>NC_137054.1:59701840-60194340 GCF_032717465.1 Coenobita brevimanus
ATTTGTGAGAAGTTGCCCCCGCCACTGTGGGGAGGTGCGGGGGCGGTCCTAAAAATCCAACTGTCGTGGACTGTCTTCTTCTTCCTCTTGTTCCATCTCCCGGGGTTCGGCTTCCTCCGCAGGTGCGGGTTCATCTGCTGGCTCCTCTTTTTCCAAGGAGGAGACTTTACATCAGCCTGGGGTGGTTGGCTTGCGTCTAGTAGCCTTTAGTTGGTCCCTGATGTTGTGGAGTGGGCACCTGGAGCTGCATGCAGAGAACTCCCAGGGATTAATTAGGATGAGGTTAGAGTTCTCCTTATGGCTGGGGCGCCTGTGGGTGGGGTGCGCCCTGGGCAAGCTGGGAGTTGGGGTGGGGGTGGTGTGCACCCTGGGCAAGCTGGGAGTTGGGGTGGGGGTAGTGTGCGGCATAGGCGGACGTGGCTTGACTGGTATTGCAGGTTTGTTGGTGGGGAACTTATTCACCATGTTGATTTTTTGAGGGGTAGGGCGGGAGGTCACAAGGCATCGCATGAATTGGTTGTCCTTGTCCAGGTCTCCCGTCCGGTCATTGATCATGAAGTGCTCCTTGACCATGCTGGGGAGGACTCTGATGAGGGTGTTGAAGGTGTGTTGCTCCTGGGTTTCGTCATCTGCCTCTGGGTAGGTGGCGGTAACCAGGCGTCAGGCCTGGATTCATGTATCATCCAAATTGCCATCATATGTCAGGCTATTGAACTGGTATAGTGCTACCACTTTTCCTAGTGAGGATGTGATGGCTTGGATCACGAGCTTTGTGAGCCCTGGGATGATTTTTGGCGCAATATTTGCTGCCGCTTTACCCAGTAGAGGGAGTGTTACTGCTATTTTTTGTTTGTCGTCCTAAAACCCAATATCTAGCAATGGCTTAATAATTGCCAGATATGTGTGACCATCGTATTGTTCTGGGTCGAATTTAGGCAATTACACGTGAAGTTTGGTTGCCATTTTGCTGGTATTTCCTGAATGCCTCTCTCATATGCCCAGGTCAAGAACCACTGCTGTCCACCAGTGTTATGCTAGATGTTTTAGGGTCAGCTTCCCATCCCTTGAACGTCTAGTGTGCAGCTGGGTCCTCTTTCTAGAATGGAGCTTAGACAAATTAGAGAGAGGCAGGACACAAAAACTCAAGGCAACAACCCTACATGTGTATTGACAAATTCTATATGTGGAACAGTTAGATGTCTCAACAACAGGAATCTGGGCAAGTATAAGACATATGAAAGAATCATGGGCAGTAGTATTGTGCTGGATACTATTTGGACAATAGTTCAGTGAATGGCACAATAAATAGTGTTCATAGTTTGGAATAGCTCGCTGTCACTTGGAGGGAAATAGACTTAGGCTGGGCAAGTATTACACTGGTCTTGTAGTGCAGAGGAATTACACTATAAAGGCCGAGTCTGATGTTTACTGAAATCACTGCACTCTTATTAAATCTCTTCTTACTCTCACTGTGTCACTGTTTGCCTGGATCTTGATTAGCACATATTACTAGGCCTTGGACTTATATTCTATTGGATATCACCTGCCCGATATTCTAGTCACTATCACACTGTCATTCACTGTCACTCACTGGTGGGGTGGCAGCGTGATTAGGGAGGACTCACATTCAGTCCCGCCTGTGGCCTCTGTATCCAGCAGCAACGGAATCACTTGTAGGCGCCTGTTAGGGTGAAGGGCCTGCACTCCAGGGCTGGGGCCGAACAGCTCCCTGAAACGCACTCAGGTGCCTGATGGAGGACTGGCATCAGGGTATGGGGGAGAGCCCCCTGGCAGCCAGGGGGCCCAGTGACTGCAGGCCTCCTGCCGTCAGGAGGAGCTGTGCATCTGTCGTCGTCATCGGAGTCCGTCAGGTAGGGTCCCTCTGGAGCCAGCTGGGTGGAGTACAACCCTGGGGATAGCACAGGGCCTCTCCACAGGTCCTGGGACTGGGACCCTCCCTGGAGGATATCATGTTGTGGGGGTGGCAGCACCTGACGGAGGAGCGGCTGCTGGCTGCCTCTGCTGGGGCCGGCTGGCCGTGGCCTTTTAGGGCCCGGCTACTGGCTGTGGCCTGTGGGGAGGCTACTAGCCATCTCCTGAAGGATGAGGGGCTACTGGAGGCACCTCGAGGGCCTGGCCTCTCAAGAGCGGGAGCAGCTACCGGCCGTCTCCTGAAGGAGGGGTGAGGCCGTCTCAAGGGCATCGGACCAGCCAGCCTCAAGACGAAGGTGGGGAGCGGCAGGCCATCTGAGGAGGGTGGCTACTGGTCGTCAACCAGGCCATCTACGAAGCAGGGTGAAGCGGCTACTGGCCATCTCCTGAAGTGAGTGAGTGGCTACTGCTCCAGAGGGAGCACCTTCAAGGCGTCAGCCGCCTACTGTCCCTGAAGAAGGAGGAGTCTCGGCTCGGCTACACATCTCCTGAAGATGAGGCGGCGTGAGTCTCAGGCGTCAGCTGTTGCTAGGGTGCTGCCTGGAGCTAGAGTAATAGCTCCACCCCGATCTTGTCGAGGTCAACTCGCTTGCAAGGTAGTCTCCTTTCTTGCTATGGTGGTGGCAGGTGAGTTCCAGGTCATGCACAGCCCGGGCGGACTTATGTGCCTGTCACCGGGGTCGGGTCATGCTCTGTCTGCCCCACTGTAGGTTCCTCCTGAGGTGTTGTGTTGCCCTCAGTCATCTTTACGTCCTTGAAAGAAATCCTTTGACATGGAGATGATAGATTTTGGTGGTGTGGTGCACGGGTTGGAAATGTTGAAGATCCATGCTGTGGTGGCTGTTCAAGCATCGCAGGTGATAAATATATATATATATTAAGGATATATTATATATATAGCAATTATGGTATATGTGGGTGTTCCTGCAGAGTGGTGGCTGCGGGATTATGGCGGTTGGGGTCTCTGCAAGAGCCCTGAATCTCAGATTCCTGGGAGGTGTAGCATCGGGGGATGTCTAAGTGCGTTTGTGGGGGTTAGTGTAGGGTGGGGGCATGGTCGGAGTGGGCAGGAGAGGTGAGGGGATTAGGGTGGGTGGCAGCAGTGTGTTTTGGCAGTGATGTGCGGCAGAGTTGGGGATGTATTTTCTACTTTGAGTGGGGGAGGGCAGAGCGGTGTGGTGGCATGAGTGATCTGTCTCAGTGGTCGAGTGGGGTGGGAGAGGACATGGTCTGAGGCAGTGCAGAGTGAGTGAGGTGATGGTGGGAGGTGAGCTTGGAGAGGAGAGGAGGTGGTAGGTTTGTGGGGATGGAGATGGACATCTCAAAAGGGTGAGATTGAATGGCATCGAGTGATCAGTGATGTGTGAGAGCGAATGTAGGATAGTGAGATGGAGGCGGAGAGATATGAGGTGTATCATTTAGTTTGTGTTTGGGGCAGAGGGGAGGGTGGGGACGGGTGGGCGGACTCATCGCAGGTCGGGTGATGTTGAGATTATACACTTGATGATTGAGCGCCAAGCAAGCTGTAGTTTGCTGTGCTATCATGTAATGTTACCCGGCGGTGTAAGGTTGAGGTCCAGCCAAGGTGAGAAAGCTGCCTTTTGAGATGATGAAGGGTCAGATGTGGGAGAGGTTGTAGGTGTCATGGTAGGAGGAGAGGCACCGAAAACACGTTCGTACAGGAGCCGTCTTCTCATGGGCAAGAGTTTATGCCCCATTGTATTTGATGTTTAATTCTTCATTTTCTTCTATATAATTCATAAGGTGTGATGGATCTTCATGGGCAAATGGCATTGCCCTGTGGCTAGTAGATGATAAAGACATTATCGTGTTCCAAAGGAAAGCAATATATTTTAAATATTTCACAAATCTCTTTGTACATCAATACTCAAGTATCATATATTAAGACCCACTTCCATAGTCCATACATCATTTATAATTATAAATGTGCCATGCATTGGAATTCTGCTTACCTGGTTAAACTAAAAGGGTAAGCTTTTAAAATATGCAAAATTACTTAGATTTGTCTGCTATATTTAATTGACTGTTCTAAGAAAAAAAAAATTATACAATACTGTTATGCTGGATGTTTTTAGGCCGACTTCTCGTCCTAAAGACACCAAAGACAGCGGGGTCCTCTTTAGAGACCGGAACTAGAACACCTTAGCAGAGGAACTGGGCAAAAACTCAGCAGGCCACCTTACCACATATATTGCCTTAATTCAACTTCCTTATATTATACATACAATGATACACAAGATAGGCACAGGTACAGTGACAGGCTTGTTAATGACAGTACTCACAACGCTCTATGCATACAGTGTGATAGCTCTCAAGTCAGTAACATGTATAATACATGGGGGTTGGAGATACAGTCCATAAAATCCTTTTCCCCTCAGTCCTTGTGTATTATTCTTAGTTCCCGAACTTGGGTAATTCGCACAGTATGACAGAATATTCAGTTTGTAGACACCTTCACTATTAGCTCTCACTGCATCAGTTTTGAGTCTGAACGGGTACTGTCACTTCTTGTTCTCTGTCACGACACTGAGATTACACTGTGGCGTCTCTGGGGCTGCTGATATCTGGGCTCAATGAAGGTGGCGCCTGGGGGTCAGAGGGAGGCCTGCAAGTGTGCCCTCCCTTAGGAGGCACGAGACTACTACTGGGGGCGTCATTGCCCGGGAGCGTCTGTGGTCGGGGGTGCACGGAGGCCCTCTCCTGGTGGGGCCTCGACCTGGTGAGTGGCCCTCGGGGCATCAGGAGCCGGGCCTGCCACTTCTTACTCTGGGCGGAGGGCCGGCGTTGAGTAGGGGGGTGTCTGTGGGAAGACGGGGGCTGTGGTGTCTCGTCCGTGGGGCGTCCGTCAGGGCCGGGTGTCGTCCAGGGGCAGGCTGAAGGATGTGGATCCCTTCCTTGGGTATTGGGCCCTGCCACCACTCCTTGAATGGCAGCTCCTCCGGGAACCACACCTGGAGGGAGAGACAAAGGGGTTTCCTGCATGGCCTCTGGATGGAGAGTGGGCCGCGGGTCTGCCTGTTCGATGTGAAGTAGCTGAGGTATGTACAGTGGCCGTTCCCTCCCCGGTACGTACAGTGGCCGTTACCGCGGTGCTACTCCCGTAGGAGGAGGAGGTGGATGAGGGACGTACAGTGGCCATTTCCTCCCCAGCGCATATAGTGGCCGTCGCTGCAGTTCAACCTCTCCTGCTCCTGCCTGCCGACATGTGTACAGTGGCCGTCATGCCGGGGCTAACCCCAGATGTGGCTGCAGCAGAAGGGTGTACAGTGGCCGTCCCTTCCCCGGTATGTACAGTGGCCGTTACCGCGGTGCTGCCTGGGACTGTATCTGGAGCAGTCCCACTCCGATCCTGGCATAGGCTGGTCTGGCCGAGATATAGGTGGCCGTTACTGAGATGTCGTGGTTTGGCGTGTTGAGGGGAAGAGGGGCGTACCTGCGCCCGTCTCGCCCTAATTCTCCATCGCGCTCACCTGCCCCACTGTGGTGTCTTCCTGGGGTGGGTGTAGGGCTGTGGCTCCGTCCTGGGGAGGGGGATTTGGCGGGAGCACATATCTCGTATACATATAATATATATATATATATATATATATATATATATATATATATATATGTTGTGCAGCATGTTCTGAGTCCCGACTTGTTGGATACAGACACAGTGTGGTCCTTGGTTCTTTGTCCCCGACTGGGTCAGTACGAGCAAGGAAGAAAAACAAAACACCACTGGTCAAAAGGCACACTTATATATTATCAAAAGACAAATACACACACCGTACTATGAGCAAAACTGAGGAACTTAATAAAATGCCGGGAATAGCGACTGAGGGCAACACAGCACCCCCAGGAGGAGCCTTTGGAGGGGCAGACAGAGCGTGACCAACCCCGGGCAACAGGGACATAAATCCACCCAGGCCACACGCCCCTATGTCCCGGAACTCGCCCGCCGCTGCCATAGCAGGAAAAGGAGACTACCTTGCGGGCAAGCTGACCCTCGACAGGATCGTGGTGGAGCTATTACTCTAGCTCCAGGCAGCACCCCAGCGACGGCTGGTAGCCATGTCCTTCTTGAAATGGCCTGCAGCCGCTCACCCTTTCTTCAGGAGACGGTTGGTATTCAATCTGAAGGTGCCCTTGAGACTCACTCCTTCTTCAGGAGCCGCTCCCACCTTCGTCTTGAGACGGCTGGTAGCTGCTCCTGCCTTCGTCTTGAGACAGCTGGTAGCCTCTCCGAAGGTGCCCTTGAAACAGCCACATAGCCGCTCATCCCTCCTTCAGGAGACGGTCAGTAGCCGCTCCCACCTTCGTCTTGAAACGGCTGGTAGCCGCTCTGAAGGTGTCCTTGAGACGGCCAGTAGCCACTCACCCCTCCTTCAGGAGACAGCTAGTAGCTGCTCCCACCTTCGTCTTGAGACGGCTGGTAGCCACTCCGAAGGTGCCCTTGAGATGGCCAGTAGACACTCACCCCTCCTTCAGGAGACTGCCGGTAGTCGCTCCTGCCATCGTCTTGAGACGGCCGGTAGCTGCTCCGAAGGTGTCCTTGAGTCGGCCAGTAGCAGCTCATCCCTCCTTCATGAGATGGCTGGTAGCCGTTCCCCCACACAGGCCAAGGCCAGTAGCTGGGCCCCTAAAAGGCCATGGCCAGTAGCTGGGCCCTACGGCAGGAGGCGCCAGCAGCCACTCCTCCATCAGGTTCTGCCCCACCCACATGATGTGATATCCTCCAGGTGGAGGATCCCAGTCTCGAGGACCTGTGGAGAGGCCCTGTGCTATCCCCAGGTTGTGCTCCACCCAGCTGGCTCCAGAGTGACCCTACCTGATGGACTTCGATGATGACAGACGCCACAGCTCACTCCTGAGGGCATCCCCGACGGCAGGAGGCTGCAGTCACCGGGTCCCCGCGGCCGCCCTCAGGACCCCAGGGCGAGGCCTCTCCCCATCCCGACACCGACGATCCTTGTCCTCCATCAGGCACTTGAGTATGCGTTTCAGGGAGCTGTTCGGCCCCAGCCCTGACAGTGCACGACCCTTCGCCGCCCCTAGCCCCAGACGAGAGAGGATGCCCCTGCGAGTGATTCCGTGGCTGCTGGATACAGAGGCCACAGGCGGGACTCAGTCCCCATCAGGAGTCGGGCTGTGAGTTCTCCTGCCGCCCCACTAATCACGCTGCCACCCCACCAACAGTGAGTGACAGTGAATAGTGCAGTGACAGTGTGATAGTAACTAGATTATCGGGCAGGTGATATCCATTAGAATATAAGTCCTAGGCTTGGTAATATGTGCTAATCAAGATCCGGGCAAACAGTGACACGGTGAGAGTAAGAAGAGAGATTTAATAAGAGTGCAGTGATTTTGATAAACATCAGACTCGGCCTTTATAGTGTAATTCCTCTGCACTACAAGACCAGTGTAATATTTGCCCAGCCTAAGTACAGCTTCTATTTCCCTCCAAGTGACAGCCAGCTATTCCCCCTGCCCGAAAGACTACGAACACTATTTATTGTGCCATTCACCCGCTATCCTGAACTATTGACCAAATAGTATCCTGCACGATACTACGATACCAGTTTATGACTTATAATTACCCAGATTCCTGTTGTTGTGACATCTACCTGTTCCACAAATACAATTAGTCAATACACGTGTAAGGTTGTTTGCCTTAAGTTTTTGCATCCTGCCTCTCTCTTATTTGTCTAAGCTCCGGTCTAGAAAGAGAACCCAGCTGCATACTAGGCATTCAAGGGATGGAAGCTGACCCTTAAACACCTAGCGTAACATTGGTGGAGAGCTGTGGTTCTTGACCTGGGCATACGAGAGAGGCATTCGGGAAATACCGGCAAAATGGCAACCAAACCGCACGTGCAATTTCCTAAATTTGACCCAGAACTGTACTATGTCCACATGTATCTGGCGATTATTAAGCCATTGCTAGATATCGGGTTTGAGGACAACAAACAAAAAATAGCAGTAACACTCCCACTACTGGGCAAAGCGGTGGCAAATATCGTGCCAAAAATCGTCCCGGGGCTCACCTGGCAAAACTTCATGAAGCTCGTGATCCAAGCCATCACACCCTCACTAAGAAAAGTAGTGGCATTATCTCAGTTGGATAGCTTGACATACAATGGCAATCTTGACGATACTTTAATCCAGGCCAGAAGCCTGGTTACAGCCGCCTACCCGGAGGCAGATGACGAAACCCGGGAGCAACACACCATCAACACCCTCCACAGAGTCCTCCTCAGCATGGTAAAGGAGCACTTCACGATCCATGACCCGACAGGAGACCTGGACAGGGACATTCAACTTATACGACGCCTTCTGACCTCCCGCCCCACCCCCCAACAAATCAACGTGGTGAATAAGTTCCCCATCAACAAACCTGCACCTTCAGTCAAGCCTTGTCTGCTTATGCGGCACACCAGCCCCACCCCAACTCCCAGGGCGCACCCCATCCACAGACGCCCCAGCCACAAGGAGAAAATAACCTCATCCTGATTAATCCCTGGGAGTTCTTGGCGTGCAGCTCCAGGTGCCCACTCCATGACATCAGAGACCAACTTAGGCTGCTAGATGCAAGCCAATCACCCCAGGCCGACGTAAAGTCTCCTGCTTAGAAAACGAGGAGCCAGCTGACGAACCCGCATCCACAGAAGAAACCGAACCAGGGGAGATGGAAACAGAAGAGGAAGAAGGCGGTCCTCGGCAGTTGGATATTTAGGACTGCCCCTGCACCTCCCCACGGTGGCGGGGGCCACTTCCCCCAAATACCGCCCCCCAGCCTACAACAAGATGAGGCTGAATGGAGTGAAAGCCAGACTTCTGGTCGACTCAGGAGTGGCCAGAGCCTGCTTGTACAGTCATTTTTACTCCCGGCACAAGTCGACCTTTGGCCCACTTTTCCTGATGTCAACCCATCTTGTAGATGCAGGGGATGGCCCCCTGCCTATCCGTGGGGAAACTTGGGCCCTTCGTGTTGACACACACCAACCGGCATCGACACAACACAGATTCATCATATTCGACTCCACCTGTCGCAACTATGATGGATACCTGGGGCTGGACCTGTTACAGGAATTAAGAACTACCATCGATTGCCACAACAGACAGCTCCAGTTCCTGAAGTCCCCTGACCCTCACCCCCCAGCAGTGTGCACTTGCATGCCCCGACCCCAGCCGATTCCCCCCCCCTTGTCTCCTTCTCCCCCTCCCCTCCAACATTCCCTGCCATCACCTCCACAGTAACGATTCCCCCCCCACCGCAAAACCTGGTTGCCCCTGAACAGGCCCACGGGCATGTCCGTTCTGTTCTCTCCCCACCTGCCAACCAGGACCTTCTCGGCCTGCCTTTTGTCCCCCATTTTTCTCCTCCCTCAAGTCACGGCAGTCTGGATTGCTAACCTGGCTCCCTTCCCCCAACACTACCCAAAGTGCTCATAATAGGAGAGATGCAAGAAGCCGAGCCTTGCCCCTCCCCCCCAGCTCCCCCTCCCCCCTTCCCCCCATCCTTGACCATCTCTCCCCCACCAATCCGACACCCTCCGCTGCCTTCTGGACTTCCAGGATGGACATACCACCTACCTCGCTCACGAGATTCACATGACAGGTACCCCAATCCGCCAGCCATCCCGGCAAAAGAATCCCAAGCAATGGGAGGAAGAAGACTGCCAGATCCAGGAAATGTTGGAAGCCGGAGTCGTTTCCCCTTCCACCAGCCCCTGGTCCTCCCCCGTTGTGCTTGTGAAGAAGAAGGATGGCACCATGCGGTTCTGCATCAATTATCGCCGGCTCAACGATGCCATCATCAAGGACGCCACCCCAATCCCCAGAATAGATGACTCCCTTGATTCCTTATATGGCGCCTTCTGGTCCTCCACCCTTGATCTCAAATCAGGGTACTGGCAGGTACCAGTGCGGCCAGAAGTCAGAGGCAAAACAGCTTCCTCTACCAGTAACGGAAAGCACTACGAGTTCAACGTCCTGCCCTTCGGCCTTTGAAACGCTCCCGCCACCTTCTCGCGATTGATGGAATCCATCCTCAGTGGCCTCACCTGGGAGATCTGTTTAGCCTATTTAGATGACGTTACTGTGTTCAGCAGGACTTGGGCCGACCACCTCCAGCACCTCTGAAGAATCTTTTCTTGCATCCGACAGGCTGGCCTCAAACTACAGCCCTCTAAGTGCGTCCTAGCAGCCAGAACCGTCTCCTTCCTGGGGCACATCATCTCCCAGGACGGCATCTCCCCCACCCCAGACAAGCTCCACGCCATCACAGACATTCCCCCTCCACAAGACGTCCACGGAGTCTGAGCCTTCCTTGGCCTGACCTTCTACTACCGACGCTTTGTGAAGGAATTCGTCCACATTGCCAAGCCACTCCACAACCTTACCTGGAAGGGAGAACCTTTCCTCTGGACGGATGAGAGATGAGCAGCCTTCCAACAACTAAAAGACAAACTCATCTCCGCCCTGATCATGGCCTTCCCCGACTACTCCCTTCCAATCCATCTCTACACTGACGTCTCCTTGATAGCAATAGGCGCTGTGCTGGCCCAAGTCCAAGAAGGCTGCAAACACAACATCGCCTGTGCCAGCCGCACCCTCAATCAGGTGGAGAACTATGCTGCCACGAAGAGGGAATGCCTGGGCATCGTCTGGGCTTTGGACCACTTCCAGGCACACCTGTCGGGGATCCAAGTTACCATCGTTACCAACCACTAATCCCTCCAATGGCTGCAGTAGTCCGACACCCACAACGCCCAGCTCATCAGATGGCACGAAACACTGGAGGAATTTAACTACAAGACCTCCTACCACCCCAGCAAACTTCATACAAATTCAGATGCTCAATCTCGGCTTCCCATCGATGCCGTACAGCCCGAACCCGATCTCCTCTGACAGTGGCAGTATAAGGAAAGACCCACTTGGATCCCCAGCACCTCTTCCAAAAATTACACCGCCAGGACGACCACCTACTTACCCTGTCGGGGCACATTGTCCTCGCCCCCAACACTGCTCTTGATGCCCTCCGACACCTACACGCCCACAACGGGATCCGCCTGGGCACGAAGAAGCTCCTGCAGGCTTTCACTGACGCATATTGGACTTCCAACCCATCCACCCTAGTCAAGAATATTGTCCAATCATGCCAGACGTGCGCCTTAGGAAAAGACATCACCCGCACTGCCGGCCCGTCAGGCCACATCACTGCCCACAAACCCTGGCAGTTACTATCCATCGACATAGTGAGGCCCCTGCCACCGAAATCGGGTTATCGGTATGTCATCACTTCCATTGATACATATTCAAAATTCCTCATCGCCTGCCCAGCAAATGAACATCATGCCGTTGCAGTTGCCAGTGCAATGATCTGTCATGTTTTCCCATATTTTGGCATCCCACAGGCTATCCACTCAGACAATGCCCTGGAGTTCACCAGTAAAATCTTGCAGGAGTTAGCTCAAATCTTTCGTTATCACATCTCCCACTCGTCCCCCTACTGGCCACAGGGCAATGCCATTTGCAAACGAAACCATTGCACCTTAATGAACCACTTACATAGAATATTTCCACGATACAATACACATATGGCACTTACAATACACTGGATATGTCTCACTAGAATATGCACAGGGGTGAGGACACAATAGAACCTCTAACACAGTCTATCTCGATATGCATACATGCGCGTGACAAAGACGGGACTATTCTCTCATTCCACAACACATCCGCGTGACATAGACACAACTTTATATCACCTATAACACATCCGCGTAACATAGACGAGATACAGGCTGTCTTATGTTACACTCGCGTGACATGGGACATGGGGATATATCACTTATTATATACGCGCGTGACATGGACGGGAGGTAACACCATTTCACAGTATTCTCAGGTGACATGGACGCACAGAGTATTACCCTTAGCACACTCACTTGGCATAGACGGGATATCACCATGGGGTACATATTGTATACAACAACTCGGGGGACAGAGACACAACACTGATACGTCTATGGAGTTAACTGTGTATTGCACGGGGATGGGGGGGTTGTGGGAACGCACACATGGGGCGGCCGTGGCCCAGTGCCTTTGTACCAATTTTAGCACTTAGTATGAGTTCTTTACTGGGTTCACAATTCACTGGATGGGGGGGGGGCGGAATATCACTAGGGACACTGGGGGGAATTTACTTCACACAAGGTTATACTCTATCACAGTCTAGAGTTCGTTTAGTCATGGGTACAGGCGGTGAGCAGTGCTAGGGTGTGCCTGGGCCCACTATGCTGACAGCCACAGATGACGGCTGGCCGAAGGGGTCGGGCCCTCAGGAGTGCGCTCCTGGTGTGAGTCGCTGTTGGGATCGCCAGGTGTCCTCGTGGAGCTGAAGGACAGAGTGGTGGGCAGCCCTTTCTTAGTAGGGGCCCTGGGAGAGGAGTGGCCCTCAGGGCTAGAGCCAAACAGGGCCAAGAGGTGCGCAGCACAGTGCCTGCCCTTCATCATAGTGGGTGTCCTGGGAGCGGACCTGGCCAGATCACAATATACAAAAGTCATGTGCGTTCTCAGATCGAATGCTGTTCACCACTGTGAAGTGGATGTGGAGCGGTTGCATTGAGGCAGTTGGACAAAATTCAAAATAAAGCCATTAGATTAATCAATAATCCTTCCATCACGCAAGACCTTCCTCCATTATCAGTATGTAGAGATGTTACTTCTTTAGCATTATATTATAGATATTTTTACCGTAAGTGTTCTGACGAACTGGCTTCAATTGTTCCTCCCCTTCACATTTTCTCCCGAAATACTCCGGCAGCTGAGAGTGCCCATGAATTCACACTCTCCCGCAATGCAGAGCCTCTGCTTATCAAAATTCACCCCCAGAACTGCTGCTCTGGAATTCACTTCCTGGGAGTTGTTTCCCACAAAGATTTAATCCACTTCAATTCAAATCTAGTTGTTATAAACATTTTATGAATGGAGGATGCCTTTAGGCACATGGACTTTTTTTTTTTTCCCCTTTGTTTTTCCTTCCTCCATTCATTATCTCTTAAAAAATAAAAAAAAGGACGGCTGCAGGATGGGGCGGCACCCTTCTGGAGTTGTGGTTGCACTTAGATTAGGCGGCTGTCAGGGGATGACTGCGGCCGCCTGCGCAGGTGGGAGTCCGGCAGCTGCGGTGGGTGACAGGGGCGGCTTGTCAGCATCAGGGGCTGTGATCTCGCCTCGGGGGAGGAGGCCGTCAGGGGTGGTCTGCAGCTGATCACTCTGGGGGAGTCCGTCAGCGGCTGTCGGTGGCGAGGGTGGTGCTACAGTGACAGGATGCCTGGCCTCAGGGTGGTCTTGCCCTGGCATGTCTCTGGCGGGGTACCTGTGGGGGAACAGTCTCCACTTTCCATACACGGGGGGAGGGGAGAGGGGCACCTCACTCTGCCACTGGAAAGGCGGGCTGAGCAAGAGACGTCACACTCGACAGGAACTCTGGTGTCACGGTGGGGAAGCAACTGGTGGTCTGCTCCCCAGCTGGGCGGGCCTGACTGTCCCTGCTGAAACTCCGTGCCAGGGCACAAGAGAGAGGTCCGGAGGACACCTCTTCGCTCAGGCAGATCCGATAGACGATGTCTAGGTTCCTGCCCGGGGCAGCGGCTGAAGGAGATACAGTGGATACTCCTCCAGGTGACCACTCATCCCAGGGACGACCGGAAGGGAAGGCCCATACGGTCTCCTGGTGGGTGCCGCAGGTCCAATGGACTCTGCCCTCTTGCCATTGGGGGATGGTGCAGCTGGGAGACAACTGGTGGTCTGTCCTCAAGAGGAAGATCCGGTGGATGCTACCCCTGGGTCCGCCGCCCTCCTGGGGAGATCCAGCGAAGGTCATCTGTGGGACATGCCGATGTGCTGGCTCCTGGAGGTGGATGGCAGAGGGAGGGGAAGTGGTGGTCACTCCTCCCACAGTAGATCCAGAGGACACTACTGTGCCGCTGCTCCCCTGGGGTGTTGCAGGACGTGAGGCTCCAGTGGAGTCCCCTCCTCTTCTAGAGGCCGATCCGGTGGACACGGCATCCGAGGGCCTGCTTGGGACTTAGCTGCTGCAAGTCCCACCGAGATTGTGGTGAGTGCTCTCTCCATCGGAGTGTAGTGCACTCAAACTGCATACTGCCCGGTGGTATGGATGTGTGGAAGAGTGGGGTCAGATCACGAGAGAGATATGTCGTTTCCACTTGGAGCACAGGAACACCTTCCCATCATCTTGTGGGGTGGGAGTCACCTCCCTGTGCCCTCCTCTTGGGGTGATGTAGTCTGGCTCACTCAGCTGAGTGGATATTTCACCACCATCGCGGGAATGGAAGTCACGTTCCCGTGACTGGAGCTGGTAAACGTCAACTGTGGGGGTGCGGTGTGAGGGCATGAGGTGGCAAAGGAGGTTTGTCCAGTGGAGTGTTGGCTGGTTTGGCTGCTGGTGTGGAGAGTGGAACACTGTGAGTGTGGATGGTAGGGGCATCTACCGCAGAAAGTGGAGGAACTGCATAGTGCCCTTGAGGTGGTGTTTGCGTCCTCAGGCTGGGATCCAGAAGATATGTTTGATTTTCATCTCGGGTAGTAGAGATGGAAGGACGTGATGTGTAGTGTCCAGCTGCAGACTGGAGACAGGGCCGCCTTGCTTTTAAGAGGTCGTGTATAGCTAAGCGGCTTAGTCTGGCAGGCAGTTGGGATGTCCCACAGGGCATGGTGGAATTCGAGGGTGAGGGGAGCAGTATTAGGGGGTGGTGTCGAGGGTGGGCAGTGTGTGTGGGTGTATCTGGGTGGAGGGTGGGAGAGGCAGCCCAACCTGGTGCAGGTGGTGGTGAGTACACTGTGTGTGTGCGGGTGGCGTGGTGGTGCGGGGAGGTAGTGACAGGGGCAGGTGTGAAAAAGCGGTGGTGGGCGGGTAAGCGTTGGCATCGGCTGTGGGGGTGGTTGTTGCGGGGTTGGTGTATGGGCGGAGTGGGCGGTCAGTAGGCAGCTCGAAAAAGCTGTGGGCGAGGGAGGAGATGGGGGTGGGGGAGGGGTGGGACGGGGCGTGGGAGGGGTGGGACGAGGCGTGGGAGGGGTGGGACGAGGCGTGGGAGGGGTGGGTGGTTGCGGGGATGTTGGCCAACCATGTGGTATGGGACTCAAGGGTGGTAGTGTGGTGGGGATGGAGTGTGGCGAAGCTGTGAGAGGCGAGTTGGGAGTGAGAGGGGGGGGATATGTCCGGGGCGTGGGTGGTGTCGGTGGTGGGGGTGCTAGGTAAGGATAGGGAGGAGGAGAGGTAGCAGGAGTAGGAGTCGTCAGAGTCTGATGGGGAGGTGGGGGGCGCAGTAGGCAGGTGATGGAGGTGGCAGGGCGATGTGGGGGGTGCGTGAAAGTGGCACACGTAGCAATTTCGGTAGGTACGGGTGGTGTTGCAGTACTGAATGGTGACTTGGTATGGGTCTGGGACTTTTACAATCGTGTAGGGGCCTGTGTAATGAGGGACTAGTTTGGGTGGCGTTGGAAGTGTGGCCACTATGACAGAGTCGCCTGGTTTGTAGGGGTTGGTGTGTGAGGTGCCATCTTGTATGGTTTGGAGGTGGTGGAGTTTGCATTTAAGGTGGTGAAGGGGGTCAGAGGAGGTGGGGTTGGTGGGCGCTTGCATGTGGTGGCAGAGAGGCAGTAGTAGAGGTGCTTCACCGAACACTTGCTCCTGGGGTGTGATCCCATCCCCGCAGGGGCAGGTGTTCATACCCAACTGTACTATTTTAACATGTGCCAGCCAATTGTCACTTTGCATAGTTTGAATTTTTGTCCGCACTTGGTTAAGTAAGGTGCGGTGGCTCTGCTCACAGATGCCATTTCCTTGGGGCCAGTATGGTGAGTACTGGGAGATGTCATAGCTGAAAATGGTGGACAGTTCGGCCCAGACTTTCCCTGTGAATTCCGGGACATTGTCAGAGTGGGGGGCCTGAGAGATGCCGAAATATGGGAACACGTGGAGATTCAGGGCGTCTGCAATGGCAAGGGTGTTATGTTCTTTTGCCGGGCATGTGATTAGGAACTTGGAAAACGTGTCCACGAATGTGATTATATACTTGTAGCCTGACTTAGGTGGGGGAGGGCCGATGACATCCAATGATAGCAGCTCCCAGAGTTTGCTGGCTAAGATGTGGCCAGACGGGCCCAGTGTTTCAGTGGTGTCTTTCCTCAGGGCACAAGCTCAGCAGGATTGTATGACTTGTTGTGTGAGTTTGGAGGGATTCGGGGTCCAGAAGGTATCATTGAAAATTTGGAGGAGCTTTTTAGTGCTGAGGTGGATTCCGTTATTGGAGAGGAGATGCATGAGGGTGTCAGGGCAGTGTCGGAGTCCAGAGCGATGTGACCTGAGTGGGTGTACAGCTAGTCGCTGCATCGTTGTAGTTTCGAGAAAATGTGGGTAGGCATCCAGTTGGGACGGTCTTTGGCTTGCCATTGCTGCATGAGGGCTGAAGCTGTCTGGACAGAGTTGATAGAGAGGCAGGAGAGAGCGTCGGCATTGGTGTGGAGCTTTCCAGCTCAGTAGGTGATGTCAAAATTGAACTCCTCAAGTCCTTCGCGAGTTGTGGGACGATGAAGAACCTGACCCTGAAGTCAAGACCACCTACACCTACGTCCTTGATCTAGCTGACCGCCTCCATTCGACATGCGAGTTAGCTAAGGAAGAATTGATCAAGGCGCGCAAAGTTCAGAAAGCCTATTATGATAAGAAGGCAAAACTTCGGAAGTTTAGTCCAGGCGATAAGTGCCTGAGAAAGTTACTCCCCACTGCCCAGAACAAGTTGTTGGCGCAGTGGAAGGGTCCATTTGATGTAGTAGAGCGCATTTCAGACCTCAACTACATAATTCAGATGGGGAATCTTCATAAAAGGTTCCACATTAACATGTTGAAGGCTTATCATGAGTCAGACCCCGAAGAGACTGGCCTACGAGTAGCTGATGATAGTGACCAGCCACTGGAAGAAACCAGGGCAGCTGCGGTGATCCCAGCTGATGACCATGATGACGAGCCCTTAACCACTCAGTCCCGTCAGGAAGATACTGTCGGAGATGTTTTACTTAACCCTGACTTAGCAGTAGGAGGCCAAAATGTCTTAAAGTCACTGCTCTGTCAGTATGCTGATGTCTTCTCAGACCAACCTAGACTTGCAAAGGTTGCGTGTCATAAAATTGAGTTGACCAGCAATGCTCCCATAAAGGTTAAGCCATATCCGATTCCCATGCGACTACAGGACGCAGTAGACAAGGAAATTGCCGACATGGAGACTGCAGGCATTATCGAAAAGTCCTCATCTCCTTACTGTAGTCCGATGGTAGTAGTTCGCAAGAAAGATGGTGGAGTCAGGATTTGTGGTGACTATAGAAGGCTCAATGCAATCACCAAAGTGGATGCTGAGCCAATGGGTGACTTCATATTGCCCATCTTCTCCATGCTGGCAGGGTCCACGATATTTCCACGAAGCTCGATCTAACAGAAGGGATTCTTCCAGATTTCCCTTCATCCTGAGAGTCGTCAATTCACTGCCTTTGCTACTCCTAGGGGGTTGTACCAGTATAAAAAAGTCCTATCGTTTTGGACCTCTACCAATTCCCCAGCAGTATTTAATCGTGCCATGAGACAAGTGCTCCATGGTATTGTAGGAGTAGAAATGTTCGTTGACGATGTTCTCATTCATTCTGCCACGTTGGAGGAGCACCTCAGACTCTTGGAAATTGTCTTCAGTAGACTCCAGAGTTTCAACATGACTGTGAAGCCTAGCAAATGTAAGATTGCTCACAGTGAGGTGGAGTTCCTTGGACATATTGTTGGCAACAATCACTGCAGGTGTCAAGGGTGACAAGCATCAGGGAAGCTTCTTGGAGAAGCCCCGAGACCCGTGACCAAGAAACAAGTTAGGGCATTCCTTGGCCTAGTGGGATATTATAGGAGTTTTATCCCCAACTTTGCTCTCATTGCCCAACCGTTGTACGAGGTGCTACAGAAATATGCTCCAAACACCATTGAATGGGGAGAAGCGCAAGAGAGATCTTTTATCGCTCTTAAGAACATGTTGTGCAAGGAGCCTATCTTGCAGTTGCCTGATTCCAACAAACCTTTCATACTGCGCACTGATGCTTCACAAGATGGAGTAGGTGCCGTATTGATGCAGGAATCGGAAGGTGGAATCTTCCACCAAGAGGAATTACAGTACTGTTGAAAAGGAACTCTTGGCTGTGGTTGATGGTGTTAAAAAATATTATTATTATCTGTTTGGGGCACCATTCACTCTGGAAACTGATCATATGCCACTCACTAGTCTTATTGTACCACGATCTCAAGATGGCTAATGCAAGGTTGACACGCTGGACACTGTATTTACAGCAGTTTAACCTTGTTGTGAGATACATCAAGGGAAATGATAACGTAGGTGCAGACCTGATGTCTCGCCTGCTAACTGCTGACTAACACGGGCAACTGTTATATGCTGGGTTCTGTGATAGGCGTCTTCAGAGATTTGAGTAATCCAAGGACCAGCCTGGTTCCCAGTCAAAAGTGTAGACCTGACGTCTCACTTGTTGGCCCCACAGGACATAGTATGTCCAGGGCCTGTACATACTTATATACCATAAGCTAAGGTGCTGTTCCCTCACATGCTGGTCGGCTGTGCCGCATGTTGAGCGAGGTGGACACCAGGTTAGAGTTCCCCCTAAACTGGGTGATGGGATGTTGTTAAGGTGTTGTTCCCTCACATGCTGGCCGGCTGTGCTGCATGTCGAGCGAGGTGGACGCCAGGTTAGAGTTCTCCCTAAACTGGGTGATGGGATGTTGTTAAGGTGCTGTTCCCTCACATGCTGGCCGGCTGTGCCGCATGTCAAGCAAGGTGGACGCCAGGTTAGAGTTTCCCCAAAACTGGGTGAGGGGATGTTGTTAAGGTGCTGTACCCTCACATGCTGGCCGGCTGCGCCACATGTTGAGCGAGGTGCATGCCAGGTTAGAGCTTTCCCGCTATGAACCCTTATGACTACGTTCCTAGTTAATAACGTATCTAATAAATTAATGGCGACCTCGAATGTACGAAGCTTAGGCTGTCACTCGTATTTTTCAGCTAGAGCGTACCTTTCGTAGCATGTACTGACTGCTAGGCAGAGAGAGTAATTGTAACTTAACAAGAATTTTTGTCTCATTATCGCTTTTGATGCTCCACCTTAATTGATTTTGCAGGTACAGCGATGTGGTGTAACCCCAGTTTTGCTGTGCGAGGCCAGCTGATCGTCTGCCGCACGCTGCCGCTCTCTTTCTCCACTGCCTTCTGTGCGTCGCCAT
This sequence comes from Coenobita brevimanus, assembly GCF_032717465.1. Classification (NCBI taxonomy): domain Eukaryota; kingdom Metazoa; phylum Arthropoda; class Malacostraca; order Decapoda; family Coenobitidae; genus Coenobita; species Coenobita brevimanus. The sequence continues at coordinate 59,721,123 of NC_137054.1, forward strand.
ATTATTAATATTTACCATGTCATTTTACAACGTCAGTTACAGTTAACACTACAACTGTCACACCTACACCATGGATTACAGACATTACGCTACACAACAATTAGTTGTCAGTGTAAATGTAGCGACTTTTCGCTCAGTTTGACCTGAGTACAGGATTTTCTCTGTCGTCACAGAGTTTTTCCCTCAAGCTTGCCCACTCTATTAACGTAAATACGAGGTTTTACGCTCATTGGCGATAGTGATTTTCTCCACTGTAGCAGGATGCACACACACCACAGCCTGAATCTTGTGTGAATGAGTTAGGATGTGTACACATATATATATATATATCCACAAATTTTTTCCCATAAGGAAAAAATTTAATTTTAGTAGGGGCGTAATGTCACAGAATCAAATTGCCGTGACATTTCCCTTTTCAATAGAGAAGCCACAAACTATTGGTGGAAAACTCACTGTGTATCGCTCAGTTAACCGTTTCTCTCTCATTTCGGTGGTATACTTTTCAAAATATGTCTGCTCACTATTTCAAAAGTGACCGATTTAATGCACGTCACTAAGTGCTCTTACTGAGCGATACTATTGCTTCTTTATTGTTCCCGCCTTCCTGCTTGCCTCAACCGTTAGCCACGCCTTCTTCCAGTGGCTTGTGCGTCCTGCCCATACATCGTATTTTGAAAGCAGTCAAGTGTTTGCTGTGACGGAGAGAGGACCTGTGCAGCAGTGTGAGAGGTCAGCTAGTACCCAAATTCCACTTTACAGTTCTCCAAGCTCCCACCCTTAGTTCTCCAGCTTTGGGTGATACACCGCATTCATCGACCAGTATTTCCTTTTTGTATTTTCCGAGGTTTAAGAGTTTAGTTAAGTGAGCTGTTTCCTTACATGCTGGCCGGCTGCACCGCATGTTGTGTTCTTTTCTAGGGGTAAGAATTTAGCTCTTGTGTGAGTGAGTGAGTGCGATCTCATTAATTTGATTTTGAATTGTAACGTTATATTTATTTTGGAATCAATAAATTTAACAGTTCTTTTTCTTGAGCTTAATGTAATGTAAACTCTTGTTTCATTTCTCCACAATTAAGCTTATATCTCATAGCTCCTAGCTTGCATAAACGTTTGCTATTCATAACTGGTACTTAGGCCAGTCTTGTTGTATTAAGCTTAAAATCCGTTGTGCCTCCTAGGAGTTAAGCATCAGCAAGAACCTGATATTATTATTAGTATTAGTTATTTATTGTCAGGGTGAAGTAACTTTCTCAGAGGCTAACAGTACTAGTAATCAGCATTTGTGAGTAATTAGTCTCTGCTGTGTGCTGTTGAGAAAGTTTATAAATTCTCGTTCTTAGAGAATCGTGCGAACCAAGTCAACGTAAAGTAATCGTTGCTTGATTTAGCAAGACAATCATTGTCCCTGCTCTTCAATATTACTATTGAACATTATTATCAATTAAAAAATATAAGTATTTAAGTTTAACCCCGTGACAGGTGGCCTGCGGTCCTACCGGACCCAGGTTCAAATCCTCGCTGGGGCAGGGAACAGTTTAAAGATTTGAATTTAATAAAAACAGACTTTACTGATCTACCAGAAGACCCGCCGACATGTCATAAAAGTACCCCTGCTAATACCAATACACCAGTCCTGTATGAGACAGCGCTAGCATGTATTCAATATGGACGGTGGGTGCTAGCTCCGAAGTGGTGACATGTAGAGGTGTATACTATGAAGGAGGACTACTGAGCCTGGAAGCAGGCCGTGAAGCCTATGCCTGGAGTCGGACACATAGAAAAAAATATACTGAATACTGCCTGGTGGTCCGGCTGCGTGGAAGAGGGGCGTCGGGTCACTGGGGATATATGTCATTTCTGCTCGGAGAGTGGAAATACCTCCCCATTGTCTCCTTGTGGGGTGGGGGTTACCTCCCTATGCCCTCCTCCTGGGGTGATGGTGTCGGGCTCGCTCTGCCGAGCAGATATTTCAGTTTTAATAAAAAAAAATTTTCAGACATATTTGCCCATATGTAATACTAACATGAAGCCGTTTGGCTGCAAAATATTTATAGGAATCAGATGAAGATTGTATGCACGCGTCGACGCCAAGTTTTGCTGTTGTCTTCCTGGAAAAATTGGTGTTTGGGATTTCGGTCGGCAGCTTCATCTTCGCATGAATTCGGCTTCATAAAGTGCCCATTTTTTACAACTAACAGTTGGTATATTCTCTTCACCATTTGCCAGGTGAAACATTAATCTTTTTTATACCTAAATGATAGGAGTTTCAAATCAAACATGCAGCGAGACCTAATAATATGTGGTGAATTCTAACAGACCACTTGTCGTTTTACACATTCTAATAATTGTTCTGCAATATTTTGCTTAGTAAATCATTTATAGAAAACTGGTATAATGACCAATGATTACTGTATAGAAGAATTTATGTACTCTTCATCACCAAACATCAGGGAAAGGATTTTGGAAAATATATGGATGTGCGAGCCAAGAATTAGTTGACCGAATTAACATTCTCGGCTAACACCGGCAACTCCTGAGTTTGTGAACACGTCCAATGAATTACAGTGTTCCTAACAAGGTATTTAAAAAGAACAGATGAGAACCTGTTAATATATATATATATATATATATATATATATATGAAATACCCACTCGGTGGAGCGAGCCGGACACCACCACCCCACAAGGTGATGACGAGGAGGCTGTTCCACCCTGAAAGCTGAAACGACATATCTCCCCCATGACCCGACGCCCCTCTTCCTCACAGCTGGACCACTAGGCAGTGCGCAGTTTGAGTGCACTACAATCTGACAGAGAAAGCACTCGCCAGAATCGGGGTGGGACTTGGAACAGTCGAGTCCCAAGCAGGCCCTCGGACACCGTGTCCACCGGATCGGCCTTCACAAGAGGAGGGGACTCCACCGAAGCCTCACGTCCTGCAATACCCCAGGGGAGCAGCAGCATAATAGTGTCCTCCGGATCTACTGTGGGAGGAGCGACCATCGATTCTCCTCCCTCGGGAGCCAGCATGTAGGCACATCTCCCAAATGACCTTTGCTAATCTCTCCAGGCAGGAGGCGGGCCCAGAGGTAGTATCCACCAGATCTACCTTCGAGGGGCAGACCACCAGTCGTCCCCCAGCTGCACCAGCCCCTGACAGCAGGAGGACAGAGTCCACCAGACCTGTGGCAGTAGCCAGGAGACCCACTGGGCCTTCCCCTACGGTCATCCACGGGACACGTGGCTGCCCGAAGGAGTGTCCTCCGGATCTCCCTCAGTCACTGCCTCAGGTAGAAACCTAGGCAGTGCCCACCGGGCCTGTCTGGACAAAGGAGCACTCACCAAGTCTCCCTCTCATGCCCGGCAGGGAGTTCCGGCAGGGACCGTCAGGCCCACCAAGCTGGGGAGCAGTCCACCGGTCGCTCCCCCTCCATGACCCGAGAGGTTCCTGCTAAGGGTGATGCCCCTTGCTCGGCCCGGCCATCCTGCGGCTGAGCAAGGTGCCCCTCTCCCCACTCCTCCTGTACAGAGGGTGGGAACTTCTCCCCTGTAGGTACCCCACCAGAGACCAACCAGGGCAAGACCACCCCAAGGCCAGGTATCCTGTCACTGCGGCGTCACCCTCGCCACTGACAGATGCTGCCGAACTCCCCCAGAGTGAGAGGCCGCAGACCTCCCCTGACGGCCTCCTCCCTGAGGTGAGACCTCAGTCCCCAGTATTGGCAAGCCGTCCCTACCACCTGCCATGGCTGCTGGACTCCTCCCAACTAGGCAGCTGCAGCCAACCCCTGATGGCCGCCTCCCCTAGATGGGACCACAGCTCTGTGAGGGCGCTGCCTGACCTGCAGCTAACCCTTGGCCCGGACCTATCCAGGTCCGCCCCCAGGACCCCCCCCATGACGAAGGGCAGGTGCCGTGCTGCTTGCCTCCTGGCTCTATTCGGTCCTAGCCCTCAGGGCCACCCCTCTCCCAGGGTTCCTACTGAGAAAGGGCCACCCACCACTTTGCCCTTCAGCTCCAGCAGGACCCATGGCGATCCCGACAGTGACCTACACCGGGAACACACTCCTGACGGCCCGCCCCCTACGCCTGGCCGCCACCTGTGGCTACCAGTGTAGCGCGCCCCTGGCGCACCCTAGAGCCCCTCACCACCTGTACCCGTGAGTAGAAAGACTCTAAGACTGTTGTTACCTTCCTCATCAGTGTTACTGTATGACCCTGTGTGAAACAGAACTTCCCTAGTGCCCCTAGTGATGCCCCCGTCCCCCCCCCCTTCTTTGTGCAGCGAACTGTAATCCCAGGAAAACTCACGTTGAACGTTAGTTTTGGTAGAAAGGCGTGAGGCCCCGGCCGGCTTCCACGTGTGATCCCCCCCCCCCAGTGCAATAGACAGTGGGCTCCCTCTAAGTATCAATGTTGTGCCACGGCCCGTGAGTTGTCATACACTCCATGCCCCCCCCCCCATAGCCCTATCTCAGCTATGCGGAGTGAATGTTCTAAGGGTTTTACTCTCTGTATCCAGGTTACGCAAGAATACTGTGTCACAATAGTGTCTTCCGTCCCTGTCACGCAAGTAGGTAATAGGTGATATATCTCTCTGTCCCATGTCACGCAGGTGTAACATAAGACAGCCTATATCTCGTCTATGTCACACAGATGTATTATAGTTGGTATAAAGTTCTGTTTATGTCACGCGGATGTGCTATGGAATGAGAATATATTCCGGTCCCTGTCATGCGCTGTGTATATCGAGATAGACTGTAGTGGAAGTGTTGTGTTACTCCCACCTCTGTGAATCTGTCAACGAGACGCACCTAACATATTGTATTATTACACGTGTATTGCAGTGTGAAATTACTCTGTGTAAGTGTAAGGTACTGTACGGTATATTTCTCTGTATTGGTCAATATTCTGTGTTTACTAGGTTTGGTCACGGACCTTAGTGTATATTGTTTTGTAACTTGCTTTATTGTTAAAATACTTGTGCCTATGATCAGTCAGTGTTTGGGCTTCCCCTCCTTGTCTGTATTCTCTGGCCCGGTCGTAAAAAAAGAACCCAAGGCTAGCACCGTACCTGGAATTGAGAAGTCCGGCCAGACAACGCCACATAACAATAGACATACTGTATATACATATATATATATATATATATATATATATATATATATATATATATATATATATATATATATATATATATATCTTGGGGGACATCCTACCGGACACAGGTTCAAATCCCTGCTGGGGCAGGGAACAGTTTAAGGATTCGAATTTCGTAAAATCAGACTTTACTGATCTACCAGACGACCCACCGACATGTCATAAAAATACTCCCGCTAATGCCAATACACCAGTCCAGTATGAGACAGCCCTAGCATGTATTCAATATGGACGGTGGGTGTTAGCGCTAAATTGGTGACATGTGGAGGTGTATAGTATGTACGAGGACTACTGGGCCTTGGGAGCAGGCTGTGAAGCCTATGCCCAGAGTCGGACACATAAAATATATAAAGTATATATATATATATATATATATATATATATATATATATATATATATATATATATACATATCTATATCTATATCTATCTATCTATCTATCTATCTATATATATATATATATATATATATATATATATATATAGGGCAAGAGAAGGTGTGGCCTTGTTAGTGAGTCCGGAAGTACAGCAATGTGTGACTGAATGGAAGGAGGTGTCATCGAGACTAATGTGGGTGAAAGCGAAATTTGAACGTGAGTTGTGGGTGTCTGTGAGTGCATATGGGCCTGGTAGTGAAAGGGATGAAGAAGAGAGGGAGTCTTTCTGGAATGATGTTGATGAGTGTCTGCAGAGTTTTGGAGCGAATGTGAATGTGGTAATGATGGGAGATCTGAATGCTAGAGTGGGAAATGTAGCAGTTGAAGGTGTACTTGGTATGCATGGTGTACTTGGAAGAAATGAAAATGAGGAGCGAATGATAGCGATGTGTGTTGAGCGAGAGATGGCGATTGGAAATACGCTGTATGAGAAGAAAGATATTTATAAGTATACATGGGTGAGACAGGAGGGTGGAAGGGTTGTTGATAGAGCTTTGATGGACTATGTGGCTGTGTCTAGGAATGTAATAGGAAGATTGTTGGATGTGAGAGTTCTGAGAGGGGAGGGTGGAGGTATGTCTGACCACTACCTGGTGGAGGGAAAGTTAAGAGTAGGTAAGAGATGGGTGAGAGCTAGGAGGGTTAGGTGTGGCAGGGAGGTTTTGAAAGTGAGTGAGTTGGATAAAAGAGAGAAAAAGATAGAGTATCAGGAGAAATTGAAAGATGAGTGGAACGCAGTGAAAGATTGGGAAAATGGCAGCGTGGAGGAGGAATGGCAGTTATTTAAGAGTGCTGTGGTGGGGCATGCAGAAGAGGTGTGTGGTGTGAGACGTGTGGGTGGTGGTGTAAGAAAAGGAAGTGAATGGTGGTGCGAGGAAGTAAGTATGGCTGTGGCTGAGAAGAGACGTGCATATGAAGTGTGGCTGCAGAGGAAGGATGAGATGTCATATGAAAGGTATAAGGAAAAGAGGAATAGGGCGAGAAGGGCTGTGCGTGATGCTAAAGTGGCAGCAGATGAGAGGTGGGGTAGGCGGCTGACAGAGAATTTCAACAGAATAAGAAAATGTTTTGGAAGGAGGTGAAAAGGGTGCGAAAGGAAGAGTCGGGGAAGGAAGAACGAGTAAAAGCAGAGGATGGAAGGATGTTAATTGAGATGGATGCAGTAAGGAAGAGATGGGCAGAGTATTTTGAAAGATTGTTAAATGTAGAGGAGGAAAGGGTGGCTGAGATTGTGGCGGATGGCAGGGTGCAAGGATTAAATGTGTTGGGAGAGTTGAATGATTCTTTGATCACGAAGGAGGAAGTGGAGAAGGCAGTAAAGGAGATGAAAACAGGGAAAGCTGCAGGTATGGATGGGTGTGCTGTGGAATGCCTGAAGGGTGGTGGAGTGACTATTGTTGACTGGTTAGTAAGATTGTTCAATGTGTGCTTTGTGAAAGGTATGGTGCCAGTTGACTGGGCAAGTGCTTGTGTGGTCCCGTTGTATAAAGGTAAGGGTGATAAGTATGAATGTGCTAGCTTTAGGGGTATAAGTCTGTTGAGTGTTGTAGGTAAGGTGTATGGTAGAGTGTTAATTATGAGAGTTAGAGAGGGTACAGAGGGAGTGATTGGTGATGAGCAGTGTGGCTTTAGGAGAGGGAGGGGATGTGTGGATCAGGTGTTTGCGGTGAGACAAGTGTGTGAAAAGTATTTAGCGAAAGGCAAGGATGTGTTTTGGGCATTTATGGATTTAGAGAAAGCGTATGATAGAATTGATAGGGAGGCTTTGTGGACTGTTTTAAGATTGTATGGACTTGATGGTAGGTTACTAAAAGGGGTGAAAAGTTTTTATGTAAGTAGTAGAGCGTGTGTAAGAGTGGGAAATGCTGTGAGTGGTTGGTTTCCTGTGAGAGTGGGGCTGCGACAGGGATGTGTGATGTCGCCTTGGTTGTTTAATATTTATATGGATGGTGTTGTAAGGGAGGTGAATGCAAGAGTTTTAGGTGGAGGTCTGAGTCTGGTGAATGTTGATGGTGGAGAGTGGAATCTGAAGCAGCTGCTGTTTGCAGATGATATTGCACTGGTGGCTGATTCAGAGGAGAGATTGAGACAGTTGGTAGAGGAGTTTGGAAGGGTGTGTGAAAGGAGGAAATTGAAAGTAAATAAGAATAAGAGTAAAGTGATGAAGTGTACGAGGTTGGTAGATGGTAGGGGGATGAATATAGTTTTGAATGGCGAGTTGCTTGAGGAGGTAGAGTGTTTTAAATATCTAGGGTCACATGTTGCTGTGGATGGAAGAATAGATGCAGAAGTGAAGTTTAGAATAAATGATGTAGGAAAGGTGCTGGGAGGAATGAAAAAAGTGTTTAGATGTCGTTCGCTTAGAATGGATGTAAAGAGAAGGCTGTATGAGGGTGTTGTGGTACCGACTGCACTATATGGGGCTGAAACATGGAATATGGGTGTAGCAGAGAGGAAAAGTTTGAATGTAATGGAGATGAGGTGTCTGAGGAGTATGTGTGGAGTGATGCGTGTGGATTGAGTGCGGAATGATGAAGTGCGAAGGAGAATTGGAGTTGTTTGGGAGATGGCTGGTAGAGTTGAGCAGAGGGTGTTGCGATGGTTTGGGCATATGGAGAGAATGGATAATGAGTGATTGGTGAAAAAGATAACTAGATCTGATGTGAGAGGTGTAAGGCTGAGAGGAAGACCACGAATAGGATGGATGGACAGTGTGAAGAGAGCGCTGGATGCGAGGGGGATGTCTGTTGAGCAAGGAAGAGTGGCTGTGCATGACAGAAATAAATGGAGAGAAATTGTGAATGAATAAGTGATGACGCAGCCCTGAGGGGATATTCTCCCGCATTTGGTCTGATCAGCTAGCCAGGTCAGGTGCGGGTAAGGGGATGGGTCTGTTATGATGTGGCAGGGGTAAACCAGCTCTGCTGTCGGGCCCTGCTGCAGATGTCACTGATTGCATTGCGCAGTTGACCCATGTGCGGTGTGGTGTGGTGAGGATCTGTCCGTTCTCCCCTTTGGGGCTAAGATGCGAATGAATGTGTTTGAATGGATGAGTAAATGGGGAGTGTGTCGTCCTGTCTCGGCTACCTCCCTATATATATATATATATATATATATATATATATATATATATATATATATATATATATATATATATATATATATATATATATTATCCAATCCTATGTCGCCCCATAAGGAGCGTAGGAGCCCGGGGCTAGGCAAGTTGGTCTTGACATTTAAGATGAGAGTGACCAGCCTCACTCATCCCTGAGTGGCATTACGTGAGCAATAAACCCCAAACATCCCATGGATATAAACCTACACCGGCTCAAACCGATTGGAGCATCTTAATTACCCACTAAACCACCAGGTGTCATAATCTGGTTATATGGTTACCACCCAGCATAGTAAATGGTGTCCTGGTGTACAGGAAACCATTTGGCTTTTCACTCAGTGTAGAGTCACCCATAGGCAGAAGGAAGAGGAATGAATGAAGGAAATCAATACAGAAGAGGGAGTGTAAAGTCACTCGTAGGTAGAAGGACGAGGAAAGAATGAACTAAAGAAAGACAGAATAGGAAGGAAGGAAAGGAGGAAGGAGAGGAAAGGGCAGACACCCAAAGTAACACTAAATCGAGTGAGTGGATGGTGAGCGCCCCCACCTACCACAAATATATACTGTACATATATATATACCGTGTATATATATATATATATATATATATATATATATATATATATATATATATATATATATATATACTCTCTCTCTCTCTCTCTCTCTCTATACATGTATATATATATATATATATATATATATATATATATATATATATATATATATATATATATATATATATATATATATATATATATATATATGGAGCCTCTGTGGTACAGTGGTAAAGTGTGCATTCTCGTACACTGAAGAATGAGGGTTCGTGCCCTGCCAGGGTAATAAACTTTGGGAGCGTTCTTCTGGCCACATACTGCAATGGCGGACATCATGGGTGCTGTGGTTGAACGAGTGTCGCATACTGTAAAGTATGCTTGCACCCAATCGACTTGCGCAGGGCGATTACTCCTGGTTCACAGACTACACACATACAAAGCCACTCCAACACTACAATACACTTACAAGCACTTCTCACCCTACATACAATCTCTACCAGACAGCCTAAGCCACTTGGTAGAGATACATTGACTGTATCGTCCCCACTTTGGTTGGGATAGGCCGGTCCTGCAGTGGACACTCAAGTGGCTGATGATATATATATATATATATATATATATATATATATATATATATATATATTGCCAGACGCCTTAATCCCGTACGGGGTGGCCACAAACAAATCTCCTCCACTTCGCCCTGTCCCCCGCCATTTCACTACCCTGCTCGCAACTCACCCCTCCCCCCTCTCATGTACCTCTTCACTCCATCCCTCCATCTCATCCTCTGCCTCCCCCTCCCACCCCCCTTCCGCCTCACTCACATACACTCTCTTCGTCAGTCTCTCTCTCTCCATCCTCTCCACATGGCCAAACCACCTCAGTGTGATCCTCCTAACACTTCCTATCACATCCACATCCACACCACAACGCTCCTTTATATCTTTATTTGTCAGCCTGTCTCTCCATGTGACTCCACAGGCTCCTCTTAAATAACTCATTTCCACTGCTCTCAATCGTGATTTGTGTCCTTTCAACAACGTCCAAGCTTCACTTCCATACGGTAGAGCTGGTATCACAATACTATCATGTAGTAACTTTTTCACTTCCATGCTCACTTCCCTGTTTCTTATCACTGCTTTCAAGGAACCAGCAACCTTTCTTCCCTGCTGCACCCTTTCAAGCACTTCACCCTCCAAACTTCCATCCTTACTCATCACACTCCCCAAGTACTTAAAAGTACTCACATTTTCCATTTCCTCACGATCCAACCTCACTGTACATTCACTGACTTCACCTCTCTCAAAGACCATCACTTTGCTCTTCCCTACATTCACCTTTAGAGTCCGTTTCTTACACTCTCCCAAACTCATCCACCAAGCCTTGTAGCTCCACTTCGTCTTCAGTTAACAACGCAGTATCATCTGCAAACAACAGTACAGGGAGTTTCCAAACACTGCCCTCTCTCACCAGGGCCACTCCAACATCCACTGCCCTACCTCGTATCTCTTTTATTACCCCATCCATGTACAGATTGAATAACCATGGAGACATGACACATCCTTGTTTCAACCTAACCTTCAAAGAGAAAAATTCACTCAGTTCACCATCCACACGCACTGCAGCCTTAGCACCATCATACATACTCTTCACAGCATTCAACAACTTCCCATCTACTCCATATATTCTTAATACTTTCCACAATCCTTGTCTATCCACCCTGTCATATGCTTTCTCCAAAATCATGAAAGCTGCATACAACTTCTTTCCCTTCTCTAGAAACTTTTCCACTAAAGATATAAGAATGAAAATCTGATCTACACAACCACTTCCCTTCCTAAAGCCTCCCTGTTCTTCTCCAACTAATTCCACTTTTATTTCCCTAACTCTGTCATTAAGTATCCTATCATACACTTTTCCTATTACACTTAGAAGATAAATGCCCCTATGATTACCACACACTCCTTTTTGCACTTTTTCTTTGTACAAGGGAATAATTATACCTGACTTCCAATCCTCCGGGACACTCCCTTCCTCCCAGGCCAATCTGCACATCTTCCACATCCATTCTACTATTATCTTTCCCCCATGCTTCAGCATTTCACCACACACTCCATCAATTCCTGGGGCTTTCCCCATTTTGACTTTCTTCATTGCTTCCACAATTTCTATCCTACTGATTTCTTCCTGTCTTCTCACCTCCCTCCTTCTCCCAGCCATTCCCCAGTCATTGTCTTATACTCGCATTACTTCCATCCTCTGTGTTCAACAATTCCTTAAAATGTTCTCTCCATCTGCTCATTTTTTCTCCCTTCTCCACTAGTAATCTACCATATATATTTTTGATAACTAAGCGAAATAAATATATGTAGATATATTTCAAACTACAATATATATATATATATATATATATATATATATATATATATATATATATATATGTATGTATATATTAGTAGTCTGAAAAAATATCTACATATATTTATTTCGCTTAGTTATCAAAAATATGCTCACATCCACAGGCTCGTTAGCAAATAACAAATCATATCAGCGCTACCAACCGTCTGTATGACACAAAGCAGCACACATCAAAACTTGAGCCTTTCAGCAGTTAAGTTTTCACCAAATTTCAGGACACGGCTTTCGTCTTTGATTGCACCCACTGAAGTGACTGAACGGGAGCGAATACTATTAAAATGTAATAGTGTCTTAACCATCAGACCACACCAGGTTTCCCAGCGGCAAGAGACTCTAGTGTTAGCCAGAGTTAACCAATGTGACTCTAACCAGAGAAAAATTAATAAGGCGTTGCCCGAGGTGCTGGGTTAAAGTGGAACACTATACAGTTAGGTCAAGTAATTATGACATTATTCACAACACTCAAACTTCATATAACGGTGTGCGGTTTTGGAGTTGGATTTCATAATTTCGTCTCCAAACTGACAGTACCTCCCAGGACTATGTTTATATCTTTACAGAGTGAAATACACCCCCCCGCGGAGACACCCACCCTAGGACGGCCCCACGGCCCCACACCCTACCCAGGAGGATACCACAGGGAGGTGTATAGAGAGAGCGCCAGGCCCGAATGAGATGGGCCTATGTACCCCACGACCACGCGCCCCTCTCGCTTTCAACACGGCCACCAGCAAGGCAGCAGTCCCGGCCAACTACATCTCAGCCGGACCAGCCCTCGCCAGGATCAGGGAGGGACTTGTCTACAGGTAGTCCCAAGCAGCACCGCAATATCGGCTACTGTCCATACCGGGGAAGGATCGGCCACTGTACAACCTTCAGCTGTTGCTCCCTGCAGCACTGCAGTATCGGCCACTGTCCATACCAGGGAAAGGAGCGGCCACTGAACGCCCTTCTGCTGCAGTCACCCCTGGAACCAGCCCCGTGGTGGCGGCCACTGTATGCTCCGGGTTGGACGTGATGGCCACTGTACGTACGTCGGCTGGCAAGCCAGGGTAAGGCAGAACCGCAATGTCAGCCACTGTCCACGTCGGGGAAGGGTTGGCCATTGTACTCTCTTCGTCTGCCTCCTCCTCCTCTGGGAGCAGCACCACGAAGTCGGCCACTGTCCATACCGGGAAAGGGTCGGCCACTGTACGCCCTTCTGCTGCTGCCCTCAGAGCCTGTGGAACCACAACGTTGGCCACTGTCCATGTCGGGGAAGGGTAGGCCACTGTGAGCCCTTCATCTGCAGTCTCTAGGGCTTCCCCTTCGGAGTAAGTTCCTGGCTCGGCCCACTTGTCACCCAGAGGCCGAGCAGGATGCCCTTCTCACTCCCCCCACAGGTGTGGTCCCCAGGAGGAGCTGCCCTTTGAGGAGTGGTGGCAGGGCCCGATCCCAGGAGAGGGAATCCACACCCTACAAGTCGCCCCTGGACGACACCCGGCACCGACGGACGCCACCCGGAGGGGATGCCACAGGCAACTCCTGATGGCAGTCCAGCCCAGTGGTGACCACAGCCCCCAGCCACCCAGGGACGTACCCAGGACCCCGGGGCGGGACCTTCCGAGCCAGTTTCGCCGACGACCCTTCACCAAGAGCAGACAGTGGAAGGCATGACTTCTGGCCTTGTTTGACCCCAGTCCTGAGGGCCACCTGTCAGGTCGAGGCCCCACTAAGGAAGGGCCTCCCTGTACCCCGGACCGTGACCACACCCAGGCTACCTCACCCCCTGCAATAGTCCCGTGTCCCCTAAGGGAGGGCACGCTCAAGGACCAGCCCCTACGCTTGGGTGCCACTTCTGATTAAGCCCAGGTTTCAGCAGCCCAAGAAACCCACTAGTGTTATAACAGTGACATCCTACAGAACAAGGACTGACAGTGTCTTTATTATATGGCTTATTCACATCAGTAGTACAGTGAAGACTGACAGTGTTCATACCTATCACAGAGACACCTCTTATGTACAATGAGAATTACCTATGTCTGAAACTAACAAGGGTACACTAGGACTGTACGGGAAGGACTATACAGACTGTGCCTATAACTCCTATGTACTATTAGTGAATATTGTTGACTGATGGTGATTACATTTGTATATAATGTGTGCAGAAATTATTGTGTACCAAAGCCTGACATTGTCCACACAACTTGTATTGTATATAATTGCTGTATATTGTAAGGAAATCAAATTAAGGCAATATATGTGTAAGGGTGATTTGCCTAGTTTTTATGCTCTGTTCTAGTTACGGTCTCGAAAGAGGACCCCGCTCAGTAGCTAGTGTTCATAGGACGAGAGTCCGACCTAAAAACACCTAGCATAACACAGAGAAAAAAAAATAATATCAAGTTTTTCCTTATATTATTCTCTTAGAAATTATGAATCAAGTTATATTAAAATACTCATTCAGCAGCCAGTTCAGCCACCTCCCTTCCTACTAAATGATGTTCTGACCTGCGTCTAGTTTTTCCATTCAGTAATCATATGGTGGTTCCTGCGTCGTAATACTTCCGCACGTCATCCACTACACCACGATTGTCGGGATGAAGCCAAGGCTGCAAGTGGTAGACCTTATACGGAAATTTTTATGCAGTCTGACTGGGGTATCTTCAACAGCCATTATTCCATTAATTGATGCTGTGGTTCTTCTCCTGCCTTTGTGAGGAATATACCGCCTGGGTGAATCAGGCTCAGCATCATGAACCGTCAGTCTCCAAGACAAACTTTGTCATATGAAGCCTCAGCAATGTAATTAATGTTATGGTAATTTCATTTTTATCTATGGTACCATTCTAAATAATGTAAAATAAAAATGGGTAAACATTTCGTAAATACATCATAGAAATTAATGTCAGTTTCTCAGTCCATACTGTGAAACGAAAATATCACAGCTCGACTGTTACAGAGCTCCAGTGTGTGTGTGTGTGTGTGTGTGTGTTTGGAGGGGGGTGGTCAAACAACGACCCCCCCTGAAGCAGGTGTGTAAAGAACGCTGCATCCACCACATTCTCTCAGTCACTGTATAAGTTTTTATATTCGGGATTCTGCTGTCCACTTTAGCAACTGCATTTTACTTACAGGAGATCAGTAAACAGCATGATACCCATCAGTAAAACCTTCCAACACTACAGCCTGGTTGCCCGTGATCATGTGCTGGATTACCAACAGACACCACCACGAAGAATCCAGATGACCATAGCCAGAATTTGACTGGGTTACCCATACTTGTGGGAAAAAGGAAATTACCCAGTCCAGAATTTGCGAAGAAGAACGTGCTCACTCCCTCGGGCACTGCCTTATGCACTGACAACAAAGCAACACCTACTTCCTGACGAGGCAACATGTTAGGAACAAATAAAACACCATCTGCTCCTCCATGTGCTACAAGAGATAGTCAAGAAGTTCTCTAAATCTGCATCGCCACAATATACCACAAGTCCACGTAATGGTGGCTGGTACACCTCAGGCGCCTTCATTACTTGTGAGCTGTGCTATTATGCCTCTGCACGGGTGTGTGGTGCTGTATTGGAAGTTAAATTATGTGAGAGAGAGAGAGAGAGAGAGAGAGAGAGAGAGAGAGAGAGAGAGAGAGAGAGAAGGAAAATAAGAAAATGAAATGAAAAAAAAAGTTATGGAAATGTTGCCCTTATATCTGGCAGTAAGATTTATTGCTAGTGTGCGGTGACGAGTTCAACAGTTTCACAGGAATATTAAAGTTGCACAATAACTCTAAGGAAGTGTGAATCCTGTTTTGATTGGTAGCCTGTGTTTACATATACAGTATGCTAAATGTATACTGGTATGTGGATGAAAAAAAAAAAAAACGAAGACATGTAATGCCTGTGATGTTTTAGATGAACCTGAGACATCTAGGGGGCCTTAGCGGAAAATAATGAAAAATTACCAATAGTGGTGGTGTGGATGATAAGTATGGATGTGCCAGGCTATGAACTATGCCCAGATGCCTGACTGGTTCACATTTCCAGTGGATCAGCATGTCGTCCTACCACCCGGAAATGAGGTGCGTAAATAAGAGTAGGAGATGAGAGTGACAGACTGGGAGGTGGTCGTGACAGGAGGGAGGCCGAGTACTTGATGCAGAGCGGCTCATACTTTATCAGCAGTGGAAGGTGACATGTTTATGTGAAATTCAAGCAAGCGAGTGGATGTGGGTGAATCTGTTTGAAAAAACTGGTGTATGAGTAAGTGGGGGCAGACTAGTTGGTTGCTGAGCAAGAACTGGCTGGTAAGTGGCAGACCACGGTCATCTAGGGCTGGCCAGGCCGGGCCGGGACATGGGCGTGCGCCGGAAGGTCGGGGGAGCCGCGTAGCAAGGCCATCTAGCGGCCAAGCAGTCTCCGGCGGAGAGCGGCCGCGGAACACTACCGTACCTGCCGGCCCGCTAATATCCCCGCTATGGCTACCATCTTGCCCATCGTGTCGTCCCACGGTGCTCAGGTACGTGAGTTATCCATCACTAACTTGCCTGGTAACGTTTTGGGCTGCCAGCCACCTCTGGCTGGTGATAAGAGAGGGAGAATGAGGTGCGCACCTGATGGAGGTCGGTGCCAGCGCTAGGACAGGTTGTGATAAGGCTGCACCCCAGCGTGAGTGTGGAGCCCTGCTGCTGTGCTGTGTGGTGCCCCGCCAGTGCTACCCTGCCTGCTTACATCATAAGTAGGTCACACGAGTACATGGGATGTAACACGGGCGGGGTGGGCGCGGGCGGGCGTGTGTTTATCTGGGACGCGCTGTGGATCAATACGGTGTTGGAGGCTGGGGAGGTTGAGTCAGCTCGTCCTCTCCCCACCTTCATGATGCTCTTCATATTTACTCCTTGCCTCCTGAGCTGTGACTGATCATCTCGTTGCCTCACCTGCTTTACCTCGACCCCTCACATCTCTCATTCTTTGTGCTCGGAAAAGCTCCTTTGCTGGTGAGAATTGCCTGACATCACACTCGACCATTTTGATCATTTCGCAGTGTCTCGCCTGAGTGCCTCCTAAAAGAAAAGAAAATAGCTTTGAATCAGGTAATGTCAGATTTTATTGTGGTTTTTTAATATCTTGGTTTATATGCAGCATGTTTCCGCAAGCAGAAAGCAGGTTTATACACGAGAGAAGTGAAATGGATTAAATTTTGGTGATGTTGGCTGGTGGCCACTGCACGGATATTGGCAGCCCCGGTAGTGATACTAGTAACCCACTGCAGACATTCCCGCCCTCCCTGGCCTGTCTTCACTGATTTATTGCTGCTACACTCTCACCATCTTCATATCATGTAGGTACTGTACATGTAAAATAGTTTATACACACATACACACACACACACACACACACACACATACTCAGCATATATATATATATATATATATATATATATATATATATATATATATATATATATATATAATGACCGTGATACAACTCATCGGAAGGTTTAATTATTATAAGTAAAAGCAGGAATATAATAACAATGCACCCAGAATAATCATGTTTCCTTCCTTGTATGCTGCAACATTTGAATTTACAGTAGTACTGAATTATTACTCGGGTCTCGAGACCAACGTACAATTGAACACAGACTGGTAAATGAGCAATTTGTGTGTGTGTGTGTGTGTGTGTGTGTGTGTGTGTGTGTGTTTAGATGCGGATAAGAATGTGATGGTGGCTGTGGATGCGAGTGGGAAACATGGCGTGAGAGAATGTGAGTGGTGTTGAAGGTGGTAGTGTAAATGTGTTTAGAATGTGGCTGATGCTAAGGATGTGGGTGGGAATCAGTGCAGGTGAGGGTGTACTGGGTGTGGGCGTGGGCGCGAATGAAAAAGTAGGTATCGGGAAGAGGGAGTAGACGTTGTACCAGATGCGATGAGAAAACAGGTGTGAACGTTGAAATAGCTGTGACGATGAAGATGCGACTGTGGAGGGGACTGGGTGTGGGAGTGTGTGTGTGAGGATGTTAATAGGGGTGTGGATGTTGTATGGATGTTGAAGATTTGGCCAGGAAGTATGAAACAGATCAGGAAGGCCTCCTCACCCACACCCATGGCCAAAGGGTTTATGTGTATCTGAGTTATGGATACGGGTGTGGGTGTGGAGGAGTGTGATGTGGATGCCAATGAGTGTGGGTGTCATGAATGTGGCCTGCATGAGTGTGGGTTTGAATGAATGAGTTCGTGGGTGTGAATAAATCTGGTTGTGAATGAGGGTATGGGTGGGGGTGTGAATGAGGGTGTGGGTGTGGGTGTGAATGAGGGTGTCGGTGTGGTATGAATGAGGATGTGGGTGTGGATGTGAATGGGGGTGTGGGTGTGGGTGTGAATGAGGGTATGGCGGTGGGTGTGAATGGGGGTGTGGTTGTGGGTGTGGGTGTGATTGAGGGTATGGGTGTGGGTGTGAATGAGGGTATGGGTGTGAATGAGGGTGTGGGTGTGGGTGTGAATGAGGGTGTGGGTGTGAATGAGGGTATGGGTGTGAATGAGGGTGTGGGTGTGGGTGTGAATGAGGGTGTGGGTGTGGGTGTGAATGAGGGTATGGGTGTGGGTGTCAATGAGGGTGTGGGTGTGGGTGTGACTGAGGATATGGGTGTGGGTGTGAATGAGGGTGTGGGTGTGGATGTGAATGAGGGTGTGGGTGTGGGTGTGAATGAGGGTGTGGGTGTGGGTGTGAATGAGGGTCTGGGTGTGAATGAGGGTGTGGGTGTGGGTGTGGGTGTGGGTGTGGGTGTGAATGAGGGTGTGGGTGTGAATGAGGGTGTGGGTGTGGGTGTGAATGAGGGTATGGGTGTGAATGAGGGTGTGGGTGTGGGTGTGAATGAGGGTATGGGTGTGAATGAGGGTGTGGGTGTGGGTGTGAATGAGGGTGTGGGTGTGGGTGTGAATGAGGGTGTGGGTGTGAATGAGGGTATGGGTGTGAATGAGGGTGTGGGTGTGGGTGTGAATGAGGGTATGGGTGTGAATGAGGGTGTGGGTGTGGGTGTGGGTGTGAATGAGGGTATGGGTGTGGGTGTGAATGAGGGTATGGGTGTGAATGAGGGTGTGGGTGTGGGTGTGAATGAGGGTGTGGGTGTGAATGAGGGTATGGGTGTGAATGAGGGTGTGGGTGTGGGTGTGAATGAGGGTATGGGTGTGGGTGTGAATGAGGGTATGGGTGTGAATGAGGGTGTGGGTGTGGGTGTGAATGAGGGTGTGTGTGAATGAGGGCGTGGATGTGAATGAGGGTGTGGGTGTGGATGTGAATGAGGGTGTGGGTGTGGGTGTGAATGAGGGTATGGTTGTGTGTGTGAATGAGGGTATGGGTGTGAATGAGGGTGTGGGTGTGGGTGTGGGTGTGGGTGTGGGTGTGGATGTGAATGAGGGTGTGGGTGTGGGTGTGAATGAGGGTGTGGGTGTGGGTGTGAATGAGGGTATGGGTGTGAATGAGGGTGTGGGTGTGGGTGTGAATGAGGGTATGGGTGTGAATGAGGGTGTGGGTGTGGGTGTGAATGAGGGTGTGGGTGTGGGTGTGAATGAGGGTGTGGGTGTGAATGAGGGTATGGGTGTGAATGAGGGTGTGGGTGTGGGTGTGAATGAGGGTATGGGTGTGGGTGTGAATGAGGGTATGGGTGTGAATGAGGGTGTGGGTGTGGGTGTGGGTGTGAATGAGGGTATGGGTGTGGGTGTGAATGAGGGTGTGGCTATGGGTGTGAATGAGGGTGTGGGTGTGAATGAAGGTATGGGTGTGAATGAGGGTATGGGTGTGAATGAGGTGGTGGGTGTGGGTGTGGGTGTGAATGAGGGTGTGGGTGTGAATGAGGGTGTGGCTATGGGTGTGAATGAGGGTGTGGGTGTGAATGAAGGTATGGGTGTGAATGAGGGTATGGGTGTGAATGAGGGTATGGGTGTGAATGAGGGTGTGGGTGTGAATGAGGGTGTGGCTATGGGTGTGAATGAGGGTGTGGGTGTGAATGAAGGTATGGGTGTGAATGAGGGTATGGGTGTGAATGAGGGTGTGGGTATGGGTGTGAATGAGGGTGTGGGTGTGAATGAGGGTATGGGTGTGAATGAGGGTATGGGTGTGGATGAGGGTGTGGGTATGGGTGTGAATGAGGGTGTGGGTGTGCGTGTGAATGATGGTATGGGTGTGAATGAGGGTGTGGGTGTGAATGATGGTATGGGTGTGAATGAGGGTGTGGGTGTGAATGAGGGTATGGGTGTGAATGAGGGTGTGGGTGTGAATGAGGGTATGGGTGTGGGTGTGAATGAGGGTATGGGTGTGGGTGTGAACGAGGGTGTGGGTGTGAATGAGGGTGTGTGTGTGGGTGTGAATGAGGGTATGGGTGTGGGCGTGAATGAGGGTGTGGGTGTGGGTGTGGGTGTGAATGAAGGTATGGGTGTGAATGAGGGTGTGGGTGTGAATGAGGGTGTGGGTGTGGGTGTGAATGAGGGTGTATGTGTGGGTGTGAATGAGGATGTGGGTGTGAATGAGGGTATGGGTGTGAATGAGGGTGTTGGTGTGAATGAGGGTGTGGGTGTGAATGAGGGTGTGGATGTGGGTGTGAATGAAGGTGTGGGTGTGGGTGTGAGTGAGGGTATGGGTGTGAGTGAGGGTGTGGGTGTGGGTGTGAATGAGGGTATAGGTGTGGGTGTGGGTGTGAATGAGGGTACGCATGTGAATGAGGGTGTGGGTGTGAATGAGGATGTGGATGTGAATGAGGGTGTGGGTGTGGATCTGAATGAGGGTATGGGTGTGGGTGTGAGTGAGGGTGTGGGTGTGAGTGAGGGTGTGGGTGTGAGTGAGGGTGTGGGTGTGGGTGTGAGTGAGGGTATGGGTGTGGGCGTGAATGAGGGTGTGGGTGTGGGTGTGAATGAGGGTATGGGTGTGAATGAGGGTGTGGGTGTGAATGAGGGTGTGGGAGTGGATGTGAATGAGGATGTGGGTGTGAATGAGGGTATGGATGTGAATGAGGATGTGGGTGTGAATGAGGGTATGGGTGTGAATGAGGGTATGGGTGTGAATGAGGGTATGGGTGTGAATAAGGGTGAGTGTGAATGAGGGTGTGGATGTGAATGAGGGTGTGGGTGTGAATGAGGGTGTGGGTGTGAATGAGGGTGTGGGTGTGAATGAGGGTGTGGGTGTGAATGAGGGTATGGTTGTGAATGAGGGTGTGGGTGTGAATGAGGGTGTGAGTGTGAATGAGGGTGTGGGTGTGAATGAGGGTGTGGGTGTGGGTGTGAATGAGGGTATGGGTGTGGGTGTGAGTGAGGGTATGGGTGTGGGTGTGAGTGAGGGTATGGGTGTGGGTGTGAGTGAGGGTGTTGGTGTGAATGTGGGTAGGATGGGAATGAGGGTGTGGGTGTGGATGTGAGTGAGGGTGTGGGTGTGGATGTGAGTGAGGGTATGGGTGTGGGTGTGAGTGAGGGTATGGGTGTGGGTGTGAGTGAGGGTGTTGGTGTGAATGAGGGTAGGATGGGAATGAGGGTGTGGGTGTGGATGTGAATGAGGGTGTGGGTGTGGGTGTGAGTGAGGGTATGGGTGTGGGTGTGAGTGAGGGTGTTGGTGTGAATGAGGGTAGGATGGGAATGAGGGTGTGGGTGTGGGTGTGAGTGAGGGTATGGGTGTGGGTGTGAGTGAGGGTATGGGTGTGGATGTGAATGAGGGTGTGGGTGTGGGTGTGAATGAGGGTGTGGGTGTGGGTGTGAATGAGGGTATGGGTGTGGGTGTGAGTGAGGGTGTGGGTGTGGGTGTGAGTGAGGGTATGGGTGTGGGTGTGAATGAGGGTATGGGTGTGGGTGTGAGTGAGGGTATGGGTGTGGGTGTGAATGAGGGTGTGGATGTGAATGAGGGTGTGGGTGTGGGTGTGAATGAGGGTGTGGGTGTGGGTGTGAGTGAGGGTATGGGTGTGGGTGTGAGTGAGGGTATGGGTGTGGGTGTGAGTGAGGGTGTTGGTGTGAATGAGGGTAGGATGGGAATGAGGGTGTGGGTGTGGATGTGAGTGAGGGTGTGGGTGTGGTTGTGAGTGAGGGTATGGGTGTGGGTGTGAGTGAGGGTATGGGTGTGGGTGTGAGTGAGGGTGTTGGTGTGAATGAGGGTAGGATGGGAATGAGGGTGTGGGTGTGGGTGTGAATGAGGGTGTGGGTGTGGGTGTGAATGAGGGTATGGGTGTGGGTGTGAATGAGGGTATGGGTGTGGGTGTGAATGAGGGTATGGGTGTGGGTGTGAATGAGGGTATGGGTGTGGGTGTGAGTGAGGGTATGGGTGTGGGTGTGAATGAGGGTGTGGGTGTGGGTGTGAGTGAGGGTATGGGTGTGGGTGTGAGTGAGGGTATGGGTGTGGGTGTGAGTGAGGGTATGGGTGTGGGTGTGAATGAGGGTATGGGTGTGGGTGTGAGTGAGGGTATGGGTGAGGGTGTGAAGAAAGTGCTGGTTGTGGATGAGGTTGTGGATGTAAGTATGGATGTGAATGGAGTGAATGTGAGTGAGGGTGTGGGTGTAAAGGATGGTGATGATGTGCGTGTATAGGATGGTGATGATGTGGGTGTAAAGGATGGTGATGATGTGGGTGCAAAGGATGATGATGATGGTGTGGGTGTTAAGTATGATGATGATGTGGGTGTAAAGTATGATGATGATGTGGGTGTGAAGTATGATGATGATGTGGATGTAAAGGATGGTGATAATGAGAGTAAATGTGGGTGAGGATGTATATGAGGGTAAGTGTGAACAGGTTGTGGCTGTGAATGAAGGTATGGGTGTAAATGTGGTAGTGGACGTGACGATGTGTATGGCTGTGTATGTGATGTTGGTGTAAATGAGGTTGCAAGTGTCACTGTGGATAAATGTGTGGACGTGAGATGTGGATGGCGGTGTGGCTAGATTGGGCTGTGGCTATAGGTGTGGATGTAGGTGGGTTGAGAGAGTGGCTGTTGGTGACTGAGTGTGAGTGTTGGTGCAGGAGTGTGGGTGTAGGTGTGGGTGATTGAGTTAAGTGCAGGTGTGGATGAATGAGTGTGGCTGTGGGTGAATGTGATTGTGGGTGTAGGTGAATGAGAGCGTGTACGTGGGTGAATGATGGTGTAGGCGTGAATAAAGAAGAATGTTGGTGTGAGTGTAGTTGAATGAGGGTGTGGGTGTGGGTGTAGGAGTAACGCAGCCTTCACCCAGTCTGTTTACAAACATATCGAGGGCAGGGCAGTTGGAACTGTACAGAGAGCAAAGCTGCCACCACCTGCTCTACTCTTTCCTCACAGTTTCACCCATCACTCGATCATGTACTTTCATCCTTCCTTTTTTCAAATTGTACTTACTCTTCAACTATTCACTCAACACTCAATCTAATTTTGACCGTTGTAATTTCACCATTACTACAACCATAATAGTTTTACGTGTAATGCAACCAATATATTTCGCTATTGAATGACTTTTTTTCAACATTAACAATGCATTATACTATCACTAGTAACACTGCCATTATATTTTCACCAGCCTTTTCCAGTGATTTAGACCGTCATACTTTCCTTCATCTGTAACTGATACTTTTCTTCTACTTTCGTCTTTGACACCATTCCAACATTTTCATCACGCGCACTTCTTTCATTCGAGCTGCCCCACATACTCTTTAAGTTTGGTAATGTCTACCAACTCCCTATATTTTTATTTACCTTCCCCTATTGACACTCCCAACTAATACTCCCTACTTCGGCTTACTTCCATCCTCAGTAAATATTCCTTTAATGCTTATACTTTCATACTTTCCATTAATTCTGGCCAGTCAAGCTGTATCACTCACCTTATACTATTCACAGCAGCTACACCTACATTACTTTATCCTAAACTATCACTAGAACCACTTCCTTTGCATCCCTCCTGATCTACTGTACATATTCCTCTCGAATCACTGCGTTGTTACGGATAAAAACAGTTGCGTTCGGACACGATTACATTTGAAGGCTGTGAATTTAGTTTTCCCTGAGCTAGCTTGGTGAATACATTAAGATATAAAAAGTTCTGGGTTTGTAGTGCTACAGGTACAGTATGTGTAGTGATGACTGGCAATGAGGATGATGCTTGGCTATCAACAACCCTTTTCATATCATATTATACACCCTTGTTTACCAGCATTGCCTGTATTGCTCCTTAATTGATCTCATGTGATTGTGGCGTTTATTTCACATATTGCTGACGCATCTACAAGCTCACTTCTAATTGCTTACACATCCATTCATATCTTTGTATAGCTTAATCATTTATCTTTCCACATGATGTGCATTGATTTATTCATATTGTACTGCTTACCCATCCAACTTCACACATGATGTTTTCTAATCATTCAGCATCACACATCATCTTACCTATTCATTCATCATTGATCTTATATTGCCTACTCATTCAACCCAGTGCGTTATTACTCATTCAATCTCACTTTGAGTTTTAGCCGCACCCACATGGACGGCCACATATAGTACTTGTCCCTAACATTATGTGTCACTCACTCACTGAGTTGGCCCAGGCTTTATGGGAGAAGTGTTAGGAAAACTAAATTTTGCACAACGGTAAGGGCAAAGTGAGACCCACGAAGGCTGGCCTCACGGGGACAACTACCCTCAAGTCCCATCCAAAACCGTTATGCACGGCCTTTTGTGTGTGTGTGTGTGTGTGTGTGTGTGTGTGTGTGTGTGTGTGTGTGTGTGTGTGTGTGTGTGTGTGTTTACCAGAAACACGAATTTTTGAAGTGACAGAGGTTCACTCGCTCCGGGTTTTAAGAATGGTGAGACCTCCGAGGGATATTCCACCATGGGGGATGGGGCGCCCACGCCGATCTCAGCCAAAGTCATCATGCACAGACAAAGTTTTAAAGTGAAGAACATGAAACTTTGCATAGTGATAGATGTTAACCTCGGCCTTGTTTTGGTAAGGGCGGAACTATCGAGCGTCGTCCCTCACTGGGGAGGGGGCGGCCCCCACAGGTTCAGGCAATGCTGTTACACATGGCCATAGCTTTTAACATGAAACTTGGCATATTGGTAGTTGTTTACCCTGGCCACGTTTTAGGCAGGCTATGGCCTTCAATGACCACACCCCACGGAGGGGACGGCCCCTGGAGGAGATCTTTACTGGGGCCACGAATTAGGCGGGGTGAAACCCCCAGAGGCCACCCCTCCCAAGGAGAGGAGTGGGGGGGGTCCTGGCCAAAACCTTTATGCACAGCCATGGTTTTTAACCAAGGAAGACGAAATTTTGCCTGTTGATAGACGTTCACCCCGGCCACTTTTTAGGTAAAGTGGAATCTCCGATGGCCACTCCCACGGCACGGGTTGGAGTACACCATAGTTTTTACGTAGGCCCACGAAATTTGCACATTAGTAAACCTTCACCCAGACCAGATTTTATAGAACTGGACCCCCGGGGTTCGCCCCTCCACCTCCCCAATAAATAATTATGTATTTTCATTTGCATTAGGCCTATTGCAGAGGAGGGTGTGGCTATCTTGTTTATTCATAAATCTCACATTTTATGTCTGTTTTTGTCTTACAGTTTCACTGATCTTTGCTGTTTACTTACCATAGCACCTAAAATTGTTGAGTCCAGTCACTTCGTATGTGGTACTTATTCCTCTGGGCACATACCTCATATTCCAGTATAACTGCAGATACAAATGTGCATGTATTTATTCATGCAGCTCCGGAAATACGTAATATTTATCCAGTTTAGCTAATCCCTTGGTCACTCCATCACACCTGCTGCCACATTTACAGTTAGTACCATTTGTCGTCATTACCACTTCGTCATCACCACTCAGTTATTCAGTCACCACGACTCAGATATCACCAGTCATTACCACACACCGTCACCGCGACTCACAGTCACCGCCATCAGCCTCAATCACCACCACTTAGAGTAACGACAATCAGATCATCAAAGCATTCCATCACTCACAGTCATCGCCATTTACGATCATCACCAGTCACAATAACCACCGCTCGGTCACCACAACTCAATCACTACCACTCAGGGACTTTACCACTCAGAAACCACTGCACAAAATAACAGCCGTTGTCAGTACCACTCAGTTACCACCACAGCCATCACTCACACATCACTACTCAGTCATCACCAGTCATTATCACCCAGTCATTGCTACGGACAGTCACCACCAATTACCACTAGTCAGTCACTTACATTCATTGGTACTACCGTTCAGTCAGTGCCACTGTTACCATCACTATTACCAACACGAGTCACAACAGCACATTTGTCACAAAACACCACCACTCACAATAACCGCCACAATCACCACCACTTAAGGCATCATCACCAGTCACTACCACTCAGTCACCACTACCACCACCGCCTCCGAGTCATCACCACTCACTGCCTTTCAGTCACCCTCCATTGTTACCATTACTCAATTGCCATCAGTCAGTCACCACGACAGTCATCACCACATTCACCAACTCTCGTAGTCATCACCACTCATAGTCGTCGCCACTTATCTGAACACCACTCACAGTCATCATCACTCAGTCTCCACCATTCAGTCACCATCACACATTCTTATCAGCACTCACGGTCTGCATCTCTCACTGTCATCACTTACATTCAACACCACACAGGTCGACACCACTTAGTCTGCAAAACTCAGTCATCACTCGCCACCACTGTTACCACCACATAGTCATTACCACTCAGTCATCACCACTCATAATCAACAACAGTCACCGCCAATACCGCCACACTTCAGTCACTATCATTCCCTAATGCAAAGTCATCATTAAATTACCACTATGCACAGTCATCACCACTCACCCACCACCAGTTATCACCATTTAGTCATTAACAATCACCATCACACAGCCATCATCACTCAGTCGCCACCAGTCAGTCACAACCACAACCACCATTACGTAGAGTCACCACCATTCAGTCACCATCACACAGCCTCACCACTGAATCACTGTCACTCTAAATCAACACCACCCACTCAACACTACTTTCCACCATCGTTGCCTTCCGCTCCACACTTACCCGTCGCTAGTCACCACCACTCAGTCATTACCATTTAGTCATCACCACTACATTTGCCAACCGCCATTCGTCACAAGTCCATCTCGTATCACCACTCAGTTACTGTCAGTCACCGCTACTCACAGTCACCACCAGAGCCAGCACCAGTCACCACAGCTCTCACCATCACCTACCGCTGCTCTGTCACCAGCATTTAGTCACTCACACAATCACCGCAGTCACTACCAGTACAGTACATCACCAATCACCCTCACTCAGTGACCACTCTCAGTTACCACCCACAGTCGCTTTCAGTCACTACCACTCATATTAACCATCACTTAACCATCACCACTAACAGTCACTACCACTCAGTCACCACCATACAGTCATCACCACCCAGTCACCACTATCCAGTCACCACCTTCCAGTCAGCACCACCACTCATAGCGACCATTACCACTACACACAGTTACTGCCAGTCATCACCAATCACTTTCTCCACCACTCAGTATCACTCAGTCCTCACGCGTCACCACCACTTAACGTTAAACACCACCAAAACTTACGCTTATCACTATACTCATCACCACAGTCATCTCCACTCACATTCATTACCACTTAGTCACTGCTACATACGGTATTATTATTTAGTCACCACTGGCCCGTCATCACCACTCACACTCACCATCATTTACTATCATTACCATTCATTCACTGCCACTCAGTCACCCAATCTCCACACAGCCACCATCACTCAATCATCACTATCAGTCATCTCACACAATCTCCATCACTGTCACCATCATTCAGTCACCACCGTTTCCAGTCATCACCAGTCAAGCCACAACCATCACAGTCACTACCACTCATTCACCATCACTCACAATCACCACCACTCATTCACCATCACAGTCACCACCACTGAGACCAGCACCCATTGCTTGCCACCTCAGCAGCTACCATTCCACAGCCATGACTCAGGCACCATCTCTCACTGTCACCAGGACTCAGTCACGGCAGCATCCGTTATATCACTGTTACTACCAGCTGCCACCACTCGTTGACTCGCACTTATACAGCCACTCACGGTTACGGTACAGTCAAGTCTTAAACTTGTTCTTCGCAGTCAGTTGGTCTACCTCTTAAACAAACACTGTATAGCCTTCCTCTTATCCCCATAATCTTATTTCCAAACTCCCTCCATATTGACTCTATTATTCAACCTCTTTTTTACATTTCCTCTAAGTCTTTTATACTTACTCACTGTCATCGCAATTCATCTCTACTCTTTCATTTTCAGTGTTTTTCATCCATGGCAGTAAATAACTAGCATCATTACCTCCGCCAAGGAGGTTGTGTTTTCACCCCTGTCCGTTTGTTTGTTTGTTTGTTGGTCGGTTTGTGAGCAAGATTACACAAAAACTACTGGACGGATTTCCACGAAACTTGGTAGAAGAATGGGCCTTGGCCCAGAAAACACTCCATTAAATTTGGGTGTGGATCCGGATGAAGGTGCGGATCCAGGATTTTTTTTTTTTTTTTCACTTTCTTTAACATTGCGAGATAGGGCGTTGGGGGAGGTATGCTCTCTACTGAGTGCCATTCTAATTCTTCATGTTACACATTCTCATGCAAGTCCCGTCACTTTCACCGTCACATACAGTCACTGATTTTCTAGACAGTAACATTCATCCATCATCGTTATTCACGCTTCCTTATTATCGCCCATTCACACCGACTTATCCTGGGTTCACACTAACTCTCTTGCATTCACTCGTAATTTCTCCCTCCCTTACAGTACAAACACACTCACTCATTACATCACTTGAACTCACGCTAACAAATTCCTCACTCACCAATTCGCTCTCATACTCACCCGTTAATTTGTCACTAACTCACGCCCTTACTCACGCGAACTTATTCATTGACCGTCACCCTCACTGTCGTTCACTTACTCACAACTTCATTCACAATAACTAACATCCTCACATCCACATTCTCTTTAAACACTAACGCTGTGATCACATCCTCTCGTACAACCTCACTCACTCATACTAATTCAGTTTCTACGACATTAACACCAATTCCTCATACTCTGCCGGCTCACCTTTACTCTCACTTCCGCCTAACTCACTAACACCCTTACCAGCTCACTCCACTCACCCTGACTCACTGACGCGCTGACTATCACTCACTGCCACTCTCACTCACACAACGTCATATACATCTTCAAGCACAGTCATACACACCTTAATTTACTGTACAGTGCCTCAAACCTTCACTCACATCCTCACTCACTATTTCTCAGATTCTCTCACACCTTTTTATTTTGGCATTTTCTGCTCATAAGTCACTCACTCTTGACCCCACCTAATTCCACTCCACCCACTCACACCCTCTGTTACTTCCAGCCACATTCATTTTCTTTCTCATCCCTCCCGCTGTCTCTCACTTACTGCCACTGACAATCACCTACAATTAATCCAACTCACTTTCATGCGTACGCAATCTCCACTTATCATTGTCCCGCCCACAGTCACTCAACATTCACATTTGTATGCACTCCAATCGCCACTCGCTGTATCACATTCACCCAGACTTCATCTTACTCATTTTCACATCTTTTATCTACCTGTCCGTCACCCTCACTCCACTCATTTCCGTCATCACCCTAACTTTTACACCCATCACCCTCCTCCCGAGCCCCTCTACTTCATTCGCCTCTAGTCCCAAACTTACTAACTTCCACTCGCACCTTTCACTTATTACCTCCTCCATCCACTTACCAACCGACCACTCTCAGTTTTAGTTCACATATGCACTTTCTCACCCCACCCTACTCCCACTCCATCATTTTTAGTCCTCTCATTGACTCTCTTGCCACACCCATTCCCACTCCCAACCCCACTACTTTCATTCCTGCAGTTTTAGTCCTCACATTCACTCTCTCTCCCAACCGCACTCACTTCTACCCCCCCATCCCCCTCCGCGTGTGACTGGGCGAGTGTGGCAACATTATCAGGCAACTGCACCTGGGGGCCAGTGGCGGCTCCCTCTGATAACACTCCTCCCTTCTTCCTCATCCTGCACCCTCCCTCTCTCCTCCTTCGCTCCCTCCTGTTTCCTGTTTCTCTTTCCCTCTCTTTCTCTCTGATAACACAACTCTCCCTCCCCCCCCAGTCTCTTCTCTCCCCCTGCGTCTCTCCCTCACTGCCTCCTGCTCCTGATTTCCTCCTCCTGCTTCCTTCCTTCACTGTTTTCTCCTGCTACTTTCTCCACTATTCCCTGCTCCTGTTTCCCTGCCTCATGGCTTCGTCCTCCTACTTTCCTACTGTTTAGTGTTTCCCCATTCCGTCTCGTCACATGCCTGATCCTCTTGCTCCCCATCCGCTCCCACTTTACTTTTCCTATTGTGTTATTCTCCCTTTGCACCCACTTGCTTCCTATTTCCTTCAGCTCCTTCCTTCTTCCTTTTATATCTCCCTGTCTCTCTTGATTCTTGCTATTTCCTTCCTCCTCTCCTCTCATACACCTCCTAGCTCTTACTTCCTCCTTTCCTTTATTCTGTTTCTTATGACTCCCTTCCTCTTTCTCTCCTCTCTCACGTTTCTCCCCTGCTCCCTTTCTCTCTTTCTCCCCCCTACTTTCAATTATTTCTTTGCCTTCCTTCCCTGCCCTTGTTCTTTCTCTCTATCTCATTCCTCCTGCTTCTTCATTCTTCCCTTCAGTATAACACAACTCCTTGCTGCTCCTCCCACTCTTCCTGCTTCCTGATGTTCCCTTCCTTTCTAATTCTCTGCTTCATTTCTGCTCTACTTTGCCCCCTGCTTATCTTCTTCCCCCTCTCCTTCCCCTGCTCATCCCCCTCTTTTCATTCTTCTACTTCTTCCCTCATAACATCTGCTCTCTCATCCACCTTACATTATTTCTCCCTTATTCTGCTTAGTCCTTCCCTCCTGCTGTCACCTGCACCCCCATACAGTGTGATTCCCCCCTTCTCATTACACTGGCACCATCATCCTACGACTACTACCACCACCACACCTGTACACCAGCTTGTACATTCCAGTACTGCTGCCACAAATACACTTGTACCACTACCACACTGCAGTCACTATTATACCACCATCACCCCTACATTGCCACCACCCCACCACATTGCTAACGTATTGTTACTGTTACACATTCCACAGCCAACACTGCTGTGCTGCCTTCACCAGCCTTGTTCCTCCATCACCACCTCACTGCTACTATCATCACTGTCACTCTACTAGCATCATTGCCACACTATTGCTATCTCCACTGTTACCATCATACCTATCATCACCATCACCATCTCCACTACCACAGTTCGGCGACCAACACTGTACTGATACCACCACCACCACCACCACCTCCACCACCATCATACTTCCGTCCCAACGACCACCATCATCATCACACTTATACCGCTGTCTCCATCATTAAACTAATACCACAGGGATTATACAGCACTACAGCTACTGTTGCTACCACTATAATTATCACCACCACTACTCCCATTCATGTACCTCCACCATTGCACTGTAACCACCACCACCACCACCGCCATACTGTTACCATTACCACTACCATTTCTCTATCACTACCAAAACATTACTGTCGCCACCCACCACCACCAGCATCACCACCATTGCCACAGTGCTGCCAACACCACCATCACATTACTACCACAACCATCGCTCTGGTACTCTCACCACGATACTGGTACCACCACCACCAACACACTACCACTACTACAACATCCACTTTCACCATTACCTCACTGCCACCACAGCTACTATTGTTACGATCACCACAGTGTTATCCCCAGTCACTGTAATGCTAGCATTACCACAGTGCTACCACCCTCACCATTACAGCGCTACCACAGCACCATTGCGTTATCATTACAACAGTGTTACCATCACACTACGACTAGCACCAGCAGACTGCCACCATCACCACCAAACTGCTTCCACAACCATCACACTGCTATCGGGACCACCTTCACACGGAGGCCACCACCATCACAACTACCATTCTGCTACCACCACGACCACACAGCTGTCACCACCACATCCACTGCTTTGCTGCCACCGACACTTTCACACAGGTACCAATACCAGTGCCATTACGCTGCTTCCACCACCACCGCTACCATTTTGGTATCACCACCACCACTGCCTGTATCTGTGTCAGTCCATGTAGCAGCCACTACAGGAACAGACATTCTCCTTAGAGGGAGAGTTATAGCCATTATTTACCCTTCCTCATGCTGGTTAAATGTGAGTGGGGAAGAGGTGTCTAGGAAGAGTGATGCACGTTAGAATCGGTAATGACTTTGTGTGTGTGTGTTAGACTCAGCATATAACATGGATGGATGGACAGGGTGTGAACGTATGTCAGCATATTAAGGGACATAAACAACTAGTTACACCAGCTGTCAGTGTCCGCCACGGCTTTAGTGCCAACCCTAGATTCGGAGCACAACTGGAAGACCAACACGTTACCCATCATGCACCACAATTCCTCACTACTACTACCACCACTTTCCCTCCACCACCACCTTGTCAGTGCCTCCCCACCCCACCATCACCACACAGCTAGATCGGCGCTGCCACCTTATTGTTAATACCATCATAGTGGTACCAATACCACCATAACTGTAAAAGCTGTATTGCTACAAAGAGCAGTACACCACTACCACCACCATTCTGCTACCACCATCACCGTACCATACAGTTAGCACAACCTCCATACCACAGTCACCACCACCATCACACTACCAACTTTTTCCACATTGCAACTACCACCGCCGTCACCACCACACTGACATCACTTATCACCACCACAACCGCCACATTGCTACCTCCATCACCACCACTACCACCAACACAATCACAACCGCCACCAACACCACCACCACATTGCTACCACCATCACCACCACCATACTGCTGCCACTATCACCACTACCATCACCATCACCACACTGCTACCGCCATCACATAACCACATCCACACTGCTACCACCATCACCATTACCATCACCATCACCACACTGCTACCACCATCACCATTACCATCACCATCACCACACTGCTACCACCATCACCATTACCATCACCATCACCACACTGCTACCACCATCACCATTACCATCACCATCACCACACTGCTACCACCATCACCATTACCATCACCATCACCACACTGCTACCATCATCACATAACCACATCCACACTGCTACCGTCATCACATAACCACACACACTGCTACCACCATCACCATTACCATCACCATCACCACACTGCTACCACCATCACATAACCACATCCACACTGCTACCACCAACACCAACACCAAACTGCAGCCACCACCATAATCATCACAATCACCACATTGCTACCACCATCACCGTCACAGTCATCTCGCTGCTACAATCATCACCATCACCATACAAATACCACCATCATTACCACCACTCTGCTACCATCATCACCACCACCAAACAGATACCATCACCACCACAACAGCAACAATATTGCTACCACCACAACAACACTACTGCTACCAACATCACCACAACACTGCTGCCACCATGACAACCACACCATCATTACCAGAACACTTTACCACCGTCACACCCCCACCACCATCACCACCACACTGCTACCATCACAGCACTGCTACCACTGCCACCACCACCACACTGCCACAATTACCACCACCATCATCGCGATCAAACTGCATCCACTACCGCCTTCATCACTACCACAGTGCTATCACTACCATCATCACCACCACCGCACTCCTACCATCGCCACCACCACTACCACATTGTTACCATTACTACCATCACCACCACCACACTGCTACCACCACCACCACCACACTGCTACCATTACTACTACCACCACCACCACACTGCTGCCACCCCACCATCACCACCAACACTCTGTTACCACCATAAACAGTTCCACCACCACAATGCTACCATCACCATCACCACCACAACACTGGTACCACCATTACCACCACAACAACACTGCTACCACCATTACCACCACAACAACTCTGCTACCACCACCATAACACTGCTACCACCACCACAACAACACTGCTACCACCATTACCACCACAACAACACTGCTACCACCATTACCACCACAACAACACTGCTACCACCATTACCACCACAACAACACTGCTACCACCATTACCACCACAACAACACTGCTACCACCACAACAACAACACTGCTACCACCACCACAACAACACTGCTACCACCACTACAACAACAACACTGCTACCACCATTACCACCACAACAACACTGCTACCACCACCACCACAACAACACTGCTACCACCATCACCACAACAACACTGCTACCACCACTACAACAACAACACTGCTACCACCACTACAACAACAACACTGCTACCACCACTACAACAACAACACTGCTACCACCATTACAACAACAACACTGCTACCACCACTACAACAACAACACTGCTACCACCATTACCACAACAACAACACTGCTACCACCACCACAACAACACTGCTACCACCATTACCACCACAACAACACTGCTACCACCATTACCACCACAACAACACTGCTACCAACACCACCACAACAACACTGCTACCACCACCACCACAACAACACTGCTACCACCACTACAACAACAACACTGCTACCACCACTACAACAACAACACTGCTACCACCACTACAACAACAACACTGCTACCACCACTACAACAACAACACTGCTACCACCATTACCACCACAACAACACTGCTACCACCACCACCACAACAACACTGCTACAAGCATTACCACCACAACAACACTGCTACCACCACAACAACAACACTGCTACCACCATTACCACCACAACAACACTGCTACCACCATTACCACCACCACCACAACACTGCTACCACCACAACAACAACACTGCTACCACCATTACCACCACAACAACAACACTTCTACCACCACCACCACAACACTGCTACTACCACCACAGCAACACTGCGACCACCATTACCACCACCACAACACTGCTACCACCACCACCACAACACTGCTACCACCATTACCACCACCACCACAACACTGCTACCACCATTACCACCACCACCACAACACTGCTACCACCACAACAACAACACTGCTACCACTACAACAACAACAACAAAACACTGCTACCACCACCACCACCACAACACTGCTACCACAAACTCCACAACACTGCTACCACCATTACCACCACCATCACAACACTGCTACCATTACCACAACAACAACAACACTGCTACCACCACCACCACCACCACCACCACAACAACAACAACAACACTGCTACCACCATTACCACCACAACACTGCTATCACAAACTCCACAACACTGCTACCACCACCACCACAACACTATTACCACCACCATCACAACACTGCTACCACCACCACCACAACACTGCTACCACCACCACAACACTATTACCACCACCACAACACTGCTACCACCACCACAACACTATTACCACCACCACCACAACACTGCTACCACCACCACCACAACACTGCTACCACCACCACAACACTGCTACCACCACCACAACACTATTACCACCACCACCACAACACTGCTACCACCACCACAACAACAACAACACTGGTACCACCAACACCACCACTACACTGCTACCATCATTACCACCGTCACAACAACACTGTTACCACCACAACCACAACACTGTTACCACCATTACCACCACAACACTGTTACCACCATCACCACCACAACACTGCTACCACCATCACCACCACAACACTGCTACCACCATCACCACCACAACACTGCTACCACCATCACCACCACAACACTGCTACCACCATCACCACCATCACACTGCTACCACCATCACCACCACAACACTGCTACCACCATCACCACCATCACACTGCTACCACCATCACCACCACAACACTGCTACCACCATCACCACCACAACACTGCTACCACCATCACCACCACAACACTGCTACCACCAACACCACGACATTGCTACCACCATCAGTACCACAACACTGCTACCACCATCACCACCACAACACTGCTACCACCATCACCACCATCACACTGCTACCACCATCACACTGCTACCACCATCACCACCACAACACTGCTATCACGATCTCCACCACCTCCATCACTCTGCTACTACCGCCATCACAACCACTATACTGCTACCACAATCACCACCACACTGCTACGACCATCACAGCTACCATCACACCGCTACCACCACTGCCACACCGCTACTACCATCACGACCACCACCAAACCATCACCATCACCACACTGCTACCATCACCACCACCACCACCACCACACTACTACCACCATCACCACCACCACCACACTACTACCACCACCACCACCACCACCACCATACTGCTACCACCATTACCACCACACTGCTACCACCACCACAACAGCACCCACCACACTGCTACCACCACCACAACAGCACCCACCACACTGCTACCACCACCACAACAGCACCCACCACACTGCTACCGTCATCAACACCCACCACCATCACCACACTGCTACCACCAACACCAATACCACCACCACCAAAACCACCACCACCAAGAATACCACCACCATCACCACCACCACCATCATCACCACCACCACCACCACCACCACCATCACCACCACCACCATCATCACCACCATCACCACCACCACCACCACCACCACCACACTGCTACCACCATCACCACCACCACCATCATCATCACCACCACCACCACACTGCTACCACCACCACCACCACCATCACCACCACCACCATCACCACCACCACCATCATCACCACCACCACCACCACCACCACCACCACCACTACCATCACCACCACCACCATCATCACCACCACCACCACCACCACCACCACCACACTGCTACCACCATCACCACCACCACCATCATCACAGCCACCACCACCACCAGACTTACCACCACCACCACCACACTGCTACCACCACCATCACCACCACCACCATCATCACCACCACCACCACCACCACCACCACCAGACTGTTAACACCACCATCACCACCACACTGCTACCACCACCACCACCACCACCACCACCACACTGCTACCACCACCACCACTACCACCACACTACTACCACCACCACCACCACCACCACACTACTACCACCACCACCACCATACTACTACCGCCATCACCACCACCACCACACTGCTACCACCACCACAACAGCACCCACCACACTGCTACCGTCATCAACACCCACCACCATCACCACTCTGCTACCACCAACACCACTACCACCACCACCAAAACCACCACCACCAAGAATACCACCACCATCACCACCACCACCATCATCATCACCACCACCACCACCACCACCACCACCACCACCATCATCACCACCACCACCACCACCACCACCACCACAACACTGCTACCACCATCACCACCATCACACTGCTACCACCATCACACTGCGACCACCATCACCACCACAACACTGCTATCACGATCTCCACCACCTCCATCACTCTGCTACTACCGCCATCACAACCACTATACTGCTACCACAATCACCACCACACTGCTACGACCATCACAGCTACCATCACACCGCTACCACCACTGCCACACCGCTACTACCATCACGACCACCACCAAACCATCACCATCACCACACTGCTACCATCACCACCACCACACTACTACCACCATCACCACCACCACCACTCTACTACCACCACCACCACCACCACCACCACCACTATACTACTACCACCATCACCACCACACTGCTACCACCACCACAACAGCACCCACCACACTGCTACCACCACCACAACAGCACCCACCACACTGCTACCACCACCACAACAGCACCCACCACACTGCTACCGTCATCAACACCCACCACCATCACCACACTGCTACCACCAACACCACTACCACCACCACCAAAACCACCACCACCAAGAATACCACCACCATCACCACCACCACCATCATCACCACCACCACCACCACCACCACCATCACCACCACCACCATCATCACCACCACCACCACCGCCACCACCACCACACTGCTACCACCACCATCACCACACTGCTACCACCATCACCATCACACTGCTACCACCATCACCACCACACTTCAACAACGATCACCACACTGCTACGACCATCACCACCACACTGCAACAACCACCACCACACTGGTACCACCACCACCATATTGCTACCACCACAACCACCACACTGCAACAACCACCACCACACTGGTACCACCACCACCACATTGCTACCACCACAACCACCACACTGCAACTACCACCACCACATTGCTACCACCACCACCACCACACTGCAACCACCACCACCAAACTGCCACCACCATCACCACAACTACCACACTGCTGCCACTATCACCAACACCACACATCTACTACCATCACATCTCCCATCATTACCATTTCACCGTTACCACCACCGCCACCGCCACATCCACACTGCTACCACCATCACCACCACGACCACCATCACCACACTGCTACCCCCACCACTTCCACACTGCGACCACCATCACCACCACCATAGTGCTACCATCATTTCTACCACCAAAGGGCTACCACCACCACCACCATCACACTACTCTCACCATCATTACCATATTGCTACCACCATCATCACGACCACCACACTGCCACCTCCATCACTACCACCATACTGCTACCATCATCATCACCACCACCACACTGCTACCATCATCATCACCACCACCACACTGCTACCATCATCATCACCACCACCACACTGCTACCACCATCATCACCACCACCACACATACCACCATCATCACCACCACCACACAGATACCACCATCATCACCACCAGCACACTGCTTCCATCATCACTGCCACGACGCCTACACTGCTACCACCGTCATCACCACAACCACCAAATCATCACCACCACCACTACTACAACCACCAAATCATCACCATCACCACAACGACAATCACCAAATCACCACCACCACGCCCACCAACACTGCTGCCACAAACTACCACCACCACCACCACTACACGACTACCATCACCTCAGTGCTGCCCCCGCCATCACATGGCTACCATCACCACAGTGCTACCACCACCACCGCACGGCTACCATCACCACAGTGTTGCTGCCACCAACACCACCATCACACGACTACCGTCACCAGGGTACTACTACCACCACAACCACAGTGCTGCTACCACCACTACCACCACACTGGTAGCATCACCACAATGCTATCACCATCACTGCCAAAACCATCACATTGCCACTATCATCACAGTGCTACCACAACTGCCGTAAGCCACCACCAACATCCTGCCACCACCACAACAAAGTTACCACAGTTTCCACCACTGCAACCTTAGTGCTATCGTCACAACCACACTGCTGCTACCACTCCACACCGGTATCTTCACCACAGTGCTGCTACCAGCATCACCACAGCAGCCACCACAATACTACCACCACCAAACTGCTATCACCATCACCACTACATTCACCACACTGTTACTGTCACCACCACACTGGTACCATCATCACCACCACATTCACCACACTTACTGTCACCACCACACTGCTACCATCATCACCACCACATTCACCACACTTACTGTCACCACCACACTGCTACCATCATCACCACCACATTCACCACACAGTTACTGTCACCACCACACTGCTACCATCATCACCATGGTAACCGTTACACTGCTACCAATGCCACCACTGTCATAATTTACCAGAATCCTACCACCACCACCACCACCACACTGCCACTATCATATTCACCACAGTCACTACACCGTTGTTACGACCACAACGCTAATAATACTATGACCACCACCACTACTACTATAACCACTATCATTCACCACTAGTATTACCACCACCATTCGTCACCACCAGTACTGCCACCACAATCACTACCACCTCTGTCGCCAGTACCACCCCCACCACTACTAATCACCACCACAACTATCCCCACTAGCATAAGCCTCCACCACTGTCACCACCACCAACGCTACAGCTCTAACCACTACCATCCACCCTCACTCTCACCACCACCATCACCACAACCATAACTTTCACCATTTTCCCTTCACCTGTGGCACCAACATTGTTTTCCTCACTAGACCTTCCCTCATCCTACTTCTCAATCTTTCACCGACACTGCTCCAGACGATGCCACTCTGCCTAAAGGAGTCCAACTGATGTAGTCCAGGAGGCGGTTCTTGTAGCGATGGGGCTGACACGAGAAATGAATGTCCAGCGTGTGTGTGCCGGGTGTGTGGTGATGGTGATGGTGATGAGAAATGTGTGGTGGTGAGGGCCATGTGTGTGTGGTGCGAGTGATGAACTTGTGTGTGCAGGGTGGGGGGGGGTGGCTGTGGCAATGAAAATGTGTGTGTATGGTGTCCATGGGAGTGGTGATAATAAAAGGATATGGTGGTGCTGGTGGTGGTGGTGCTGGTGGTGATGGTGGTGGTGAACATGTGTTGGTGATGGTAGTGAAAGTGTATTGTGGAGGTGGTGATTTGAACATGTATGTGGTGGTAGTAGTGGTGATGATCATGTGTTGTGGTGGTGGTGGTGGTGAACATGTGCTTTGTGTTGTGGTGGTGGACATTAGTGTGGTGGCGGTGGTGGTGGTAAACTTATTTGGGGATGATAGTGGTAGTGAATATGTGCAGTGAAGATGATAGTGCATGTGGAAGTGGTGGCGATTGTATGCAGTAGTGGCGATTGTGTGTAGTGGTGGTGATGTTGGATGTGTAGTGGTGGTGGTGGTGGTGAATGTGTGCAGTCTTGGTGGTGGCAAATGCATGCAGAGGAGGTGGTGGTGAATGTGTAGTGGTGATGGTGGTGGTGGTGGTGAATGTGAGCGGTGGTGGTGAATGTGAGCAGTGGTGGTAGTTATGGTGGTGGTGGTGGTGGTGGTGAATGTGTAGTGGTGATGGTGGTGGTGGTGATGAATGTGAGCAGTGGTGGTGGTGAATGTGTAGTGATGGTGGTGGTGGTGGTGAATGTGTAGTGGTGATGGTGGTGGTGGTGAATGTGTGCAGTGGTGGTAGTGGTGGTGGTGAATGTGTAGTGGTGATGGTGGTGGTGGTGGTGAATGTGTGCAGTGGTGGTGAATGTGTAATGGTGATGGTGGTGGTGGTGGTGAATGTGTAGTGGTGATGTTGTTGTTGGTGGTGGTGGTGAATGTGTGCAGTGGTGGTAGTGGTGGTGGTGGTGGTGAATGTGTGCAATGGTGGTGGTGATGGTGGTGGTGGTGATGGTGAATGTGTGTAGTGGTGGTAGTGTTGGTGGTGGTGGTGGTGGTGAATGTGTCGTGGTGGTGGTGGTGGTGAATGTGTAGTGGTGGTGGTGGTGGTGAATGTGTAGTGGTGGTGGCGGTGGTGAATGTGTGGTGTTGGTGTTGGTGGTGGTGGTGGTGAATGTGTAGTGGTGGTGGTGGTGAATGTGTAGTGGTGGTGGTGGTGAATGTGTAGTGGTGGTGGTGGTGGTGGTGAATGTGTAGTGGTGGTGGTGGTGGTGGTGAATGTGTAGTGGTGGTGGTGGTGTATGTGTAGTGGTGGTGGTGGTGGTGGTGGTGAATAAGTAATGCTGGTGGTGGTGGTGGTGGTGGTGAATGTATAGTGGTGGTGGTGGTGGTGGTGGTGAATGAGTAGTGGTGGTGGTGGTGGTGAATGAGTAGTGGTGGTGGTGGTGGTGAATGTATAGTGGTGGTGGTGGTGGTGAATATGTAGTGGTGGTGGTGGCGGTGAATGTGTAGTGGTGGTGGTGGTGGTGGTGAATGTGTAGTGGTGGTGAATGTGTAGTGGTTGTGGTGGTTGTGATGGTGAATGTGTAATGGTTGTGGTGGTAGTGGTGGTGATGGTGAATGTGTAGTGGTTGTGATGGTGGTGATGGTGAATGTATGGTGGTGGTGGTAAATGTGTAGTGGTGGTGGTGGTGGTGAATGTGTAGTGGTGGTGGTGGTGAATGTGTAGTGGTGGTGGTGGTGGTGAATGTGTAGTGGTGGTGGTGGTGGTGAATGTGTAGTGGTGGTGGTGGTGGTGATGGTGAATGTGTAGTTGTTGTGATGGTGGTGGTTGTGGTGGTGGTGAATGTGTAGTGGTGGTGGTGGTAAATGTGTAGTGGTTGTGGTGGTAGTGGTGGTGGTGAATGTGTAGTGGTTGTGGTAGTTGTGATGGTGGTGGTGGTTGTGATGAATGTGTAGTTGTGGTGGTTGTGGAGATGGTTGTGGTGGTGAATGTGTAGTGTTGTTGTTGGTGGTGGTGAATGTGTAGTGGTGGTGGTGGTGGTGAATGTGTAGTGGTGGTGGTGGTGAATGTGTAGTGGTGGTGGTGGTGGTGAATGTGTAGTGGTGGTGGTGGTGAATGTGCGCAGTGCTAGTGATAGTGAATATGTGCAGTGGTGGTGGTGAAGGTGTAATGTTGGTAGTGGTGGTGGAGAATGTGTGTGGTGGTGGTGATGATTAATATGTGCGGTGGTGGTGGTGGTGAATGTGTAATGGTAATGGTGGTGGTGGAGAATGTGTAATGGTGGTGGTGTTGGTGAATGTGTGTGGTAGTTGTGGTGATGGTGATGGTGAATGTGTGCAGTGGTGTGGTGGCGAATGTGTATTGGTGGTGGTGGTGGAGGTGGAGATTGTGTGTGTGGTGGTGGTGGTGGTAGTTAACTTGTGTATCTAGGTGGTGATGTAGGTGTTAAACATGTTACTTGTTGTGGTGATGGTAAATGTGTGATGATTATTGTGGTGGTGGTATAGGTGTTAAACATGCGTTGGTGGTGGTGGTGAGGGTAATCATATGTGGTGGTGGTAGTGGTGATAGTAAACATTTGTGGTGGTGGCAGTGATTGTGGTGGTGGTGGTAAACATGTGTGTGGTGGTGGTGGTAGTAAACATGTGTGGTGGTGGTGGTGGTGGTGGTAATCATGTGGTAGTGGTGATGGTGGTAATCATATGTGGTGGTGGTGGTAAACATCTGTGTGGTGGTGGTAGTAGTAAACATGTGTGGTGGTGTTGGTGGTGTGGTGGTAATCATATGTGGTGGTGGTGGTAAACATGCATGTAGTGGTGGTGTGGTGGTAATCATATGTGGTGGTGGTGGTAAACATGTGTGTAGTGGTGGTGGTGCTGGTAATCATATGTGTGGTGGTGGTGATCATATGTGGTGGTGGTAATCATATGTGGTGGTGGTGGTGGTAAACATCTGTGTGTGGTGGTGGTGGTGGTAATCATATGTGGTGGTGGTAAACATGTGTGTGGTGGTGGTGGTGGTGGTGGTAGTAAACATGTGTGGTGGTCGTGATGGTGGTGGTAATCATGTGGTAGTGGTGGTGGTGGTAATCATATGTGGTGGTGGTGGTAAACATGTGTGGTGGTGGTAAACATGTGTGTAGTGGTGGTGTGGTGGTAATCATATGTGGTGGTGGTGGTAAACATGTGTGTAGTGGTGATGGTGGTGGTGGTGGTGATCATATGTGGTGGTGGTGTGGTGGTAATCA
Organism: Coenobita brevimanus; assembly: GCF_032717465.1. Classification (NCBI taxonomy): domain Eukaryota; kingdom Metazoa; phylum Arthropoda; class Malacostraca; order Decapoda; family Coenobitidae; genus Coenobita; species Coenobita brevimanus. The sequence continues at coordinate 59,764,529 of NC_137054.1, forward strand.
TATGTGGTGGTGGTGGTGGTAAACATGTGTGTGTGGTGGTGGTGGTGGTAATCATATGTGGTGGTGGTAAACATGTGTGTGGTGGTGGTGGTGGTGGTGGTAGTAAACATGTGTGGTGGTCGTGATGGTGGTGGTAATCATGTGGTAGTGGTGGTGGTGGTAATCATATGTGGTGGTGGTGGTAAACATGTGTGGTGGTGGTAAACATGTGTGTAGTGGTGGTGTGGTGGTAATCACATGTGGTGGTGGTGGTAAACATGTGTGTAGTGGTGATGGTGGTGGTGGTGGTGATCATATGTGGTGGTGGTGTGGTGGTAATCATATGTGGTGGTGGTGGTAAACATGTGTGTGTGGTGGTGGTGGTGGTAATCATATGTGGTGGTGGTGGTGGTGGTGGTAAACATGTGTGTGGTGGTGGTAGTGGTGGTGGTGATTGTAAACATGTGTTGTGGTGGTGGTGGTAAACATGTGTGGTGGTGGTGGTGGTAGTAAACATGTGTGGTGGTGGTGGTGGTGGTAAACATGTGTGGTGGTGGTAAACATTTGTGGTGGTGGTGGTGGTGGTGGTGGTGGTGGTGGTAAACATGTGTGGTGGTGGTGGTGGTGGTAAACATGTGTGGTGGTGGTGGTGGTAAACATGTGTGGTGGTGGTGGTGGTGGTAAACATGTGTGGTGGTGGTGGTGGTAAACATGTGTGGTGGTGATGGTGGTAAACATGTGTGTGGTGGTGGGGGTGGGGTGGTAATCGTATGTGGTGGTGGTGGTAAACATGTGTGGTGGTGGTGGTGGTGGTGGTAAACATGTGTGGTGGTGGTGGTAAACATGTGTAGTGGTGATGGTGGTAAACATGTGTAGTGGTGATGGTGGTAAACATGTGTGGTGGTGGCGGCAAACATGTGTGGTGGTGATGGTGGTAAACATATATGATGGTGGTGGTGGTAAACATGAGTGGTGGTAATGGTAAACATGTGTGGTGGTGGTGGTAAACATGTGTGGTGGTGGTGGTGGTGGTAAACATGTGTGGTGGTGGTGATGGTAAACATGTGTGGTGGTGGTGGTGGTGGTGGTAAACATGTGTGATGGTGGTGGTGGTAAACATGTGTGGTGGTGATGGTGGTAAACATGTGTGGTGGTGATGGTGGTAAACATGTGTGGTGGTGATGGTGGTGGTAAATATGTGTGGTGGTGATGGTGGTGGTAAATATGTGTGGTGGTGATGGTGGTAAACATGTGTGGTGGTGGTGGTGGTGGTGGTAAACATGTGTGGTGGTGATGGTAAACATGTGTGGTGGTGATGGTGGTGGTAAATATGTGTGGTGGTGATGGTGGTGGTAAATATGTGTGGTGGTGATGGTGGTAAACATGTGTGTGGTGGTAAACATGTGTGGAGGTGGTGATGGTGGTAAACATGTGTAGTGGTGATGGTGGTAAACATGTGTGGTGGTGGTGGTGGTAAACATGTGTGGTGGTGGTGGCAAACATGTGTGGTGGTGGTGATGTTGGTAAACATGTGTGGTGGTGGTGGTGGTAAACATGTGTGGTGGTGGTGGTGGTAAACATATGTGGTGGTCGTGGTGGTGGTAAACATGAGTGGTGGTGGTGGTAAACATGTGTGGTGGTGGTGGTGGCAAACATGTGTGGTGGTGGTGGTGGCAAACATGTGTGGTGGTGGTGGTGGTAAACATGTGTGGTGGTGGTGGTGGTGGTAAACATGTGTGGTGGTGGTGGTAAACATGTGTGGTGGTGGTGGTAAACATGTGTGGTGGTGGTGGCAAACATGTGTGGTGGTGGTGGTAAACATGTGTGGTGGTGGTGGCAAACATGTGTGGTGGTGGTGGTGGTAAACATTTGTGGTGGTGGTGGTAAACATGTGTGGTGGTGGTAAACATGTGTGGTGGTGGTGGTGGTAAACATGTGTGGTGGTGGTGGTGGTAAACATGGTGTGGTGGTGGTAAACATGTGTGGTGGTGGTAAACATGTGTGGTGGTGGTGGTAAACATGTGTGGTGGTGGTAAACATGTGTGGTGGTGGTGGTGGTAAACATGTGTGGTGGTGGTGGTGGTGGTAAACATGTGTGGTGGTGGTGGTGGTGAACATGTGTGGTGGTGGTGGTGGTAAACATGTGTGGTGGTGGTGGTGGTGAACATGCGTGGTGGTCATGGTGGTAAACATGTGTGGTGGTGGTGGTGGTAAACATGTGTGGTGGTGGTGGTGGTAAACATGTGTGGTGGTGGTGGTGGTAAACATGTGTGGTGGTGGTGGTAGTAAACATGTGTGGTGGTGGTGGTAAACATGTGTGGTGGTGGTGGTGGTAAACATGTGTGGTGGTGGTGGTAGTAAACATGTGTGGTGGTGGTGGTAAACATGTGTGGTGGTGGTGGTGGTGGTGAACATGTGTGGTGGTGGTGGTAAACATGTGTGGTGGTGGTGGTGGTAAACATGTGTGGTGGTGGTTGTGGTAAACATGTGTGGTGATGGTAAACATGTGTGATGGTGGTTGTGGTGGTGGTATTAACATATGTGTGGTGGTGGTATTACCATGTGTGGTGGTGGTAAATGTGTGGGGTGGTGATGAGCAGGTGTGTCCAGGTGTGCCAGGCCTCTGTTTATGTCACCTCCCTCGTGTCTATTTTAGTTCTTTGAGTGTTAGTCTCGCTCTCTCTCTCTCTCACTTTGCCTTACCATACATACTGTATGTCTCAACCTTGATTTTCCTTCTCTCTACCTTCTGACTTTCCCCTTTCCGGCCTATTTTCCATATTCTCTCCTTCCTGTCCTTTTTCTACTAATTTCTTTCCTTCCCTTTCTGCTTTTCTTTATACCTGTGCTCATTCATCTTTTCTATTTTCACTACCGTCTCTCTTCTACCATTTTCTTTCTTTTCTTCCCTACTTTCATCTCTAAGCTTTAAGTACAGGGTGAACCAAATATACCTCCCACATTTCAAAGGTAAATGAAAAAGAAAATGGTTAAAGACAATCAAAATATTATTTGCACACATGAAACGTCATTCAATACAGTTTTTATTCATCATGTTTTAAAGATGACATCCTCCAAATGGTGGCTGTTATTGTTTATACACACTTGGAGGCGATTTCCGAAGGCTGCCATGGCTCGACGGGTCATGTTGGGTGGAACAGCGGCTATCTCTTGCTGAATAGCAACCTTAAGGGCTTCAAGAGTTTGGGGTCGATGAGTATACACTCGTGATTTAAGGTAGCCCCACAGAAAAAAATCACAAGGGGCTAGGTCAGGGGGACGGGCCAGCCACCCAACATCGCCACGCAACGAGATCACCCGATCCGGAAACATTTCCCTCAGCACTTGCAATGATCTTCGAGCTGTGTGTGCCGTAGCTCCATCTTGCTGAAACCACACATCGAGTTCTTCAAGCTCAAGGTGTTCGAGTTGTGGCCTTGAAAGTTTTCGAGCATATCAATGTAATGGTCAGAGGTTACGGTAACAGTTACACCACCCTCTTCAAAGAAATAAGGACCCACGATGCCAACATCGGCAACAGCACACCACACAGTCACTCGATCAGAGTGCAACGGTCTTTCGTGTAGCATGCGAGGGTTGTCTTCAGACCAATAGCGATAATTTTGTTTGTTTACAGAGCCATGCAAATGAAAATGAGCTTCGTCACTGCACAAGAGAACAGCATCTTCCGGAACACGTTGCAGAATGTTCTCGCATAACTCCCTGTGGCTTATCCAGTCTCTTGCATTGAGTTCTTACACAACCATCATTTTGTATGGATGGAAGTGAAGGTCTTTGTGTAAGATTCTCCTTGCAGTTTCCCGGGATATCCCTACAGCTAAAGCATGCTTCCGCTCAGAACGTGTCGGAGACTGCACAACAGAACGCCTCAATACTTCAATAATCTCAGGCTTACGAGCACTCTTAGGTCGACCAGGTGATTTTCTTTATAAAGATGAACCTGTTGCCCTGAAATTCTCAACCCACTGCAAGATGGTTTTCTGATCTGGAACGTTTTGGTTTCGTGGATTACTGAAATGTCTTCGAAAGGCCCCCTGCACGGGGATCACGGAACAGTTGTTTGTGAAGAACGCTTGGACAGCGAATGCACTGTGTGCTCCCGACCACGCCATGTTGGCGACTGAGGACGGTTGGGGTTGGGCTACCAACAGACCCTAGCCCCACCTCTCCCGCCTCACTACTGCCAGTGCTACAGCCTTTCGAAATGTGGGAGTTTTTGGGGGGTCACCCTGTATTTTTCTCAGAGGCATTTATTTGGTTGTGGCATGTTTCATTCAATCACGGGATATTATACCTTCAAATCTTCCCTTCCTTATTTCATAATATTCCATGCCTCACCTTTCCTTTACCCTTTCCACCCATGTTCTTTTTTTTTTATTTCCTTATCCTTCCTTCCCCCTGCCTCCTATTCCCTGTTTCTCTTCTCTTCGTCTTTTCTATTACCGCTGTTCTTCGTTTCCTTCCTTTTCGTCTGTCAAATATTTTATCCATTCTCTGCTTCTTTACTGTCTTTCCCATTTTTGTTCCTTTTCCTCTTTCTTTACCGTTCTCTCTCTAACTCTCCTACTATCTCGTGTCTTTTCCTTTCCTTATCTTCTCTCCCTTTCCTTCGTTCCTTTACTCTATTTTCCTCTTCTCTCTCTTCTCCTCACTCCTCCTCCTTCGACTCTTTCATACTTTCCCCTCCCGTTATCTAATTTCACTTCTTTCTTTCCTTCGTTTACCGTTTTCCTTCCCGTTCTTCTTACTTTCCATCTCCCCTTCCTTTGCTCTCTCTTTCTGCATCTCTTTCCTTCCGTCTTCTCTTCTCGTTTTGTCCTCTTTCATTTATGCATCTTCCTTATTCCTTATGCTTTTTTCCTGTATTTGCTTCCCATTTCTCCTTTCTCCTTTTTTTTTTTTTTTCTCTCTCTCTCTCTCTCTCCTACTTTCTGTCCCTTTCAGTACCTCCTTAGATGTATCATAATTCCTGTTTTTTTTTTTTTCTTATCTCTTTTTTAGTTGTACGCGGTCTTCATGGATTTGAAGAAAGCATGACAGGGTGGATAGACAAGGATAGTGGAAAGTATTAAGAACATTTGGTGTAAATGGGAAGTTGCTGAATGCTGTGAAGTTTATGTATGATGGTGCTAAGGCTGCAGTGCATGTGGATATAGTGAACTGAGTGAATTTTTCTATTTGAAGGTTGGATTGAAACAGGGATGTCATGTCTCCATGGTTATTCAAACTGTATATGGATGGGGTTATAAAAGAGATACAAAATAAGGCAGTGGATGTTGGAGGGCCCTAATGAGAGAGAGCAGTGTTTGGAAACTCCCTATACTATTGTTGGCAGATGATACTGTATTGTTAAGTGAAGACGGAGGGAACTACAAGGCCTGGTGAATGAGTCTGGGAAAGTGTGTATGAAACGGAATCTAAAGGTGGCTGTAGAGTAAATATATGGTCTTCGAGAGAAATTAAGTCAGTGAATGTACAGTGGGGTTGGATGAGGAGGAAATGGTAAATTTAAGTGCATTTCAGTACTTGGACAGTGTGTTGAGTAAGGATGGAAGTTTGGATGATGAAGTGCTTAGAAGGGTATAACAAGGAAGAAAGGTTACTGGTTCTTTCAAAGCAGTGATAAGAAACAGGGAAGCGAGTATCGAAGTGAAAAGTTACTGCTTGACTCTTGTGATACCAACTCTAACGTATGGAAGTGAAGCTTGGACCTTTTGGGGGGAATACAAGTCAAGAGTGAGAGCAGTGGAGTCACATGGAGAAACAGACCAACAAATAAGGAAGTGACGGAGCGTTGTGTTGTGGATGTGGATGTGATAGGAAGCGTTAGGAGAAATGCGTTAAGCTTGTTTGTCAATATGGAGAGAGAGAGAGAGAGAGAGAGAGAGAGAGAGAGAGAGAGAGAGAGAGAGAGAGAGAGAGAGAGAGACTGACGGGAAGAGTGTATGGGAGTGAGGTGGAGGAAGAGAGAGGGAGGGGGAGGCCGAGGATGAGATAGATAAATGGAGTGAAGAGGTACATGAGAGAGGGGGGTGTGCGCTTGGAGCAGGGCAGTGAAATGGCTGGGGATAGGGTGACATGGAGGCGATTTGTTTGTGGCCATCCCTTACGGGATTAAGGCGTCTGGGAATAGATAGGCAGAACTCTTCTTTCTTCCACTTTCCTTCATTTCCTGTCAGTCTGTGTGTTCCCTTTTTTATTTTTGTCTTTTCTACCGTTATTCATTTGCCAGTTGCCTTCTCTTCATCTTCCCGTTATTTTTCCTTCTGATAATTTGTATTCACTTCATACTCCCTCTCCATCCGTCTTTCTCATTTCCTCTCCTCAGTATTCTTTTTCTTTGCGTTTTACAGCCTTCTCCCTCCTCTTCGTCGTCTTTCCTCTCCTCTTCTTTCCCAGTCTTCCCTTTTAATCTTTCTTTTTGCTTCCTCCTTCTATTCGCTTTTTCCTCATTTTTTTTCTTCTTTTCCCTCTTTTATTTACTGCTATTTATTTTCTTCTCTTCCTTCCTTTACCTCTCTCTCTCTCTCTCTCTCTCTCTCTCTCTCTCTCTCTCTCTCTCTCCGTCTTTTTTCAGTGTTATCAATCTATCTTCCTTTGCCATTTCCTCAGTTCCATCTTTCTTATTTTCCCATCACATTATCGTCCACGGTTTCTGCCCTTCTCTCTCCTTTTCGTCCACTCATCCATCATTTAGTCCCTTTTACCTCCACTCTCTCCATCCTTCCATCTCTTTCCTCCAGTCTTTCCATTCTCTACCTCTTCATTTTATTTCTTTTTTTCCTCCATCCTTGCATCCTCTTTTCCCTCCACCCGTCCGTCCCTGCCTCTTGCTCCACAACCCCTCGGTAATTACCTCCACCGGCGCCATCAGACAAGCATCAATCTGTCCAACTGATTTCAATACGCGATACCAAGTGACGGGTCCTGGCAGCTGCGTCAAATTATCACAGCCACCACCACCAGTCTCCCACACTAACTCACAAATCAGCAACAGTACAAACACTTGTTTTGCAGTAACGCATAAATTACAAGTTGTTCAGAATACACATACAAGGAGTGTCTAACTGTACCAGTCTGTATAATGTGCAGTGCGGGTCTGGCCCTTCTCCTCGGATGAAGAGTGATAGCGGGAATTAACCCTACCTCATCCTGGTCAAGTGCCAGTGTTGAGGGGGCTACAGTTAAAAAAAAAAAAATCAAATAAAACTCGAAGCAATGTATTGGTAATGGTTTGTGTGCCATAGTGTGTATATCATTGAACTGAAAGGAAGCAACATATGCCAGCACATGAAAAGATATATTACTAGCACACACGTAATATTCCCCAAGGCTGGATTCAAGTCCAGACTCTGATTCAAGCTCAGACTCAGGGCACCATAAAATCGAAGGGGAATCCAGTAACCACTAAGCCAGCATGGCTCACAGTGTGCTTATAGCACTGTGACTCATTAAGCTGGAGTCTTCCGCAGTAACTAATGCCAAGGATTTCACAGTACAGTATTTCCTTTGTCAGCAGTCTCCCAAAGTACTTAAAATATCACGGATAGCAAAGATAGTCATAAATCCAAAGTAGAAGCTGGCTTTTTGCAATAATTGTTGAAAATTTACTCTTTGTCCATTGCAACATCAACACCGTCTTACAAAATTCAGATTTACTGCTCCCCATATCACCACGTGCTTTACCATTACTAACCCCTGTTGTGCCATTATGTCTAGCCATTGCTAGACGAGTTTATTCACCTTTAGACGTATCTGTTGTAGTGAAGGAGCCAGAAACACTATCCATCATCCCTTCCAGTACAATTATCTCCTGTGCTTCAGCTCTACTACTACAGCTTAACACACGACCCTTGTTGTCGAGGCCTAATTATTTGTTGCTACCTGTGCTTGCTTTGTTATTACGATTAGAACCGTCATTATAGCTGCCAGTCACCATTATTGTCACCATCACCTTCACTACCACCACCACCACCACCACTGTCCTTAGCACTGCCATTGTTAGAATCATCACCACCATCACGATCAGTGTCATCACCACAGCTCTCACCACAGATGCCATTAGAAGCATTACAACCACTGTCATTATCACCATTACCACTATAACCACCATTACCACAGTGCACACCTCCATCATTGTAATTATTACCACCACTACTATCATTATCACCATGACTATCATATGTCACTACATCACAACTTCAACACCATCGCCATAGTAAATACCTCCTTCACTATCATCACCACCACCATCACTATCATCACCACTAGGGCAACCACACCCATTACTGCTGTCATCACTACTACCCTCCCATCACCGCACCAGGACCACTATCATCATCACAGCTGTCAAATCACACTTATCAACCACAGCATCTGGAACAGTCATCACCGTCACAGCCACAAATTCTACAGCCACCACCATCATCATTAATCCATGTTCCAGTCACCATTACTGTCATCACTACCAGACACCACCACTTCAGCTTTTATCACTCTTACCAACACCATTGCCACCACCCCACCACCATCATCATCATCATTACTACAACGCTCATCACTGTCACCACTACCACCCCACGATCACCACCACCACTGTAACGACTTCACTGTTACCGCCATCACCAACAGTGCCACCATCACCGCCACTGTCGCCTCCACCACTTATCACCACCACCACCACCACCATTATCACCACCACCAATGACATCACCCTCTACCAGTGTCACCATTAGTCACCACCACTGTCACCATACATACCACTGAGAATCACCGTCACAACATCAACCACCAGCCACCACCATCATCGCCACTGTCACCATCAATGTCACCACCATCACCACCACAGTCATCACCGTTACCACCACTACCACCACTGTCACAACCACTTCCACTTTCCACTGCTACCACTATCACCACTTACCACCATCACCTCTGTCACCACCACCCACCACTACCATCACCACTGTTACCACAGTCATCACCACCATCACTGTCACTACCCTCCACCACTGCCACACCAACACTGCCACTCCAACACTACACCCCCACCACTGTCACTATCACCACAACTGTCACCACCACCACCACTAATAACCATCGCCATCATTCACACCACCACCACTCTCACCACCATCATCACCACCCCTCACCACCATTCCAACCACCACCACCACCACCATCACCATCGTCACCACCACAACCACCATCACTTCATTACCAGTCACCACCCCACTACCACTGTCACCACCTCTACTACCTTCGTTACCACCCCACTAACACTAACCATGACCACCATTGCAGTCATCAGTCATCACAACTGTCACTACCACAACCAGCACCAGTCATCTCCACTGTGACCACCAGTCATTACCACCACCACCATGTCATCACCACTGTCACCACTAGCACCACTGCCTGTAGCACTGTTAGGGGAGCCATTGAGTCTGTCAGGTTGTCACATCCACAACCAATTCTCCCGCCATTACAACCACTGCCAGTCGCACCTTTAAACACTCTGCCCACTGCTGTAACGAGAGAGAGAGAGAGAGAGAGAGAGAGAGAGAGAGAGAGAGAGAGAGAAACTCAATCAACACAGTTTCCTATCACTGCATCAGGCACTCTAACTTTGCCTAAAATTGCCATCTCTCCATCTTTAATGCTGAGCTGCAGTAATAGAATATGATGTTAGTCACGAGGAGGTGCTGTGGATAGGATGTAAGTGACACTGTCTCCCTGTCACTGAGCTACGTGAAATAAGCTGCCTAACGAAAATCTAGCTCAGGTTAAAATGAAACTCCTTCGTATCACCGTCATAGCCCAGCATCATTACCAAGGCCAACACAGTCATTGCTAGGGCAGTATTGCAGTGAGTGTAGAGGCTGTGTAGCGTCCTGTCCTTACCACTTTAGTTCTGCCTATGATAGCCTGTGTTGGTGTTCTGGCCTGTGGTGTATATATGGACTGTGTCGACATGAAGATGTAACAAACACTGGTGTCATCTGCAAAGCTGTCACTAAGGAAGAGGTGGCAAAAAACCTCTTTAGCTTAGAAAAATCCGGCGCTTAGAATCGTAATGCGTGGCTAAGAGGCTTTCTAGGACGTCATCCTTAGCGATTTATTGAACTTTATATCGACAGAGTCTGCATACAAAATTTTCAATGCTATTAACGTTCACTATAAAATATATATATATATATATATATATATATATATATATATATATATATATATATATATATATATATATATATATATATATATATAAGAGGTGCTGCCTTCATATCCGACCAGGGTACTCAGAGACAGTATCGAGCCGGTCTGTTCCCATCGCCAGTCATCTGCATCACCAGCTGCCACCACGACTGTGACCTTCACTGAGTGTTGTGATGTTTGGACTGCGTGGTTTATAATTGTGGTGATGCTAGTGCCTGTGTGGCGAATGACTGTGGTGGATGGTGGTATTGGTGACTGTGGTGAATGATTGTAGTGGTGCTCGTGGCTGTGTGGTGAATGATTGTGGTGATGCTGGTGAATATGTGGTGAATGATTGTGGTGGTGGTGGTGACTGTGTGATGAATGATTGTGGTGGTGGTGGTGACTGTGTGATGAATGATTGTGGTTGTGGTGCTGGGAACTGTGTGGTGAATGATTGTGGTGGTGGTGCTGGGAACTGTCTGGTGAATGATTGTGGTGGTGCTGGTGACTATGTGGTGAATGATTGTGGTGGTGTCGGTGGCTGTGTGGTGAATGATTGTGGTGGTGCTGGTGACTATATGGTGAATGATTGTGGTGGTGCTGGGAACTGTGTGGTGAATGATTGTGGTGGTGCCGAGAATTGTGTGGTGAATGATTGTGGTGGTGTCGGTGGCTGTGGTGAATGATTGTGGTGGTGCTGGTGACTGTGGTGAACGATTGTGGTGGTGCTGGTGACTATATGGTGAATGATTGTGGTGGTGCTGGGAACTGTGTGGTGAATGATTGTGGTGGTGCCGGGAATTGTGTGGTGAATGATTGTGGTGGTGTCGGTGGCTATGGTGAATGATTGTGGTGGTGCTGGTGACTGTGTGGTGAACTATTGTGGTGGTGCTGGGAACTATGTGGTGAATGATTGTCGTGGTGATGCTGGTGACTGTGTGATGATTGTGATGATGTTGGGACCTGTGTGGTGAATGATTGTGGTGTTGTCGGTGGCTGTGTGGTGATTGTGGTGGTGGCAGTATGTGGTGAATGCGTGTGGCGAGGATGATGACCTCGTTGTGATAGATTCTGGCGTTGATGATCGTGACTGTGTGGTGACTGATTGTGGTGATGGTAGTTACTGTGTGGTGGCTTACTGTGGTCGTGGTGGTGACTGGTAACTGACTGTGGTGGTGGTAGTTATGTATGGTCACAGATTATAGTATAGTTACGATTTATAATGGTGGTAGAGACTGTTTGGGGTGGTGGTGGTGGTGGCTGTGTTTGTGTACTTTGTTGCCTGGTGACTTTAGCTCTATGTGGTGTCTGTGATGCTTCCCAGTGACCTTGGTATTGGTGGTGACAATTTGTGAAGTAGTGGTGACTGCAGCAAGTGGCGGAGGTGATGAGTGTGTGTGGAATGGTTGCAGTGACGTGAGTGGCGGCTGCTGGTGAAATGTGACTGATGTTGGTTATGGTGCTGACGACTGTGGTGGTGAGTATGGTTGTGGTGGCTGAGGTAGTGTTTGTGGTGGTGGTTATGGTGATGACTGTGTCTGTGATAAGTTGTGGTGATGACCAGTTAGTGTGTTCGTGACCGTCCTGGTAAATATAATGGTAGAGGTGATGACCATGTTGGTGGTGGTGACTGATGCCAACCACACTGATGGTGGCGGTAGTGACACGGTGGTAGGAACTTACTGTGGTTGTAATGATGATGATTGTGTGGTGATGGAAGTGGTGAATGTGTTGTGACTGATGTCCTCAGCTGGAAACTGTAGTGATGAGTGGTGGTGGTGGTGGTAATGATGAGCTGGTGACATTGGTGTTGGATTTGTGGTGACTGGTGGTGAGTGCTGGTGGTGCAGGTGACTGTATTAGTGACTGAGTGACTATTAAGTTGGTGGTGACTGCTAGTGGTGACAGTGGTGGTGAAGGCGACTTAGTTACTATTGTGGTGGTGGTGACTGCTGGTGGTGACTATGGTGATGACAGCAACTGTAATGGTGATCATGACGGTATTCGTGTCAATTCTAATTACAGTTATTGCTGGTTATTCTTTTAATATCAACAATGAAAAAATCAAAGGCTGGTGGCCTGGCAAACGAGAGAGACAAAACAGTTATATCACGAGGTGTGAACCAAGTGTGGCCGAGAGCCTCGAGGTCGGGGGCCAAGCAGAGGGAACGACATTCAGAAAACCTACAGTATACAGTAGCTGAGTTGACCAGGTGCAGCATGAAGGACTGAGTACACTGATTAACTTCCGCACAAGAGATCAGGAAAACAAACAGGTGAAAATGTGTACACAGACGGGAGCTGCACGACGCCGTACCAGAAGATCAGAGATCAGTGTATCGGCGATAGTCAATGGACAGTTATGCAGCATAATGGTGGTGGTGATAACAGGTGTGCTGGCTATGGTGCTGCTGACTATCATGGCGGAAGGGACTGCTGGTAACTATGGCGCTGATGGTGGTAGTGCTAATAGCTGTGGCTGTGGTGGTGGTGGTGACAGTGCTAATAACTGTGGCGGCGGTGGTGGTGGTGGTGATAGTGCTAATAACAGTGGTGGTGGTGGTGACAGTGCTAATAACTGTGGTGGCGGTGCTGATAAGAGTACTGATAACAGTGGTGGTGGTGGTGATAGTGCTAATAAATGTGGTGGTGGTGGTTATGGTGGTGATGATAGTGCTAATAACTGTGGTGGTCGTGGTGGTCACAGTGCTAATAGCTGTGGTGGTGGTGGTGGTGGTGGTAGTGGTCATAGTGCTAATAACTGTGGTGGTGGTGGTCATAGTCCTAATAACTGTGGTGGTTGTGATAGTGCTAGGAAATGTGGTGATGGTGGTGGTGGCGGTGATACTGTTAATAATTTTGGTGGTGGTCGTTGTAGTGATAGTGCTAATAACTGTGGTGGTGGTGGTAGTGGTGATAGTACAAATAACTGTGGTGGTGGTGGTGGTGGTGATAGTGCTAATAACTGTGGTGGTGGTGATAGTGCTAATAACTGTGGTGGTGGTGATAGTGCTAATAACTGTGGTGGTGGTGATAGTGCTAATAACTGTGGTGGTGGTGATAGTGCTAATAACTGTGGTGGTGGTGGTGATAGTACTAACTGTGGTGGTGGTGATAGTACTAATAACTGTGGTGGTGGTGGTGGTGATAGTGCTAGTTAATGTGGTGATGGTGGTGATAGTGATAATAACTGTGGTGGCGGTGGTGGTGATAGTACAAATAACTGTGGTGGTGGTGGTGGTGGTGATAGTACAAATAACTGTGGTGGTGGTGATAGTACAAATAACTGTGGTGGTGGTGGTGGTGGTGGTGGTGATAGTACAAATAACTGTGGTGGTGGTGGTGGTGATAGTACAAATAACTGTGGTGGTGGTGGTGGTGATAGTACAAATAACTGTGGTGGTGGTGATAGTACTAATAACTGTGGTGGTGGTGATAGTGCTAATAACTGTGGTGGTGGTGGTGGTGGCGGTGGTGGTGATAGTACTAATAACTGTGGTGGTGGTGGTGGTGATGGTGATAGTGGTAATAACTGTGGTGGTGGTGATGGTGATAGTAGTAATAACTGTGGTGGTGGTGGTGATAGTGGTAATAACTGTGGTGGTGGTGGTGGTGATAGTGCTAATAACTGTGGTGGTGGTGGTGGTGATAGTGCTAATAACTGTGGTGGTGGTGGTGGCGATAGTACTAATGAATGTGGTGGTGGTGGTGGTGATAGTATTAGTAACTGTGGTGGTGGTGGTGATAGTATTAATAAATGTGGTGGTGGTGGTGGTGATAGTACAAATAACTGTGGTGGTGGTGGTGGTGGTGGTACTAATAACCGTGGTGGTGGTGGTGATAGTGGTAATAACTGTGGTGGTGGTGGTGGTGGTGATAGTGCTAATAACTGTGGTGGTGGTGGTGGTGATAGTGCTAATAACTGTGGTGGTGGTGGTGGTGATAGTGCTAATAACTGTGGTGGTGGTGGTGATAGTGCTAATAACTGTGGTGGTGGTGGTGGTGATAGTGCTAATAACTGTGGTGGTGGTGGTGGTGATAGTGCTAATAACTGTGGTGGTGGTTGTGCTGGTGATAGTGCTAATAAATGTGGTTGTGGTGGTGGTGATAGTGCTTATGACTGTTGCTGTTGTGGTGGTGCTGGTGGTGATAGTGGTAATAACTGTGGTGGTGGTGGTGCTGGTGGTAGTGGTAATAAATGTGGTTGTGGTGGTGGTGGTAGTGCTTATGACTGTTGTTGTTGTGGTGGTGGTGGTACTTGTGGTGATAGTGGTAATAACTGTGGTGGTGGTGATGCTGGTGGTAGTGGTAATAACTGTGGTGGTGGTGGTGCTGGTAATAGTGGTAATAACTGTGATGGTGATGGTGGTAGTACTAATAACTGTGGCGGTACTTGTGATAATGTTAATAACTGTCGTGGTGGTGGTGGTGGTAGTGGTGGTGATAGTGCTAATAACTGTGGTGGTGGTGGTGCTGGTGATCGTGGTGACGTGCAGTATAGCTACTTTGACGGTGGTTCATGAAAATGATGTTATGACTAGTACTGTTGTGGTTAGGCTACTGGTAGTGGTGACGCTGTGGCTGTGGTAGGAGAAGTTACTAAGATTATAATGGTATTTGTGATTTTGTGAAACTGTGAAGTGGAGGTGGTCGTGGTGGCAGTGGCGACTGTGTGGTGCTGTGGATTGGCCTGTGGCGGAGACTTACTGACTGCGTTAGTAATCATGGCAGCCATCCTGGTGGTGACTGTGGCGACTAGAGGTGAGGACGACTGCTTTGACGATCGATGGAAAAGTGTAACGTCATTTGGTGCTGTGGTGACTGTGGTGGTGGGAAATATAGTAATGAAGCAGTGATGGTGAAGAGGAACGGTGGTAGTTGTATAGCTTATGGTAATAATCAGGGCCGGCTTGCCAATTGGACCAGTTGCTCCCAGTTGTGCCCCGCGCCTTAGGTGGCCAACGCTCTAGGGAGCCAGGGTAGGGGAGAGCTGGGATAGAAACGTATGGGACCTACTGCTGCGAGGTCTTCGTTGAAAGTGCAAGAGTTTGTTTACTTCGACCACACGGGACCTCCAAGCTACAAACGCCACACTTGTTTACTTGTAGGCTTACATGTATGCAACTTTATATTAA
This sequence comes from Coenobita brevimanus, assembly GCF_032717465.1. Taxonomy (NCBI): domain Eukaryota; kingdom Metazoa; phylum Arthropoda; class Malacostraca; order Decapoda; family Coenobitidae; genus Coenobita; species Coenobita brevimanus. The sequence goes on from NC_137054.1 coordinate 59,779,861, forward strand.
TATGTAGCCTCGATGTATTTGGTCCATTAATCACATGCATTTTTTTAAGCGCACATTTTGATTGCTTTCCATTCTACCATAGAGATATAAAGGTTATTATAGACTATTTATATCACTATGATTCTACAGACCTTGGCTGTGAATCTGGGGACCCCGCAAAAATGTTCCCAGTTGGGCCCCGCCGCTCCTAAGGCCGGTCCTGGTAATAATGGCTGTGGAGGCTGTGGTAGTGGAGGTCGTTAGCGGTAGTAGTGGTGGTGGCTACTTGTACTGAAGCTAGTAACGGAATGTGGCGGTGTAGTGGTGTTCGTGGTGTTAACTGATTGTGGCGATGGTGGTGACAACAAGGTGTTGGTTGTGGTGGTGCTGGCCGTGACTAGCTGGTGGTGGAGATGGTGAGTGAATGTGGTAGTGGAGATGGTGAGTGAATGTGGTGGTGGTAATGGTGAATGAGTGGTGTTGGTGGTGGTGGCGACTAAATGTAATGGTGGAGTTGGTGATAACTGAATGTTGTGGCGATGGAGGTGGTGGTAACTGAGTGTTGCGGTGGTGGAGGTGGTGATTGAATGTGGTGGTGGTGGTGGTGACAATGTGGTCATCATAGTGAGTGGATGTGGTCCTGGTGACGAAACATGATGCTGATGGTGACTGAAGATGGTTCTAATGGTGATTGACTGGAAGCAGTGGTGACGATGCGGTGGAAGTGGTAGTGGTGGTGGCGATGACCGAATGTGTTGGTATAGGTGATGGTGGTAACTGAATGTGGTTGAGGTGGTGCCTCAATGTGATGACAGTGGTGGCGGTAACTGAATGTGGTGGAGATGGTGGATGAATGTGGTGATGGTGGTGGTAACTGAATGCAGCAATAGTCACTGAATGTGGTGGTGGTGGTGGTGACTGAATGAGGTGGTAGTGAGTGGCTGTGGCTGAAATGGCTGATTTTGTGGTGATGACTTGTTGTGATGGTTGTCAAAGATGATAACGATGGGACTGGTGGTAGTGGTGGTAGTAGTGGTGATTAAGCATGACTGGCATGGTGACTCCTTGTGGTGTATTAGTGATTGGTTAAGGCAGGGGTGGTGACTAGTTATGATGGTGATGGTGGTGATCGGTTGTATGTGGTGATCAGTTGTGGTGGTGATGGTGCGATCGGCTGTATATTTTGGGGGTTGTTCTAGTGGCGACTATAGCAGATGTAGTCATGAATGTTAGTGGTCCAGCAGTGATGGTTGTGGATGTGGTGGTGATGTTGTAAATGCAGTGATGTAGATGTGGTGATGGTTGTGGACGTGGTACTGATTGTGGTGGTAATAGTTATGGATGTGACTGTATTGGTTGTGGATGTGGCGGTGATGGTTGTGGATGTGACTCTTTGTGGTAGTGAAGAATGGGTGATGTGACAGTGCTTAGTGACTTGCTGTGACAGTGACTAAAGACTAACTATGGCAGTGACTGCGTGGTAGTGATTGTGTGGCGGTGACAAGCGACTACGTGGTAATAACTAGTGACCGTAGTGTGACAAGTGACTGTATGGTGTTACAAGTGACTGAGTAGAGTGACAGTCGACACTGTGATGGTGACTAGTGTGTGTGTGTGGTGGTGACCTGTGTCTGGCTGTGATGGTGACTAGTGGCTGGCTGCAGGTGTCAAGTGACTGCAAAGTGATGCTTGGTTGTAATATTGATGGTATGTTATGGCTGTGCAGATGGCTACAACGTTGCTATTGACCCCTTCAGTATGATGGCATTTTCTGAAGTGTGCAGCTTTTTATTACCAAAACGACTTATTTATTTGGTTCCTGGTGGCCCCTGACGATGTTATGCAGCTTAGGAAACTGCTTTAATGGAGAATGAATTAAGTAGTGGTGACTGTGACTCCCAGGAGCACACGTGACGCACAGGTAACAGGAGGCTTACCAGCCCGTGACGAGGTTATCTGTTGGAAAAATAAGCTTATTCTACATTATTCTGACGCTTGTTAAGAGTTGTGACTATAACAGTGTCTGTTAGCTGGTGACACCCTAATTGCGACGGTGGTGTCTGTCACTGTTTGCCTGTGTATGTAGTTGTGGGTGGTGTGTGTTACCTGCATCACCACAGTCATTCACCACATACCTGCATCACCACAATCATTCACCACACAGTCACTAGCAGAGAATTGAAAGGGCGACTTGCCGGCACCGCCATCAGGGTCACTGGAGCTGCAGACGCCTGCCACTACACCATCACAGATTTTTTTTTTTTTTTTTTTTAATGCATTTTGGTCCTGCTAAGTGTATACCGCTGGGTACTTTTGTCGGCACCGAATTTGTATACTGTACGTCGATCTGTGAAGTTTTAATACTGATGTGTGTGTGTGTGTGTGTGTGTGTGTGTGTGTGTGTGTGTGTGTAATTCACCGGGTCGGTCAGGATCACTTGATGGTCGTGATCGTCAGCATTTTACCCTCCCGGAAGGGAGCTGAGAGCTCATATAGTTCGATCTAAGGGCAAGGCTGTGTGTGTGTGTGTGTGTGTGTGTGTGTGTGTGTGTGTGTGTGTGTGTGTGTGTGTGTGTGTGTGTGTGTGTGTGTGTGCATCTTCGTGTTAAAGCTTAGGAATCATATTAACGAGCGTTCAGTAAATTCTAGTTTTTTGTAACGTAATGTATCTGATATGTAAATAAAACTATTAGGGTTCTTAAATTTGATACAATGTACAGTAGATCTTTGATTTAGCTGATGTTCAGGGAACTCAAGAAATTCAGTGGCCGTAGCAATTTGGATAATTTATGTAATATAAAATGTAGAAAATTATTTTGGTGACCGATGGAGCACGAAGCATTTTCTACGGCGAAGTCTAAATGCTACAAACTTCAGTCGTGGTGGGTTCCCGTGTAAATATCGTGTCAGTTAATTAAATTTGAAATTTTCGCTGGAATCGTTGAGACCTAATGAAGTTATATTAAGTGATATGACGCCTGCCTTGCTAGACCTACCAGCCGTCTGACGGCGGTGCCGGCAGTATGAGTCCACTCTTGTTTGCTACAATATGTTGCCTGCCTTGCTATTTACTACTCATACATGTGTTGTTATCTTACTGTTGCTTGTTTTTATGTCTGCAGCCATTACACATGTTGATATTCCCTCTCGTTCGCCATCTTATTACCAGCTGTTACCTGCCTTGTTGTTCCCTGCTGTTACTGATATGGTTATTACTGCCTCCTATTTACCACCATTAGCTGCCATGTTATTACCCGTCCCCGCCCCAGAGAGTCTCGGGGAAGGGCATTGTTTTTCACTCGGTTTGTCTGTCTGTCTGTTAACAACTTTACGCGGAAACTGCTGGTGCAATTTTGACTAAAATTACAGGGATGATCAGCTATGACCTTCTGATCATCTGATCAAATTTTGGGCCAAATTGGGCCAAGGCCCAGGCTGTAGCATCCCCCCTCTAAAAAAAAAAAAAAAAAAAAATAGTTTTCTTGCCATAACTCTTCAAATTCGCCATAGCGACATGAAACCAAAACCAAAAAGTGCATCTTTCAAATCTGCATCCTATAACATGCATCATTACGTCTGGGGGTCACCCCCCAGCTGGCAATGGGGAGGTCAGTGTCTAAGGGAGGCGTGGCTCAATCGGTAGAGAGTTGGCCTGCAGTCCTAACGGACCCGGGTTCAAATCCCGCTGGGGCAGGGAACAGTTTAAGAATTTGAATTTCATAAATATCAGGCTTTACTGATCTACCAGAAGACCCGCCGACATGTCGCCAAAATACCCCCGCTAATACCAATACACCAGTCCTGTATGAGACAGCCCTAGCATGTATTCAGTATGGACAGTGGGTGTTAGCGCCGAAGTGGTGACATGAAGAGGTGTGTGGTACGTAGGAGGACTACTGGGCCCTGAAAGCAGGCTGTGAAGCCTATGCCCAGAGTCAGTCACATAAAAAAAAAAAAAAGTGGGTTGGGCCTAAAACTTCAAATAGGCATAAAATCGTCAATTTTCACCCGATTTACTCCAAATTTGGTATGTGACATCTTTGACTAGATATCCTGTTGTGTTTGTCGGCACTAAAATGACTGCCGGGGTCGGGTTTGCTGTGACTTGGCACCGCTTCTTGTTCCTTGTTATGTGTCAGTGGTACTAATTTTATCTTTTTTGTTCATTACTGTTTGATCTTCGTTATTCATCATCGTTTCCTATCGTGTTCCTACCTTTGCTGACCTCTGTTGTTCCCTTACTGTTGTCTGCCTTGTCTCATACCGTTACCTGCCTTGTTGCCTGCCGTTTTCACTCAGTTACTCCTTACCGTTTGCGAAGAGACTTTTTCATCAAGTTTATATCCTCCTGGGATTGTAGCTGGTGGTTGGCCTGTTGATTTCCACCATAAAATGTCCATTATCAACATCATTAGCCCTACCCCATTTTTCACCAATGCATGGGGTACGATTTTTGACATAGGCTATACTATTCAGTACGATGGCGACTTATCAATACCACTATGGCTTTTGCTAGATCATTTTCGTCACCTTAGGAAAGAACTCGAAGCAGCGTTCTCGTAAGTTTTGCAGGGTTACCTGTACCTCTTCTTTATCAGTTTATCTATACGTATGATATGAGAATATTCTCTTTTTTTTATGTTTTATATTTGTAAAGAAACTCAATACCAATACAGCAGAACTAAGTTATGATATGCAGCATAAATCGCTAAGAATGAGATGTTACAAAGATTCTACCTCTTCATCCCAGGCCTTTATTGTCATCTCCAGATTATTACAATCGGCTTATTAGACATTTTTAAATTGTAAGATTAAATACAGCCTTCAGTAACATATTCAGTTCGGAAAGTCTTTCTTTAACTGAATAAAACCGTCTGGGATAAAAAGATGTCCTCGAGTTGAAAGGTTTGAGCCCACAAGAATAATAAGCTGTTTGACTCTTCTATGATGACATAGTTTGTAATTTGTTGTGTTCTGCCTAGATTAATTTATTTGTTAGGGAGACTTGTAGTGAAGAGGTTAACGGCAGTTGTATGTTAGATGATGGACACAAGAGATAAGTTTTGGTGGTGTGCTCTGCACCGGCCTCCCTCATCACACTCACCACTTTCCTATAGAGCAACGCCAATAGTCTCGTCGGCTTAGCCGGATTTCGTGCAGCTCTTACTGAAAGATATAATCTATTCCTAACACCTTGGTATTCCCATTAATATTATTTCTACATTTTTTACTGACATAAACTGTGTAACGGCATGACAGAATACATTAACGACTACCAAAAGTACCAGGAAGCCTCATTAACCCATCCGAATGCGGACCTTAGTCACTGATGTGAAACAGAATAACCCTTGCATGTACTGATATTAGGGTGGTTATTTCGGCTGAAGAGCCCGCTCTGGGAAACGCCCCAAACCACACAGTTGTCCACAGTATATATATATATATATATATATATATATATATATATATATATATATATATATATATATATTGTTACGGAACAGAGAAAGATAACGTACACTATAGTGAGAGTACTAAGAGTCACTACTGTCCCGTAAAGTTCCAGGTTCAAAACAAAAGAGTTAGGTAAAATTACAAGTTAAAGTTTAATGCTCAAACTAACAACAAAACATTCAGGACTCATAAGGATAATGTAATGGCAAATAAACAGGTTAAATATATGGTTAACTGCAATAGCCTCTATTAACACGAAATTAGCAAGAGTAAATTTATCTAAGTCAGCCCTGATAAAATGAGATACCAGATAATACTCAGTGAATGCAAGATAAATTATTACAGATACAAAATAATATTAAAACTGATGGACATAAAGATCCCTACATGAATTACAAAAACTTCACTAGGCCTACAAATTAAACTTATGCTATACAGTACAAGAAAAAATACAACAGCTATACTCAAACTACACACAGCTGCTAGATGTTTGGAGATTTCTTGAGCACTCACAATAATAATAACTGTACAGGGGAGGACAGAGATGTGAACAAAATGAGGAGCAGATCTAAGTGGCAATGATGCAGAGACTGAGCTCATCATATAGGGGCCAGGAGAGCTTGATACAACTTGTAAGAAGGACGCGCAAATGAAGCCATGGGGACAAAGAGCTGAAAATCCTGCTCTGAACTCCAGAAATGACGACTTACTCTACTATAACGGTAGAAGGGGGGAACTGAAGCAGAACACGCTCGTGATCAAACATGCAGCATACTGTGCGTTAAAATTACACAAAGGATGATGAAATCATAGGCTATGTAACACCTCCCCACAAAGAAAAAAGAAATTTACAAAGGAAATTTCTTATTACTCTAAAACAATCTGTATATGGCATTACAGAACATGCAAAAGTCTTTCCTAGTGTTACAAAACATGAGATCTCCCTAGCACGTTCAGTCATAGGTACTTGCCAGTATCCCTTTAACAAATCAAACTTACTTATGTACCTAGCCTTTCCGATCTTGTCTATGCAATCTTCCACACGAGGGAGAGGGTAAGTGTCTGTTTTGGTTATCTGATTAACACGTCTGTAGTCAATGCAAAGCCGCTGTGACCCACCTGGCTTAGGGACTAGAGTGACAGGAGAACTCCACTCGCTCTGACAGGGCTCAATCATCTTGTGGTCCAACAGGTAGCCAAGCTCCTTCTGGATGAGAGGAACTTTCACTGGGTTCACACGGTAAGGAGGCAGTTTAATTGGCTTTGCGTCTCCAACCTCGACATCATGCATCAACACAGTAGTTCTTCCTGGAGTGGCACGGAACACTTGCGGGTACTCCTGCAGTAATGCCGAAAACTCCTGCCTTTCCTCGGGAGGTAGATGAGAAAGCTTAGTCTGGAGATCATTCATGATATCAGGATTCTTCCCCAAACTATCACTCAGGTTCATACTGCATGGGAGAGCTTCACTTGCAGACTCGGGTGGAACAGCTACAGTGCAGACTGGGTTATTTTCGTCCCGCCTGTGATACAACTTTAGCATGTTGATGTGACATAGTTGCTTGTTCTTTCTACGATCTGGTGTGGCGATGACATAGTTGACATCACTGAGTTTCTTCTCCACGAAATAAGGGCCACTAAACTTGGCTTGAAGAGGTTGCCCATGAACTGGTAGCAGAATCAAAACCTGATCTCCTGGCTGAAAGTGGCGTAACCTGGACTTCTTATCATACCAAGTCTTCATCTCCTGAGCAGCTCCTAAATTCTCTCTTGCCAGCTGTAAAGCAGTGGACAGCCGTTCTTTGAACTTCATCACATACTCCAGCAGGTTGACGTCATCTTCCTCTGACAGCCAGCATTCCTTGAGTAACTTAAGGGGTCCTCTTACTTCATGGCCAAACAGTAGTTCAAAAGGTGAGAAGCCCAGTGATTCATTTGGAGATTCTCTTGTGGCAAACACAACGAATGGAAGACCTTTATCCCAGTCTTTCTGATGTTCCAAACAGTATTTCTTGAGCATCGATTTGAGTGTTTGATGATATCTCTCCAACGCTCCTTGGGTCTGGGGATGGTAAGCTGAAGACGTGATCTGGGTGATGCCCAACTCTTTCAGAGACTGCTTGAAAACATTTGACATGAAATTACTTCCCCGGTCTGACTGTACCTCCTTGGGCAGACCAAACTTTGTGAAGAATCCTAGCATTTCCTTAACCACGTTCTTTGCTGAGATGTTTCTAAGTGGAATGGCTTCAGGATAACGAGTAGCCATATCAATCATGGTCAACACATAAGAAAATCCTGAAGAAGTCTTAGGAAGAGGGCCCACAATATCCACCAACACACGGGTGAAAGGCGCCTCAAAAGGAGGAATGGGAACTAGAGGTGTAACCTTTTCGGTCTGATTACACTTCCCCATAACTTGACAGGTGTGACAAGACTTACAATACCAGGAAACATCCCTGAAGATACCTGGCCAGTAGAAGTGTTTCAAAATGCGTGCCACAGTCTTCCTCACTCCAAGGTGTCCTGCCAAACTGGAATCATGAGCCACTCTAATGATATCCTGCCTACAAACACGAGGGATGACAACTTGATGTACAACCTCCCATTCACAGTCGGCTGATGCTGTTGGGGGTCTCCACTTCCTCATAAGTACTCCTGACTTTACATAATAACAAGTAGAAGCACCGGCTGACTCTTCTTCACTGTAAGCAGAGTTAGCTAGACCTTTCAACTCAGGGTCAGCAACCTGCAACTCAACCAACTCTTGACGAGACAAATTATCAACACTACGGGGTACTGCCTCATCTGGTGAGTGGTCCAAATTAGCAAGAAAAGTGTCAGCTAGGATAACATCATCATCATCATTATCCTCTAAATCACCAGTAACTTTAGACTTAGCCCTAGTGACAGCACATGCAGGGAACACATCAGGGACATCACAATCCTGGGACGCAGCCACTGGCTCACTAGACAACTGAGGAGCTGGACACACTTGACTTCCACCAATATCATTTCCAAGTAAGAAAGTTACACCTGACATTGGGAGTGTCTCAACCAACCCAACCATAACGGAACCATTAACAAAACCAGACTCTAAATTCACTCTGCACAGAGGGACAGAGAAGTAATTATTCCCTACACCTTGTAAGATTACAGTTTCATCAGAGGAATTAACATTAGAGCCTAGAACACTGGTCAGCATAAGGGATTGGCAAGCACCTGTATCACGATATATTTTAACTGATTTCCTGTCATTACTGTCCAGAGGACTGACAAAACCATCAGACAGGAAATTAGCACATGAACTCTTGAGAGTGTCACCCACGTTACTGTTCAAAAGAGGAGCTCCATCATGAGAATTTAAGTTACCCCTCAAAGCAGGTTCAGTTAACTCAGTTAAAGAATTCTGGGAACTCTCAAGAGTGGACACTAGACCAATTGACTGAATATTTAAAGACTCCTTTTGTTCACATCACGCTGTCTCCTGAAACATCTCTCCGTAGTATGACCAAGCTTACTACAATAAGTACATTTACTTTTCTGAAATCTAGAGGTGAAGCTGGTATTTACTTCCTGAGAAACATCATCTTTATTTTCTTTCCTGTTACCTGTACTCTGAGTAGAGGCAACGTACTTACTCTCAGCTTTCCCTTTTTCTCTAGAATATCTCTTGTGAGTGAGAACATACTCATCAGCTAAAACTGCAGCATCAGACAAATTATCTATTCTTTTCTCATCAAGATATAGGCTTACATCTTTACTAATACACCTTTTGAAGTCCTCCAGCAAAATCATCTGCTTAAATTTACCAAAATCAGAATCCACATTCTTAGAATTTAACCACTGCTCTAACAGATCTTCTTTGATTTTTGCATACTCAACATGGGATTGCTTATCTTGCTTGTAAGTTGTCCTAAATTTTACTCTATAGGCTTCAGGAACAAGCTCATAGGCCTTGAGAATCAAGCTCTTAACTACATCATAATTATCAGACTGATCCTGAGGCAAAGATGCATAAGTTACTTGAGCTTTACCGGTGAGAACAGTTTGAAGGAGTACTGGCCAATTCTGTTTGGGCCAATTAAAACCTGTAGCTACCCTCTCAAACGACTGAAAATACTTTGTTAAATCAGATTCATTAAAAGGAGGGACAAGTTTAACATTTTTAGCCACATCAAAATCATCAGAGCTAGATGATCCAGTTCCACCTTGTTTCATGCGATACTCATGGTCTGCCTGAATCCTAGCAATTTCAACTTGTGCCTCAGCCTCCTTAGCTTTTGCCTGAAATTCAGCCTCCTTAGCCTGTGCTTGAAATTCAGCTTCCTTCACACGAGCCTCCTGCAGGGCTAGCTGTAACTTAGCTAATTCAATCTGCGTTTGCTCATTTGGAGGAGTTACATTAAACAAACTTTCATTAATCATGTCAACAATCTGATCTTTAGAATGATGAGAGCGAACAACAATTCCCAATTGTTGAGCAACAAGCTTAAGTTCATTCTTTGTTCTGTTTTCTATATCACACACTGTTTGCACATTTGACAAAAAATCTTTGGCTTCATCAAGTGTAGTAATAGTAGACATCATGAATAAGTAACAGTCACAAAATATCGAGCAATATCCTTATGATAATATCCTGAATATCCTGATAAGAGGTCGCCAAATTTATGTTACGGAACAGAGAAAGATAACGTACACTATAGTGAGAGTACTAAGAGTCACTACTGTCCCGTAAAGTTCCAGGTTCAAAACAAAAGAGTTAGGTAAAATTACAAGTTAAAGTTTAATGCTCAAACTAACAACAAAACATTCAGGACTCATAAGGATAATGTAATGGCAAATAAACAGGTTAAATATATGGTTAACTGCAATAGCCTCTATTAACACGAAATTAGCAAGAGTAAATTTATCTAAGTCAGCCCTGATAAAATGAGATACCAGATAATACTCAGTGAATGCAAGATAAATTATTACAGATACAAAATAATATTAAAACTGATGGACATGAAGATCCCTACATGAATTACAAAAACTTCACTAGGCCTACAAATTAAACTTATGCTATACAGTACAAGAAAAAATACAACAGCTATACTCAAACTACACACAGCTGCTAGATGTTTGGAGATTTCTTGAGCACTCACAATAATAATAACTGTACAGGGGAGGACAGAGATGTGAACAAAATGAGGAGCAGATCTAAGTGGCAATGATGCAGAGACTGAGCTCATTATATAGGGGCCAGGAGAGCTTGATACAACTTGTAAGAAGGACACGCAAATGAAGCCATGGGGACAAAGAGCTGAAAATCCTGCTCTGAACTCCAGAAATGACGACTTACTCTACTATAACGGTAGAAGGGGGGAACTGAAGCAGAACACGCTCGTGATCAAACATGCAGCATACTGTGCTTTAAAATTACACAAAGGATGATGAAATCATAGGCTATGTAACAATATATATATATATATATATATATATATATATATATATATATATATATATATATATATATATATATATATATGGAGTGGTGTTGCTTGTGATTATCTTGTAGGTAACGCCAAAGGATATTTAACTGTGGGCCAGCCAATGAGTGTACTCTCCAGTGGCCTTCACTGCGTTGGTGCATTTCCTGAGATATATAAAACAGTGTGGCCGCTGCCAGAATAAAATACAACATCGCCATAGTAAAGAGGGGATAAGTTTTTTTTTTCTTAAGCTTACAGTCAGAATGAATCCTCTTTGGGATTTAAAAAAAAAGTCGTATAATGGCAGCCATAGTGAAATATAACTTATGTCCTTGGGCTGAAGGGATTAAAACGGTGAATGTTTACCATACTTTTAGCATTACAAAGCCTCCACAACAATATATGTGTAATGTATTAACTGGCTCATGTTTAGGGAATTTACCCACTGCCAGCCAATGCTCAGTGCTATCAGAGGCTCCTGAAGTCTTTATCTGTAGCGTAAAAATGCCTGCGATAATGATTTACATCTACTACTGCATCCAAGAATAATAACAATAATACCGTAATACTAATAATAGCAGCAGCACCAGTAGTACTAGTATGAACAATAGTAATAATAACTAGAATGCACTCAATGCGCATACCTCCACCACTGCCACTAAAAAAGACTCTGATCCGTTCCAAAATTTAATCAATTGTTCCTTGACCCATGGCCCACTCTTCCAAAAAAAAATTATTGAAATTCATTGAGAACTTTTGGACATATTTAGGGTGGCATACATGGGATCCGGACCCGGACCCGGATCCGCCCCCAAATTTAATCAGTTCTTTCTTGGCCCATGGCCCACTCTTCCATCAAAGTTAACTGAAATTCATTGAGAACTCTTGGAGATATCATTTGGACAAACAAACAGACATACATTGGTGAATACATAAGCTCCTGCAACTTCATTGGCGGAGATAATTTAATAATAATAATAATAATAATAATAATAATAATAATAAAAATAATAATAATAATAATAATAATAATAATAAAAATAATAATAATAATAATAATAATAATAATAATAATAATAATATTATTATTATTATTATTATTATTATTATTATTATTTAACTTCTCTTATTTTTCATGTCACATAAACAGGTCATTGTATGTATTTGTTATGAGTTTGTTTCTTTTTCCTGCATACAAATACTAGCACAGACATTCCACCCAGATAGTTGGTGGCTATTTCCCCTGGCGATGTGAGGGGAGCTGAGTAGCGGCTACCACATAAAGCCTGCGGATGCAGAGGCTCATAATGCAATGTTTATGTCTCACTGTCAAGACGCTCCAGTATTTTAGTATTCCAAGGGGCAGGGTCCGTTGGGACCATCTCCGTCTTCCGGGAACCAACCAGACTGATACTTCTCTGTACAGACGCTATATTGACATACTTCATAACTCCACCATTTTAGTAGTATATTTACAAGGCTCATAACATGACGTACTGTATACAGCATATGCATATGATATATGAGATTGTAGTGGGTCCTTAATATGTTGTCTGGTCACAAACCACTGCATTTCCAGCACAAGCCACAGAGTTACATACTGACAGTGAAAATGGAGGAGGTGTGGATTTTCTTAGAGGAGAGAGTGGAGGTGTGGGCAGCTGGGGTATAGGTGAGGTGACGTGAGACTCAAGTCCCACTATTCCCAATACTGTTCTCCCCATGCCGCCATACACCACCCCGCCACCACCAGCCTTAAAGACCACTCTTGCCGTCAAAATGTTTTGTGCTTACTGGTATAGTAAGACTACAGGGGAAAAATCAACATGCAACAACGGGGGAGAGGTTCAGAGGCCAAAGAAGCCTGTACTCGTATGATTTTGTCTCATTACGTCGACTACATTTCAGTGTGGCCAAGATCAGCTTGTTTTTATTTTCAAAAGCTTTGATTATTATGAGGTCTAATTAAAAATGTGACAACACTGAGAGCTCTAAACTTTAAATAATTAATCTAGGAAAGAATCTGTAAATCTTCCTCAACCGATATGTCACAGTGATACATAAGTGTGTTGGTGTTGCATGTACTGCTGGTGTAGGCACTGTGACTACGCGCAGACCGGTGTACCACTGTTGGCCAGAGATATACAAGCAAACGTACTATCAATTCTATAGCAGAGTTTAGATTTGCTTTTGCAGGAAGAACAAAATACACTAGATGATTGTGCACTCTCCTTGTGCTATCGGGAAAAAAAAAATCCTCGTGTAACTAATATTTATCTTTCAGAGACAACACGTGATCTGACAGGATTCTCTACCGTCTGCTTGTCCTTCATGAAAAGAAATATTAATTACGATTGGGCATCGATCGTAAATAATTGAGGTTGTCATCCATTACTATAGTTTCCATGATACATTATATACAGCCATAATTCTAGCAAGCTTTGAGTTCAACAACTTCAAATATTTAATAAAATAATCACGTTCTCACCACCATTTTAAAGTAGGATAACACCTGATGAGAACTGCTTACTGTTGCATGAAGGGGTGTAAGACGAGGAGAGGAGAGCACTGCAGTTTACTGGAAGGTTAGGTATTTTAGTGTGAAGGGACCAGGAGCTTTCTAGAATGTTCCTTTTTTAGAGTCGGAAGTCTAGGTGATGGAGAGAAGATAACAGCTGAGTAAAAAAAAAAAAAAAGTGCAGTTAAGTGCAAGAGTAATTTAGTGGTTTGTTAAAAGTAGTATTAGAAGGCCAGACGATGCTTAACGAGCACTGTTACTTATTAAAGCCTTAAGTTAGTGAATGCCGTGTGAGAGTGAGTCCAAGGTAGCTCGGTGTTAAGCGAACTGCTGACATATGAACAGTGGTGTGTGTTTGTATGTTGTTCTGTCTTTTGTTGTTTTGAACTGTGCTGTGTTGTGTTGGCGTGCAGGTGGTGTAGCAAGTGTAGGTGTACTAACAGTGTATGTGTTGTGTTGGCGTGCAGGTGATGTAGCAAGTGTAGGTGTACTAACAGTGTATGTGTTGTGTTGGCGTGCAGGTGGTGTAGCAAGTGTAGGTGTACTAACAGTGTATGTGTTGTGTTGGAATGCAGGTGGAGCTGGGCGGGGCGTGAGGTGGAGAGGTGAGGGCAGCAGCGTGGCCGCGGCGTGCGCCCCGCCTGGTCTTGTGGCCGCCGCACGCACACCGCAGCCAGACTCGCCCCGCGGGCCCCACCACCCACCCCTGGCAGCGCACGGGCATGCCCCTTGTAAACAAGGACTGTGAGCAGCAGCAGTGTCCGTGGGAGGTGGTGGCGGCGGCGGCTCTACAGCGACAGGCGTGCAGTGCTGGTGGTGGCGGCAGTGACGGGAGGAACACAGTGGCATGCCGCCGCCAAGGACTCCTTCCATACGCGTGTTAACTCCCACACTTCATCCCCCCCTCTTATCTTGCTCGTCTCTCCCTTACCTCCTCTTTCCATCGCCGCCCCACGACCAGCAGCCGCACAACCCTCTCAACAGCCCTCTTTTTTACCTTTTATTGAAACGTATTTTCAATTAAAAGCAAGAGGAACTCGCCTGTGTGTAGCAAGGATGGAAAAACAGTTTTGCTTAATGTTGTAGATCTGATAGTTTTGGCTGCGTTGTGTCTCCCCTACCCCAAGTCTCAAGAAACTGTTACTATTACTAATTGTTGTTTTGCTTGTGTTGTGGTCACATAGGAAATAGATAAGCCAAAGAAAAAGCTCAGTCGCAGCAAGAAAAATTTCAGTGTCTACTTTTTTTTCTGTAAACCGTGAAGTTGTGTGCGTGAAGGAGAGCGAGGAACCAGGGAGGGCGAAGCGGGCGACAGAGGAGCGGATGTTCCAGCACTGTGTCTCCGTTACCGCTACTGCTGCTGCTACTTCTACTACTACTATCTCTGCTACTGTCACTGTCTCCCCTGTCGGTTCTGCTGAGACACGCCGCTTGGCTCTCTCCTCTGCGCAGATCGCTTTTCTTCACTTTCAGGCTGCTGAGGGTAAGGAATACAAAGTTTTTAAAAGCATTCCCAGTACAGATTCATGTTATATTACAGGTAGAACTACTTTATTGTTAAGGCATCTATTAATTAGTATCCACACGCACTGTCTTATTGTTTTGTGCCTAGGAAACACATGTGTTAGTAGTCTTCCAGTGTACAATATTGTATCCCCCCCCCCTCCATCATACTTAGCACTTGATAACGTACGTAAGTTGTATAATTCACAGACGCGAGACAGAGAAGAAGCACCCTCGGCAGGCAGCCGAACTGTTGACTACGTTTTTTCATTCATTCATTATCTATTCCAATGTAGCTCATGAGGAGCGTAGGAGCCCGGGGATAGGCAAGTTAGTCCTGACATTTAAGATGCGAGTGACTAGCCTCACTCTTCCCTGAGTGACATTACGTGGACAACAAACCTCAACCACACCTTGGATATAAACCTGCACAGGCTCAATCTGATTGGAACATCTTAATTACCCGCTAAACCACCAGGCGCCATAATTTGGTTATATGGTTATCACCCAGCGTAGTAAATTGTTTCCTGGTGACTACGTAGTGACAATTGATATTACTGGTATGTTCTCAGTTTGCTAGGGTCTGTTGGTTATTAATCATTGTTCTGTACAATGAGGATATGACTGGCAGGTAAATTCTGCAGCTTCTGTGTCAGTATATGAAATTTCATTCTACTGAACCCAGCATGTTGGCACGTCATACTCCTCACATTATGCACATCGTGGCGGCAGTGGTCGCCCACTATTAAAACTGAATGGGATGTGAAACATGTTTTTAGGACGGTTGGATTTTAGGTACTACTGTACATCGAAAACTTTTTTTTTTTTTTTTTCAAGACTTCGAGTATTATTGTAATCTTGGACAGTCACTCTTTTTTTGTTCAATGGTTTGTTAGCCTACGTTAAAGTAGTTTAGTTAGGTAGGTTAGGCTGGGTTAAGTTAGGTTAGGTTAGGTTAGGTATTAATGTATGGAACTGCAAAATTCCCCCCAACTTAGTCAGTTAGCATAGCAGTTGGGAACATTGTATAATTCTTACTTGCTCTTCTTCCTTTTTACACGTCAGTCAGTCACCTCGAGGGAACGTTGTGAAAAAGGTGATCAAGATCCTGCATGAATATGAAACTTAGTTGCCGTGTGCCTACTGATGTGATATGGAATGTGTAGTCACTTTCTTGTGAATAGCAATTCATCCGATGAAACTCTGCTGTTCTCTGTTGCCTCATGGGATATGCTTGGTGAAGATGAGTAGCTTTATGGACATGGTATAGGATTAGGAGAGGAAATGCTGAGATGTAATTTACTGACCGTTAGTTCCAACCATATCGTACGTCGTGCACTTACAAGGATGACTATATGGTGGCCACACGTCTGTCTCTAGGCTGAACAATGTGGCTTTTGAGCTGCCTGTCCTCCGTCTGTCATAATCACTAGCCAGACCTCCAGTTGTTTCCTTTGGGCTCTGGGTTAGAATATATTCAATGATCACCATAGTTGATGGTATGATCTTGCAATTTATTTGCTCAGATAAATGTCAGATATAGAAACCGTATTTCATTAGTTTAAACAATGTAGCAGGCTTGTGGCTAATTCTGTATGTTAAATCAGTTCAGAAAGTAAACCAAAATTGCAGTTCAGTGACTGAACAAATACTACTTCAAAAATGTTACATAAAAATCACTAACTACAATGAGTAGTCCGAAATGAAATTGATTTTCGTATTTGTACAGGAGTAAGATTACTAAAAGGGTGTATGAAAATGAGGTGGCTGGGAACTGAAGGGGAGAGAATCCGAGAACGAGGTGGAAAAAATAAGGTGCTTGAAAGGGAGGCTGATGGGTGAGTATGGCCAGAAACATCTGGAGTTCCTGTTGTTGATGTCACCCTTCTCAAGATACTGTGTTCGGCAATAGGTACTGGTATACAATACGTTATAGTTTGTCATACTGGGTCGGGTGAATCGCTGCCGTGCAAAGTGTCCTCCTTGCCACAACTACTGGGGAGACCAAACATAGTGCTTGTCCTCAACTATGTCACTCCCTCACTCATTCACTCACTGAGTTACTGTATTTTCTTGAAAAACTGGACCCAGGCTTTGGTTTTTTTTGGCACATTGGTAGATCTCCCTCTGGGCGAGGAGTCAGACAGGGTGGAACCTCCAAGGATCGCCGGTGGCAGTGGCCCCAGGAGTCTCACCTAAAACCATTAGGCACAGCCAGTGTTTTTTTTTTACCCAGGAGGATGAATTTGTGTATAATGGTAGAGCCTGACTTGCACCACGTTGTTAGCGTGGTGGGTCCCTGGTGATCTCGACCAAAATCCTTATGCAAGACCGACGTTCTTAACTGAAGATCATGAAATTTTGTGTAGAGACAGATGTTCACCCCAACAGAGTTTTGGGAAAGATGAAACCACCAAGGGACGCCCCTCACAGGGGAGGGGGCGGCCCCCAGGGATCCTGGCAAAGCCTTTATGAATGGCATAGGAACACAAAATTTCGTATTGGTAGGCGTTTACCCCGCCCACGTTTTAGGCAGGGTGGGACCTCCAATGATCACCCCTCAAGGGCGGGGGTTATAGTCGAGGGGGAACAGTGCCATACTTCTTCTTTCTTTTTTTCATCTAAGAACATGAAAGAAGAACATGAAATTTTGCACAATGGTAGATCTGTACTGGGGCCACATTTTAGGCAGGATGAGATCCCCTAAGGCCAACCTTTTTTTTGGGGGGGGCTCTGGGGGTCCTAGCCAAAGCCTTTATACATGGTCGTGGTTTTTATCCCAGAACAAGAAAATTCTGCAGACTGGTAAATGTTTTCCCTTCCGTGTTTTAAGCAGGATGGGACCCCCGATGGCTCACTCCCAAGGGGGACAACGACATAGTTTTTACGTAGGTACACTAGATTTTGCACAGCTTTACACCTTCACCCGGACCAGAGTTTGTAAAGACTGGGATCCCCGGGGTTCGACCCTCTGCTTCCCCCGTAAATAATTACTTAACCTTACAGTGTAACAGAAGTGGATGCGGCTATCAAAGGTGCCCTTGTCTTGTTTAGTTTTTGGAAGTGACCACCCTATGGATGACACAAAGAATACTGTTATATAGCCTGCTGATGGGACTGTGGGGCTGAACTGCTTGTTATATACAGATTGTAAATTTCAGTATATGATGATCAAAGATAAATCTCTCTCTCTCTCTCTCTCTCTCTCTCTCTCTCTCTCTCTCTCACTCTCTCCACACATACGCTCTTCATTAGATCCCTTATATTTTTTAGTGGCAGATTATTTTGTTGAGGTGAGTTTGCCCATGACCCATAAGTTGTTCCTCGAGCTTTCAGTATGATTCGGCAAAAGACTAACGCAGATAAGGCAGTTGTATCCCACGGTATTAATGTGCCAGTAAATCTGTTTGCTAGGATCATGTCGTTCTCTCTTTCTGATGACACCAGACGACTTTATTCGGCATGGGAGACACCTCGTGCTTAAGGAGTTAGAGCGGTCTTCGTTATCCGTTACAATAGTATCATTTTTTATTTCAAAGTTGTGAGGCCATCTATACACGATTTTATGTAGCTGAGTTAACACATTTATTAAGAAGCGAGTCATTCGACAAACCGCTCTGCAATATTTCATTTTTCTAATACTCCTTGTACTCTAGGCTTCAGGAAAAGAACAGCAACTTAGTGAGGAAGGAAGTGGCACGGTTAAGAACAACCACATTATCTGCTTGTTCGTCCATGTAGGTGCTGCAGAAAAAGTATAAAATAGTAAGAAACTGGTTGCTAAGATGAGAGAGTTATGTGTGGATGAAGGGTGATGGGGTGAGAGATATGCAAGTGGGTGCAACTGTTCGTAAGTTCCCAGTTTCAGACAGTCAGGGTCATTTTGATGTTTTAATGACTAACCTGTCTTACTCTAACCTAGTGTAACAAAGCTAACTTATCAGGCCTAATGTAACTAATCCAACTAACCTATCAACATAACCGAGCGGCGTGACCTCCTTGTTGTGGCTGTCTTCTAATTCGTCACTGATAATAACAATTACTGCTTTCGGTCACGGTTAGATACACTAAAAATAAAAGAATTAATTCAGTGTGTGGTAATTCAAACAATTGCTGCTTTCAGTCACGGTTAGATACACTAAAAAAGAATTCATTCAGTGCGTGGTCATTCAACCAGTGACACAAATGATGTGATTTTGTTACTTCATGTGCACGTACATACATACATACATGCCTATCGACTGCTCAAGGATCACTAAGGCAAGGTCCAGTGAGACTTACACTAAGTCAGGCAATAACTATACGAGTTTAAGACCTGAGGAGAGAAGATTCAATCATCTCAACCTCCTCCCAAATAATGCCTAATCTGAATCAAAATACACTCTTGTTCTCTCGGATCCTCGGTGAAGTCACTGATGGATAACAGAGGAAGTTCGGACATTCACTAATGATCCATGCCTTCCCACTCGATATGGTTCGGCGACCCAATTTTGGGTCACGACCCAGGGATTAAATTTAACTCAAGAATATGATGCTACTCGCGAAGAGATGCTATGGAGCTGGTGTAGAGTTTCTGAGTTGTAGCACTGTCACTTCATCCCACAGCTTGCGCGACGAGTAGCCAAAGCAGACCATGGCAGAGGAGGAGGTTAAACGAAAATGTGATACCAAAACTATGAGTGTTACAGGATTTTTTTTGGCTTACTACTGTATTATTATTATTATTATTATTATTATTATTATTATTAACTTTCACACGCGGGTTTCACAGCTCCTGTGAAGTGGGACTGCATAGTCTTGCCGTGATTTTCTGCCACTGAGATGCGTAAAAATAGCTGCAAAACAACGAAATGAACCAAGTTTAGGTAAAAATATAGGCAGCGCTATGCTGTTGCAACCCTCCATCTGACCAAACACATACCCCTCCCCACTTCCCTGCACACCTAACCAAGCGCATAATGGCCCTCACCCCCCCTCCTGTGTAACAGACATTAAGACTTACAATTTTCAATAATTTACCCGTGGTAATAATGAAGTTACGAGCAGGTTTGATGAAATCATGACTAGTGCTTGTTTTTTTCAGGCAGCCATTTTTTAAGATTACATTATAGGTACAGTTATGAAACATCATACATGAATATTCATAGAATAAATTTATCATGTACAATTTCTGTCTGCTAAGTGTAATAGTTGCAAAGTTTCAATAGAAATATATATGCATTAAAATAATCAGTTTTATGTAGTTTTTGCAGTTTCATAACAATATAAAATCTCATGGCATTCTAACTACCAAAAGGCACCAGGAGGCATATTAACACCTATTCCTGTACGATTTGAAGCCTGTACGTGTGTTAGTTTCTCAGTCCTAGCCCGGAAACGAACAATTTTTTTTCAACTTTTTCATTATATATATATATATATATATATATATATATATATATATATATATATATATATATATATATATATATATATATGGTATATAACCACTTAAGACACGGCATTCTACCGATCAATAGGCACCAGTTGACTATAAGACACATAACTATGTGAAATTTCATGTCTCAGTCGTGAATACTTTCTGAGTTCTGGCCGGGAAACGAAATCTCAACACCTGGTCAGCCACCCTGCCGCTCAACTCTACGGACGGACACCTATTCATCCCAGTGATAACAACGCCCTCCTCTGACTTTGTCAGGTGGAGGGTAAAAAAAAAAAAAAATACTTTTTTTCATGTAACACTGGAGATATGTGAAAATTTTGCACTCTTCTTTCTGTGTCCATTCCGGAAAAGCAAATCTGTTACGACACAGTGTACGTTTATGACTCGAGTGGCTCGGACCTCAAGGGAGGGGGGAAGGCTGGGAAGTAACACACCCTGCCGTGCCGCTAGAGAGGCACATGGAGTCGGGAGATTATTATTTTCCATACAGTTGTGGTGCGTCGTTCGTTATCACCTGTTGTATAGACAAGATTGCAACTCTCTCTCTCTCTCTCTCACAACTAATTTTTGTACTATCGTACATCCACAACGCATGTTGCCCTGTGATCTGCCTTCTGCAGATGTACAGTGGTTACAAACGACCTTCTGTCCACGTGTAGAAGTGTCCACCAGCGATCTCAATAAAATGCTTGGTGGACGCCTTCTCTCCCCTCCCCAGAGCTGTCCAGTTATTAACATACTAACTCTTTCCTCAGTACCATCACCCTTTCACTCAGCACAGTACACATAACTTTCCCACTACACTTGACAAGCAGATAAGCCTGTGTTTCCAGTATTCTTTTTCCCTCATACGTTCCCCTACACACTGGCATTATTGCACTTTCCATCCTGCCCACGGGGACTCTCCATTACATCCAGGATAATATGTACACCCTCCAGGTTCAGTTTATTATTGCCTTCCTCACAACATTGCTCCACCCGCACCACCCACTACTGATACCTCTCTTATCTAGTGTTGCATCATTGCCGAACACTCTCGCCTTCCCTTGATCTCTCCCTTCTTTACTCACTCCTCCTGTCGCTGGTCTTTGCGATTGGTCTTTTAGCTGCCCGTATTCAGTAGTTGGCTGAAAAGTTTTTTAGTATCTCTCAAGCACCTCACTACTTACCATTAACACTTTGCATCCATTCCATTCACTCTTCTTTTGCTCTCATTTCCATCTCCGTCTTCTATATTTCTTTACAAGTATTTTCCCCTGCCACTTGTTAAAATATTACTCTTCAAACTCCTTATCGTCCCTCTTTCGACTTACGGTTTTGTTTTCACATACACCTCCTTCTTCCGTTTCTCTGTCTATTCGTTCCTTTTGGTTGCCAAACATTCCATTTCTGGTACGTTTTCTTTTCCGAACGTCACTGCTACTCACTCTCACTCTTGTACTCCATGGAGCTGCTCCTCACCTGAATATGAAAGGCAGCATATAACGTTTGGTGGAGAGTGCCTCCACAACACATCGTACGCTGTTTTATCCCACCATATGAGAGAACTGGAGAGTTAACTGGTTGCTATAAAATGAATAATAGCGTAGATCTAGTCATTGGCATAAACGAATTCAATCTTGATATTAGTCAGATTTTTCAATGGTCCGCACGAGTTTGCCCATCTCACTCCAACGCAGCAAGGCTCCTAGGGCTATGATGGAGTTGTTGCGATGAAGGCACCGTCATCCTGTTATACGAACGATATCGTGTAAATGAGTGAAGAAGTTACTACATGTTTAACTACTAATGCAATCCATATAATGAAAGTGCGTGACCCTGCACAGTTATTGCACCTCCACCCCGCCATTTTTAGGTCCGAGTCCCACTCCTACTTCCTAAAACAACTAGATAAATAGGGTAAATTAGACTGTTCTGAAGGAGAGAGACTGCCTCAGCTTAGGTATGGGTTAGCGGTTTGTCTTCTGGCAATAGCTGAGCAGAGATATCTCACCCTTCCCTTACCTAGCCAATATACAGCTACGATGTCAGGTCAGAATATCGTGTTAGCCTCTGCGTGACACAACTGGTTCATGAAGTACCGGCTCGGCTTCAGAATGACCTGAGAGCAACACTACGAGGTCAAAGTTAAATCCAGGCTAAACTCTGTTGTGTCGGGCTACTGGAATAAAACTGTTTTTATATATTTTGAAAAAGTTAATCTGACGTACTTTACTGTGTGTAAAATAAGCCTATGAGGACAGCGTTGTAAGGGTAGTATTGTGATAACATAAGGGTGGTGAGGGTGACTCAGACTGAGTGAAGTGAGACACAATAAAATCATGGAAAATCCTAAAGCCGTATAAATTAGGCCACTTCATTATTTATTAAATATATACAATGAAAGGCTGACGCAAGATTTCTGAGTATAGCTTTGTGTATAATTAAAAATTGTAAGTACAACGTTAATTTGAAAATTCAAAGGGGAAAAAACATGTATTAAAGGAACTGAGTAAGTAAACAATCTAAGAAGAGATAGTGGATTATTTTTCTTGTATTCAGGTCAGAATATAGAACGAAAAGGAAAATGCGAAAAATAAACAAATACAGTTTGATCAGAAATCATTTGCCTTTATCGTAGGAAACAAGGAAGGAACCCTCAGGCTGGCATTCAAGGAAACGTACTCCTTAGTCCATACAGTATCCCATTGTGAGAAAAATATGACCCATGCTTTGTCTAGTAAGTGGGGAGTGCAGTGAAGCATTAATACGATATACAGTTACTTCTGACAGTATACAGTATACTGATGTTTAAGTCATGAAAACTTTCGGAAAGAAACATAATCAAGGAAGTTCCGCTGGTCATTGTATTTTGAACATCCTAGACTGTATCACGCACACTCTCTTTTGACGTTCCTCAGTTACACACCTTATGGCATTATTTCTTGGTTCGTTCTGTCTGCAATCTAAACTTTTAAGGTCAAAAACAATGTTAACTTTTCCCATAGTTAGGAGAAGCGTCTAAGATTTAAGAGGTTAAACATACCAGCTGGTCCATGGTAGCCTGTATATTGAATGCTAATGTCTTGTGAAAATAATGAGGCGTATTCTGTGAGTTGAAATGTACGTTTCCTAAAATGATTCAAGAGGTAGCAGAACCAATGACTCCAGTAGATAAGGAACATGGTGGTGGTCAGGCTCACGTGTTACCTAAACGTTCGTTAACTATGAGTTACCTTCAGTAACATCGCTGTTAGTCTGTGACTTTGGGTAGTATATGGAGTTTCTCAGGGGCATTCAGGCCAGTAGGTCGTGCTATCAGTAAATTAGAGAAGACAGTGACTGACAGCTTTAGTTTTTCTTCCTGTCTGCCCGTTTATATATGTAACATAAATGGTTTGCCAAAAGTTCAGTGCTGAATAGAACATGCTTTTACAACGCAAAAGACACTTGCAGTGCGACTTATTGCTTCGCACCAGATACTCAATTTACTGGTATATACGGACTGTAGTTTAGTAGTGATTGTTTATCAAATACCTCACTGCTGTATGTCGCTTCATATCCGATGTTGGGTTTTCAGTGCTTGACACAAAGTTACGGAGGCTTACTATTTAAGTACCTGTAACAAAGTACGGCAGTTCTACTTTACAGAAGCACTTAGGCAGTATGGCAGTTTGGTTAACTTGCTGTTACGTTTCAGGCAGCAGCAAAGTATTCATGGTAGTTACCTGTCAGCGACATTACAAGTGTCCCAAATCAAGAGCTGTTGTTGCCGAGGTGTTTGGATACGTTATTATTTTGACAACTGGACTTTGTGGGAAAGACAAAGAATAGGTTGAATAAAAGTTACAGAATTGACAAGTTGTGCAAATGAAAAGCTGAGAATGCCGGTTAGGTTTTGAAGTAGAGCTGAAAGGCAAAGGAATGGCCATGTAGGAAAAAGTGTAGTTGTATCTGGCACCATAAATGGGTGAAGCATACAGCCAAACGTTGAACATAACTGCGACTCACGTAATTGCCAACAGAGTGATGCAACGTGTGTGTGTGTGTGTGTGTGTGTGTGTGTGTGTGTGTGAGAGAGAGAGAGAGAGAGAGAGAGAGAGAGAGAGAGAGAGAGAGAGAGAATTTAACAGTGTAAGTACTAAGTCTGCATTGTATTACCTGCAAATCTTGACAAGACGATTTCATTCCGCCGCAGGATTGCCTAGCCGTGGGAAGGGAAAAAAAAGGTCGATCATAAAATGTTGCCGTCGCCTTTTGGTGTTACATTCTGGCCACACGATTTCATTCAGCCGTGGGAAACCTCGAACAGTCAAGGATTAAAACTTGAAGGAACACAGGTACCCTCTATGGAATGGTGAAGAACTACCAGCAGAACCTGTGTGCGAGGCAGTTGTGCGTTGTGGAAGGCACTGTGGAGAGCCGCGTTAAGGCTGATGAAGAGGGTATAATTTTAAAGGCGTTCAAATCAAGCATATCTTTTCTGTACCTTGAACATAAATCAACTGGAGTTAATTATACCATGGCCTCATCACGAGACTTGAGATGACTGTTGGGAGCGATGACTGTTGGATGAGAAAGTCAGCAGCATACCAAAGAGATAAGGCAACAGTGACAATTTCCATCGCTGATAAATGAAGTGAAAAGAGTTTGTAAGGGAACATAACCCTGAGGAACTCGAGTAACAGCTGGTTAATCTGATTAACAAAACAGCATGCGTATGTGTCAAAAACTGCGGCAACAAACTGACAGAAATTAAATGTTAAGAAACACACACACACACACACACACACACACACACACACACACACACACACACACACACACACACACTGACGTAAACCGAAAAATAGGTTCGAAATACAAAGGTCTGTGCTATCATCTAGATTACATTACAAGGCATTTGATGGTATCCAACACAACTACAAAAGTCTCACTGAAATCCTGAAACGTGGATTTCTAAGGTGCTAAAACAAATGTAGTCACCTGTACAGTCCTTTGTTATGATTGCATCTGAAAAGAAATTTTGAGCGAAGAGATCCTTCACAATCATCCCGCTTAGCATAAATGAAAAACCTCAGCAAAGACAGGGGATTAAATCGGCGATTTAATTGTCGGAATGCTGGAGATAATTATCCATCCGTACGGCAGGTTCAGTAAGGGTAGATTGCAGAAAGAAAATGGAACAGTTGAAAGATAGACGTAAGAGAATTTGCCTCAGTATGTGTTATTAGGAAAACAAGATGACCTACAATCCCAGCTATGGCAGTCAGAAAACATGAGTTAATCAGAGGAGGAGCAGCAGCAAAATAGATAATTGCTTTAGGTTAAACGTCTGACAATTTAACCTTCATCAGAAGAGAAAGCAAGTCAAGAAAATGGATGGAAATGACTCCCAGGGGAAGAAATATGATATTGAGGGTCTTGCGACTAGGTGGCAACTTCACAATGAGCTAGAGGTACGAGTAACATGATTCTCATAATTATTTTAAACGAATCAGGGAGAGTTTGACTTCCGTAAGCAAAGATGTCGCCTGACACATACTAAATGGAAACACTGAGTGAGATATTGCTAAATTCTGTAACCTTTGAATGTCTCATTGTATATATCGGAATGGTAATCCTTCAATCCAGCGACCCTTGCTATTTTTTTAAGTTGTTCTTATTGTGTCCAGACAGTGCTATGCAACTGATGTGCGATGTCTAACAGGAGTGGTTAGATATAGCCCTCAATAATCCCTTCATTATTCTGGCACTCTTTTAAGCTGAATGATACCATCCGGCCGTCGGGTCTTGCGGTGGCTGAATTGGTAGAGAGGTGGCCTGCAGTCCTAATGGACCTAGGTTCGAATCCTGGCTGGGGCTGGGAACAGTTTAAGGATTCGAATTTCATTAAAACAGGCTTTACTGATTTGCCAGGAGGTCTGCCGACATGTCATAAAAATTCCCCCGCTAATACCAGAACATCAGTCCTGTATGAGATAACCCTAGCATGTATTGAGTATGGACGGTGGGTGTTAGCGCCGAAGTGATGACATGTGGAGGTGTATGGAATATAGGAGGACTACTGGGCTTTGAGAACGGCTTGTGAAGCCTATGCCCAGAGTCGGACACATAAAAAAAAAAAATCTGGTAACATAAAGAATAATATAAACCTTATGTCATCACTCTGATGTGGATAAATGAAAATTTAATCGCGTATGGTGTAATTGTGATGTGGAAAAAGAAGACGTAGCATACTGTAGATTTACTCGTATGCATCCGGCAGGCTATGACGCACTTGCGGTGATATGCTCGGAGGCAGACCAGCCAGGATCCGTTTGGAGTCTGATTCAGCAGCCGGAATTGTAGACCGCGATCGTCCAGTTTAACACTTGCCTGGTCCTATGGAGGATCCAGAAAGAGATGACAAAGTAGGGCAAAGCCAAAAAGATGCACTTTATAGTAAGGATGTCAGAATAGGTTAAGTCTGTTGTACTGAAAGGGATACATGTTGCACACCTCTTGCACAAAGGTTCGCTAAACCCTACCACAGTTTTACATATATATATATATATATATATATATATATATATATATATATATATATATATATATATATATATATATATATATATATATATATATACATATATATATATATATATATATATATATATATATATATACATATATATATATATATGTATGTATGTATGTATGTATGTATGTATATATAGAGCAATTGGTGAAAGGGATAACTGGATCGGATGTGACAGGTGTAAGGCTGAGAGGAAGACCACGAATAGGATGGATGGACAGTGTGAAGAGAACGTTAGATGCGAAAGGAATGTCTGTAAAGCAAGGAGGAGTGGCTGCACGTGATAGGAATGACTGGAGAAAAATTGTGAATGAATAAATGGTGACGTGGTCCTGAGGGGATATTCTCCCGCATTAGGTTTGATCAGCTGATCAGGTCAGGTGCGGGTAAGGGGATGGGTCCATTATGATGTGGCAGGGGTAAACCAGCTCTGCTGTTGAGCCTTGCTGCGGATGCTGCTGATTGCACTGCGCAGTTGACCCTCGTGCTGCGTGGTGCGATGAGGATCTGTCCCTTCTCTCTTTGGAGCTAAGACACGAATAAATATGTGCGTGTGGATGAGTCTCGGCTACCTCTTTGGGGGAAGCAGCCTAGATAAGTAGGTAGATAGATATACAGAGAGAGAGAGAGAGAGAGAGAGAGAGGATACTATACTTGACGTAAAGCATTATTGAGACACTGAGTTTACATATAAGGAGACAAGGAAAATAGAGGCAAACCGCTTACCAGTAAGCATAAGTTAAAGTGGAGAGAGAGAGAGAGAGAGAGAGAGAGAGGGGGGGGGTAGGTGCGGCACCCAGGAGACGGTAGTTCGATCGATACTGAAGAAGTAGGGGATGCCAGGCGGTAGGGAGGGTAGCGAGAGGGGCCTGGTCCTCCGCAGTCTCTCTCTCTCAAGCGAGCAAGTACCCTCGCCACCACCACAGTATGAAGAATAACCACCATTACTACCACCACGGCTGTTGCCATCACCATCAACACTACCACCGCCACCCGTACCACCACCACCGCCTTTACCACCACGGCCCAAACCCCTAACTAAACCACCTCTGCCACCATGCCTGCCAACACACCACACCACCACCACCACTGCCACCATGCTTGCCAACACGCCACACCACCACCACCACCACTGCCACCATGCCTGCCAACACACCACACCACCACCACCACCACCACCACTGCCACCATGCCTGCCAACACACCACACCACCACTGCCACTATGCGTGCCAACACACCACACCACCACCACCACTGCCACCATGCCTGCCAACACACCACACACCACCACCACTGCCACTATGCCTGCCAACACACCACACCACCACCACCACTGCCACTATGCCTGCCAACACACCACAACCACCACTGCCACTATGCCTGCCAACACACCACACACCACCACTGCCACTATGCCTGCCAACACACCACACACCACCACTGCCACTATGCCTGCCAACACACCACACCACCACTGCCACTATGCCTGCCAACACACCACACACCACCACTGCCACCATGCCTGCCAACACACCACACACCACCACTGCCACCATGCCTGCCAACACACCACACACCACCACTGCCACCATGTCTGCCAACACACCACACACCACCACTGCCACCATGCCTGCCAACACACCACACCACCACTGCCACCATGCCTGCCAACACACCACACCACCACTGCCACTATGCCTGCCACACCACCACTGCCACCATGCCTGCCAACACACCACCACCACTGCCACCATGCCTGCCAACACACCACACGCCACAACCACCACTGCCACCATGCCTGCCAACACACCACACGCCACAACCACCACTGCCACCATGCCTGCCAACACACCACCACCACCACTGCCACCATACCTGCCAACACACCACCACCATCACTGCCACCATGCCTGCCAACACACCACACACCACCACCACTGCCACCATGTCTGCCAACACACCACACCACACACCACCACTGCCACCATGCCTGCCAACACACCACACACCACCACCACTGCCACCATGTCTGCCAACACACCACACCACACACCGCCACTGCCACCATGCCTGCCAACACACCACACCACACACCACCACTGCCACCATGCCTGCAAACACACCACACCACACACCACCACTGCCACCATGTCTGCCAACACACCACACCACACACCACCACTGCTACCATGCCTGCCAACACACCACACACCACCACTGCCACCATGCCTGCCAACACACCACACACCACCACTGCTACCATGCCTGCCAACACACCACACCACAACCACCACTGCCACCATGCCTGCCAACACATCACATCACCACTGCCACCATGCCTGCCAACACACCACCACTGCCACCATGCCTGCCAACACACCACACACCACCACTGCCACCATGCCTGCCAACACGCCACACACCACCACCACTGCCACCATGCCTGCCAACACACCACACACCACCACCACCACTGCCACTATGCCTGCCAACACGCCACACACCACCACTGCCACTATGCCTGCCAACACACCACACCACAACCACCACTGCCACCATGCCTGCCAACACACCACACATCACCACCACCGCCACCATGCCTGCCAACACACCACACACCACCACTACTGCTACCATGCCTGCCAGCACACCACACACCACCACCACTGCCACCATGCCTGCCAACACATCACACCACAACCACCACTGCCACCATGCCTGCCAACACGCCAATTGCCGTCACCACTATTACTGCCACCGTCACCACCATTGCCACCACCAACACAGCTGTCTACCACCAGCATCACTACCATTACCTGTACCACCTCCACCACAGCCCAGTCACCACCAATATTAGTAGCACCGTCAGCGCCGCCATTTATTTGCCAGTCACCAGCATTTCACCAATACTGTTACCGGATCACATTACTACCACCACCACCACCTTCCCTATACAACCACCACACCGCCGCCACCACCACTACCTATATCTGCCGCCACCACCATCATTACCACCACCATTATCACCATTACCACCACAATTACCACCACCACCACCAGTACCAAAGCTATTACCACCACCACCACCATCAGTATTACCATTACCATCACTACCACCACCACCACCACCACCAGTATTACCACTACCACCACCACCATCATTTCTACCATCAGTATCATCAGTACCACAATCACCACCACCATCAGTACCACAATTTCCACCACCATACTATTAGCATCACTCTTACCACCAGCATCATTACTATTACCACAATCACCATCAATATTTGCACCTTCGCCACTAATATTATCACCACCGCCACCAACACCACAAATATTACCACCACCACTAATATTGCCATCACCACCACTGTTACCACCACCACCATCAATATTACCACCATTAGTATTAACAACCACCACCACGAATATCACCATGACCACCACCACCACCAGCAACAACAACTTTACAACCACCACCACTGATATTACCACCAATCACCATTAATATCAACACCACCACCACCACCAATATTACCACCACAACCAATAAAATTACCACCATCACCACCACTAATATTACCATCACCACCATCACCACTACCAATATTACCATCACCACCATCACCATCACCACCATTAATATTACCATCACCACCACCACTAATATTACCACCACCACCATTAATATTATCACCACCACTGCCACCACCACCAACATTACCACCACCACCAATAATATTACCATCACCATCACTTTAATATTACCACCACCATCAATAATATTGCCATCACCATCACCACTAATATTACCACCACCGCCATTAATATTACCATCACCACCACCACCAATATTACCATCACCACCACCACTAATATTACCACCACCACCACCACTAATATTACCACCACCACCACCACTAATATTACAACCACCACCACCACCACTAATATTACCACCACCACCACCACTAATATTACAACCACCACCACCACTAATATTACCACCACCACCACCACCACCACGAATATTACCACCACCACCACTAATATTACCACCACCATCACCATGAATATTACCACCATCACCACTAATATTACAACCACCACCACCATCACTACTATTACCACCACCACCACCACTAATATTACCACCACCACCACCACTAATATTACAACCACCACCACCACCACTAATATTACCACCACCACCACCACTAATATTACCACCACCACCACCACCATTAATATTACCACCACCACTAATATTACCACCACCACCACCACCACCACTAATATTACCACCACCACCACCACCACTAATATTACCACCACCACCACCACTAATATTACCACCACCACCACCACTAATATTACAACCACCACCACCACCACTAATATTACCACCACCACCACCACCACTAATATTACCACCACCACCACCACCACTAATATTAACACCACCACCACCACTAATATTACCACCACCACCACTAATATTACCATCACCACCACCACCAGTAATATTACCACCACCACCACCACTAATATTACAACCACCACCACCACCACTAATATTACCACCACCACCACCACTAATATTACAACCACCACCACCACTAATATTACCACCACCACCACCACCACCACGAATATTACCACCACCACCACTAATATTACCACCACCATCACCATGAATATTACCACCATCACCACTAATATTACAACCACCACCACCATCACTACTATTACCACCACCACCACCACTAATATTACCACCACCACCACCACTAATATTACAACCACCACCACCACCACTAATATTACCACCACCACCACCACTAATATTACCACCACCACCACCACCACCACTAATATTACCACCACCACCACCACCACTAATATTACCACCACCACCACCACGAATATTACAACCACCACCACCACTAATATTACCACCACCACCACCACCACCACTAATATTACCACCACCACCACCACCACTAATATTACCACCACCACCACTAATATTACCACCACCACCACCACCACTAATATTACCACCACCACCACCACTAATATTACCACCACCACCACCACTAATATTACAACCACCACCACCACCATTAATATTACCACCACCACCACCACGAATATTACCACCACCACCACTAATATTAACACCACCACCACCACTAATATTACCACCACCACCACTAATATAACCATCACCACCACCACCAGTAATATTACCACCACCACCACCACTAATATTAACACCACCACCACCACTAATATTAACACCACCACCACCACTACCACTAACATTACCACCACCACCACTAATATTAACACCACCACCACCACTACCACTAACATTACCACCACCACCACTAATACTACCACCACCACCACTAATACTACCACCACCACCACCACTAATACTACCACCACCACCACCACTAATACCACCACCACCACCACTAATACTACCACCACCACCACCACTAATACTACCACCACCACCACCACCACCACTAATACTACCACCACCACCACCACTAATACTACCACCACCACCACCACTAATACTACCACCACCACCACCACCACCACTAATACTACCACCACCACTAATACTACCACCACCACCACTACTAATACTACCACCACCACCACTAATACCACCACCACCACTAATATTATCACCACCACCACCACTAATACTACCACCACCACCACCACTAATACCACCACCACCACCACTAATACTACCACCACCACCACCACCACCACTAATACTACCACCACCACCACCACTAATACTACCACCACCACCACTAATACTACCACCACCACCACTAATACTACCACCACCACCACCACCACCACTAATACTACCACCACCACCACTAATACTACCACCACCACCACCACCACTAATACTACCACCACCACCACAACTAATACCACCACCACCACCACCACTAATACTACCACCACCTCCACCACTAATATTACCACCACCACCACCACCACGAGTATTACCACCACCACCACTACCACAACCACCACTAATATTACCACCACAACCACCACTAACATTACCACCACCACCACCACTAATATTACCACTACTGCCACCACTAATATTACCACCACCACCACTAATATTACCACCACCACCACTAATATTACCACCACCACCACCACCACTAACATTACCACCACGAACACTAACATTACCACCACCACCACTAATATTACCACCACCACCACTAATATTAACACCACCACCACCACCACTAATATTAACACCACCACCACCACCACCACTAATATTAACACCACCACTAATATTACCACCACCACTAATATCAACACCACCACCACCACTAATATTACCACCACCACCACCACTAATATTACCACCACCACCACCACCACTAATATTACCACCATCACCACCACCACTAATATTAACACCATCACCACTACCACCACTAATATTACCACCACCACCACCACCACTAATATTAACACCACCACCACCACTAATAATAACACCACCACCACCACTAATAATAACACCATCACCACCACTAAAATTACCACCATTACCACCACCACTAATAATAACACCATCACCACCACTAAAATTACCACCATCACCACCACCACTAATATTACCACCACCACCACCACTAATAATAACACCACCACCACCACTAATATTACCACCATTACCACCACCACTAACATTACCACCACCACCACCACTAATATTACCACCACCACCACTAATATTACCACCATCACCATCACCACAAACACTGGTATTACCACCACCACCACCACCAATATTACCTCCACCACCACCACTAATATTAACATCACCACCACCACCAATATTACCTCCACCACCACCACTAATATTAACATCACCACCACCACTAATATTAACATCACCACCACCACCAATATTACCTCCACCACCACCACTAATATTAACATCACCACCACCACCAATATTACCTGCACCACCACCACTAATATTAACATCACCGCCACCACTAATATTAACATCACCACCACCAATATTACCTCCACCACCACCACTAATATTAACATCTCCACCACCACTAATATTACCACCACCACCACCACCACCACTAATATTACCACCACCACCATCACCACCAATATTACCTCCACCACCACCACTAATATTAAAACCACCACCACTAATATTAACACCACCACCATCACCACCACTAATATTACCACCACCACCAATATTACCTCCACCACCATTACTAATATTAACATCACCACCACCACTAATATTAACACCACCACCACTAATATTACCACCACCACCACCACCACCACCACCAATATTACCTCCACCACCACCACTAATATTAACATCACCACCACCACTAATATTACCACCACCACCACTAATATTACCACCACCACCATCATCACCACTAATATTGCCACCACCACCACTACCACCACTAATATTACCACCACCACCACCACCACTAATATTACCACCACCACCACTAATATTACCACCACCACCACTAATATTACCACCACCACCACCACTAATATTACCACCATCACCACCACTAATATTACCAACACCACCACCACTAATATTACCACCATCACCACCACTAATATCACCACCACCACCACTAATATTACCACCACCGCCACCACTAATATTACCACCATCACCACCACTAATATTACCACCACCACCATAAATACCCGTCTTACCACCACCACACCACTACCACTAATATCACCACCGCCATCACCACCACTAATATTACCACCACCACCACTAATATTACCACCATCACCACCACTAATATTACCACCATCACCACCACTAATATTACCACCATCACCACCACTAATATTACCACCATCACCACCACTAATATCACCACCATCACCACCACCACTATTACCACCATCACCACCACCACTAATATTACCACCACCACCGCTAATATTACCACCACCACCACTGATATTACCACCATCACCATCACCACAAACACTCGTATTACCACCACCACCAATATTACCTCCACCACCACCACTAATATTAACATCACCACCACCACTAATATTACCACCACCACCACCAATAATACCTCCACCACCACCACTAATATTACCACCACCACCAATAATACCTCCACCACCACCACTAATATTACCACCACCACCACTAAAATTACCACCACCACCACCACCACCAATAATACCTCCACCACCACCACTAATATTACCACCACCACCACTAATATTACCACCACCACCGCTAATATTACCACCACCACCACTAGCATTACCACCACCATTACTAATATTACCACCACCACCACTTGTATTACCACCACAACCACCACTACCACTACCACCACCGCTAACATTACCACAACCACTACAACCACCACTAATATTACCACCACCACCATAAATACTCGTCTTACCACCACCACCACCACTAATATTACCACCGCCATCACCACCACGAATATTACAGTCACCACCACTACTAATATTACCATTACCACCACCAATAACATTAACACCACCACCACCACAAATACTCGTATTACCACCACCACCACCACTAATAAGAACACCACCACCACCACCTCTAATATTACCACCACCACCACCACGACAAATATTACCACCACCACTAATATTACCACAACCACCACCACCACCATTAATATTACCACCACCACCGCCACCACTAATATTACCACCACCAGCATTAATATTACTACCACTATCACCACTGGTATTACCACCACCACCACCACTACAACCACCACTGCTAATATTACCACCACCATCACCAATAATATTACCACCAGCACCACCAATAATATTACCACTACCACCACCTCTAATATTACCACCACCACCACCACGACAAATATTACCACCACCACCACCACGACAAATATTACCACCACCACCACCACGACAAATATTACCACCACCACTAATATTACCACCACCACCACCACTAATATTAACATCACCACCACCAGTAATATTACTACCACCACCACCACTATTAACACCACCACCACTAATAATAACACCACCACCACCACTAATATTAACACCACCACCACCTCTAATATTACCGCCACCACCACCACTAATATTAACACCACCACCACCACTAATATTAACACCACCACCACCACTAATGTTACCACCACCACCACCACTAATAATAACACCACCACCACCACTAATATTACCACCATCACCACCACCACTATTACCGCCACCACCACCACCACTATTAACACCACCACCACTAATATTAACACCACCACCACCACTAATATTAACACCACCAGCATTAATGTTACCACCACCACAACCACTAGTATTACCACCACAACCACCACTAGTATTACCACCACCACCACCACTAATATTAACACCACCACTACCAATAATATTACCACCACCACCACCACCACTAATATTACCACCACCACCACCACCACTAATATTACCACCACCACCACCACCACTAATATTACCACCACCACCACAACTAATATTACCACCATCATCAACACCAATATTACCGTCACTACCACCACCACTACCACAGCTTTTGCTGCAACAACTATTACAACTAACACCAACACCACTATTGCCACCATCACTATTACAAACACACTCATCACCACCACAGCTAGCTTCACTATCTGTACCACTACAATATTGACACCATCGTCACCACCGCAACTACCATCATTGTTAATGTAACTACGCCATCACTACCACAGTACCATTGTCTTCTCTCCGAAAGTCTCTTTTCATTACTACCACAGTTCCCAACTTTGCCATCACCATGACCACCTATTCCATATTTTCTTACAATCCTCTGGGTTATACAGTACTGATGTAAACACCGCCGTTAATATGTTGTATTTCATTCGGTCTGGGTAATAATAACACTCACTGTATACTGTCACAATTACAAGCAATGAATGTGCTGTTCTTCTGCATGTTTGAATGTGAGTGTGTGTGTCTGCAGTGATACCTTAGCAAAGGCAGCGGAGAGAAGGAAGTGCAGGCCAGTCATTTCCTAAAGTCTCTTCCGTTTTCAGAACTGGCTCCTGTGCCGAGATATCGGCTTTAATTTGAATTACAAGACAGAATATGTACCGACAGGCATATGGAGGGATGAGACCTAATTTTAATATTTCTCATGTGTGTGTGTGTGTGTGTGTGTGTGTGTGTGTGTGTGTGTGTGTGTGTGTGTGTGTGTGTGTGTGTGTGTGTTTCTTTTGTCAAATTTTGATTTATATTTATTCATTTGAAGTATTTTAAAATTTCGATCCCATTTCGTAGGGTACAGTTTTGTTTACATCTGCGATTCTGCTTGTGGGAGATTCCTTCGTAAAAATATAGCGTCAGTACCATGAATGTGAGACATGCTCCGAAGGAGATAACAGAGAAAAGGCGACGTCTGTAAGACAATATAATTATTAACTAAACTGTCTAGATAACATCGACCGAGACATTCGTCTGTGACGTCGGAACACAAACTTGTCTGTACTTATCCTGTGGCCTTGCACTGGTTCCTATTGGTTTTGAGTATTTCAGGAGCCCGCCCATGTGTGGTGCTTAGCTCAGCCGCAAATGCTGCACACGGCCCAGGTGCTGTGGTCGGCTGGCCAGTCACATGGCGCAATACCGTAGGCTGTGTTGGTTAGTACCCACCGTTGATCAGTGTTAGCTTTTCATCGTAAGGAACCTGTAATGCTAGGTGAAAAAGGCCCGACTCCTCGGTCCTAAAGCACCTAACATGTAGCGGGGTCATATTTCGAGACCGGAGCTTAGTGCAATGAAAGAGAGGCAGGACACAAAAACTTCAGGCAATAACCTCTACACGTATATTACCACAGTCACAGGACAAAAACAGCAGATATTACAGCACAATGTGTGACACAGAAATAAAACCTTAACTAGGATATTAGTATCTCGCAGGATACTGACTTAACCAATACGGTTGCCAATACAGAAAGTCTAGTGAACAGGTGTACAGGGAACACGGGCGCGCGTGGGAGCGCGGGAAGAGGGAGTTCACACGAGGGGGGGGAGGGGAAGGACTCGTGACGAGCCGGAACAGAGTTATGGCAATATTGGGAAAGGATAAGTATTATTAATTCACTCTTAGTATCACCTGATAGCAAAGGGGTTTTGACATTTGATTCTATCTCTCGTTTACGTTACGTTAGCTGTGGGGAGGGGATTTTGTAGGAAGCGAGGGAGTAGAGGGACACTAGATATTCACTGTGTTTACGGTAATATAAAGGGGAGGATATTACTCTCACTTCTCTATTATTTTCTAGTAACAAGGGACATGGGTATATTTTCACTACAGAGAATTCCTCGGGGGAAGAGTCTTACTGGTTTCCTATTAGGGCGTCACTTATGAGTCGGATTCCTCAGAACTCACTCACTGTACTCGTCCTTACTCATTCGCCCGTGATTTCACTCACCCCGACATTTGACATACATTAAGTCACTATATCACTGTAACCTGTTTTCTAGGGCAACGTCACACTTAACATAATTTCACTTCACTAGTCCTGGGGCAATACCACACTTGACATAATTCACTCGTGTCGTGGGGGCGGCGGGGAGACACACCGGCGTCTATTCTGCCGGACTAGGGGCACCACCAAGGGAGGGTGTGCCGAGAGGGCACGGGACGACTCGCAGGGGCGTCATCTCGCGTCCAGGGCTGCACGTGGCACAAGGGCCCGTAGTCTCCGGGCTGGGTTTAGGGGTGTGGCCCTCAGGGCTGGGGCCAAACAGGTCCAGATGTCTCTGGCTCAGGTTTCGGCCGGAGGTGGAGGTCTTTCGCCATCTCTTGGGCGTGGAAAGGTTGCGCCTGGGGGTCCTGGGGAGGGCCTGGAGAGGCTGAGGGCTGCGGTCCCCAGAATCAAGGGGCGCCGTCAGGTGGGGGCTGCAGCACCGTCCTGCACTAGGGCCCAACAGGCGAGTCTTCTCCAGGGCCAGACGTAGAGACCGGAGGCCAGGGGAAGCCATTAGGCCTTGTGAGGTCTCTCTGGTGCTGGGGAGCCGGGCGCCTGTCTCACGCAGGGGCGATGACGACACCTCCTTCTGGCCTGGGGCCCGGCAATAGGCCGTGGCTGTGTGGGGGAGTCAGCGCGCCTCTGGTCACCTCTCAAGCGACCGTTGGCCTGTCTCTTCTGCAGAAGGGGGGAGTGGCAGTAGGCCGTCTCAGGGGCAGTGCCTTTAGAGTGGCAATTGGCCATCTCCTTCGGCAGGAGGGAAGAGCGGCAATTGGCCGTCTCAGGGCCAGCACCTTCAGAGCGGCAATAGGTTGTTTCCTTTGGCAGGAGGGGTGAGCGACAATCGGCTGTCTCGGGGGCAGCACCTTCAGAGTGGCAATAGGCCGTCTCCTCCAGCAGGAGGGAAGAGTGGCAATTGGCCGTCTCAGGGGCAGCACCTTCAGAGCGGCAATAGGCCATCTCCTTCAGCAGGAGGGGTGAGCGGCAATAGGCCGTCTCAGGGTCAGCGCTTCCAGAGCGGCAATAGGCCGTCTCCTTCGGCAGGAGGGAGGAGCGGCAATAGGCCATCTCCTTGGGCAGAAGAGATGAGCGGCAATAGGCCGTCTTGGAGGAAACACCTTCAGTGCGACGCTTGGCCGACTGACAAAGACGAGAGCGGCAATTGGCCGTCTCCAGAGGGGCGGTGTCAGGAACTGAGATATCAGTTCCACCCCGGTCTGATTTGGCAGTCCCACTCCCTGAAGGTAGCGTCCTCCTTCTGCTAGGGTGTCGGTGCGACGGTTGGGTGTTATAAGGGTGCACGGCCCGGGCTGGCTTATGCCGTTGTCGTATTGGGTCCCCTAATGTGGGTGTGGCTACTCGTGGGGTCCAGGTAGGGGTGTCGGTGTGTTTCTGGGGGCACTGCGCTGTTCTTCTCCCACTGTGGTTCTGGGGGCACTACGCTGTTTCTCTCTCACCGTGTTGCTGGGGGCACTATGCTGTTCTTCCCTCACCTCGTTTCCGGGGGCACTGTCTTGCAAGCCACGCATTTCAGAACCCTTAGGTGAATTTGAATATAATCTGACAAGCTGAACACGGAGATTTCTTTCTTTCTTTTTTTCTCTCGTTCTTTCTCTCTTTCTTCTTTATGTCTTGCCGTCAAACACTTTTCATCCAGGTTAGACAAGATATCTTAGTGAAGGGGTTTGAAGCCATTTCCACTAATACGATGACGTCTTATATTCTTGCCATCGTCATAAGGTTCTATTCAGCTCAGGGGAGACCTGTTACGGTGAGAGTTAATTGTTTATTGTCCAGTAAAGAAAAATGTCATCAGAATGTGTAACTTCATAAGTTTCCGGCCCTGTCTTACTAGGAGAAACCATTGACTCAAAGGACTGGCAGCAACAAACAAGGGGAGAAGGCCACCAAATGAACGACACTCTCCCCTGCCCTCTGAAGTCAACCACTGCAGCTCTCGGTTAAATGGACGCTCCAAGATATACAGGACGACCCACCTCAGTGAAAAAGTTGCCAGTGTCTCCAGTTTTATCCACTTTTGGCTGATCTTATTTGTGGCAGTTACCATTGTACTAGCGATGTACCTCCACCTGATTTGGTTACATGACTTTCCTGGCAGGGTGTTCTTCCTCTCCCAGTTGCATAATACCAATAGTCGCATCATGGCGCACGTGCGTTACGAAGAACTCGAGTAACACAGTGGACAGAGCTGGCTGCGTAGGGCACAGTTGTGATGTGGGGACGTAGCGGTGACAACACGCTCTAGTAACTGTGCTCACAATTATCTCTTGCATCCATCATCACTCTGCTGTTGCTGCCCAGGACCAGGGGTCCCTGCGCTTAGCCTCTCTGCTACTATGACGTGTATTTTTATGATAACTTGCAACTGCAAGACATTTTCATTTTCATTTATCATATGGGAGACCACTATAAGGATTCGAGTAAGAGATATTACTCATTAAAGCTACAGTACCCTGACGCCATTATTTGTCACCAACCATGGAGGTACATACATCCATGTCACCACCAGATGATTTTATTCATTTTAAAGAGACTCGTCGTGATGAATGAATTAGTCCTTTCACTGCTAGACACACTTTTTTTGCTAAACCCTGCCGATTTTTAGCCCGCCGAAAGAAATCTGATGCACCCTTTCACCACCAGGTTTAATGTTCTATGTAACGCCTGACGATTTCATTCATCGGTGGGTAGCCCTGACCTTCGTGTGTTCAGTGGTGTACTCGGTGATGGGGTATGAAAGGGTGTGGGTTGAGGCTACACGTGACCCAACCTAAACATTACAGTATGAATTCCAGACATGGACAACCTGCAGCACGGATGCACCCTCCATACAGCCCATATAGCCCTGTGATAAATACAGTACAGTACGTGAATTTTCAGCCGCAGCTCAGATGAAATGAAATTACCGGCAACAGAACCTTTTTGCTACTGAGGTACCAG
Source organism: Coenobita brevimanus (assembly GCF_032717465.1). Taxonomy (NCBI): domain Eukaryota; kingdom Metazoa; phylum Arthropoda; class Malacostraca; order Decapoda; family Coenobitidae; genus Coenobita; species Coenobita brevimanus. Next base: position 59,821,374 of record NC_137054.1, read on the forward strand.
ACTGGGTACTAAGTAATCTTAAGTACAGTATATCTGATATGACGTCGCGCTGCATGTTGACATTGGCCGGGACCCTTCACTGGCTTCTTCCTCCCCACATGAGGATGGTCCCCTGGCGGTCCTACCTAACTAAATCTGGTCCGCGTCAAGGTCTGCCCCTCTTTAGATTTTTTTTTTCTAACCTTCCTTCATCAGGCCTGGAACCCTTCCCTCTAAAAGCTACTGTAACTTGGTCTTTGAGTACATGAGTAGGCAACACAGGAACAAGAACTATTTTTAGCTGCCCCCTGTGGGTGTCGCAGTAAAGTTAACTCTCGTCTTGCATGTGCTTGGATATGTTTTTAATCCAGCATATTATGGGTACAGAATTTCCCCATAAGGCTCCATTTCAGGAGGATGATCTTCCTTACCTTCCTCTTCGCTGCCTGGCCACGCATGCGGAGGCATAGTAAACTCCCCTCCACATACTGAAACATTCTGATCTGTCCTTCGATACTTTATGGCTCCATTCCTTTGACTCAGTATATTGTAGAGTGCTTTTCTGTGAATTCATACTGTTTGATGTAATACCTTACCGTATATGTTAGAAGGTTCAATAAATTAACTATGGATGTACAAAATTTATCTTAAAATATACGATATATAAAAAACAAAGTTAAACAATTTGAAACAAAATCACACTCTACAGTTAGCAGAAACCTTTTGTTCAAAGTGTATCGCCCTCTCCCTTTAGCGAAAACCTGGCTAGGCCGGTGAAGAGGGGAAGGAGAGGTTTGTGCTGATGTGCGTGGAGTGAGTGTTGGAGCCAGGGTTTGGCCTAACAAAGTGGCCCTAATGAAATCAAGATAAAAATGATTGAGCAAATTAGCAAGTGGGGGAATCATGTCAGAATTCATAATTAGCGGAAAGACGACGGGAAATGGCGACAGAGGAAAACCAAGAACACGTGCAAGATATATGAGTGTGTATGAGACAGTGGACGATGTGGATGTGCAGGCATAGGCAAGTGAGTGTGTAATATTCTGAAGGATAGGGGACACACACACACACACACACACACACACACACAAAACTGCTGCTAGTTTTTCTTTGTGATGGAATGTGGTTGTGACTGACAAGGATAGCACCCAAGGCTCCATCACGCTTCGCTACACAGTGGTTCAAGTTGCAGACCATACCTCAGTATTAGCTGTGGATGCAAACGGTCTGGCGTATAGGTGGCCTTGGCCATGGGTCTCATGGTCTGCGCGGGGAATGAGCCCGGAACCTATGAGATGCGGGTCCTTAACTTTGCATACACCGCTGTGGCTGGAAGATGAGAATACCAGGGAATTAACGGTGTAGTAACGACACGGTGCATAACAAATTGAAGACGGCTTTTAGTGTGGCTGACATCCAGTTGTGGATTAGGAGTGCTTGAGGCCTGAGCCGACTTCGGCTTAAAGGCAGGCATATGTACAGTCGTCAGCATAAATTCGCTGCAAGTCTACTAGTGTGATGCGAGTCCTTTTGTCTGGCAACAGTGTAAAAGGATGAGTTGCCACATACACTTTTATACACTTTAACGATGTGTTTTTCAAAAGTGGTACCAGAGACTGCCTAGAATACAATCCTCTGTATACCGTAATTGATTAGCGTAACAAAGTGCAAGAGTTGACAATGTTATGGAACGACGTATGAGCGTAATACTCTGGTATTCTTCATTATAACAGTGTGTAAGCTCCTTCCCGTCTCTCCCCCTTACTCCTCCTGATGTCCCCCCCACCCCTCCCTCTCCCTCCTATCCCCCACTCACTTTCATGCCTCTCCCCTGTCTCCTCTCCCCACCCTCTCTACCTTCATTCATTTATCCACGGCACTAACCCGATTGGCGCATCGCAATTCTCTCTTGACTATTTTCTAAACCCAGTCTGCCTTATTCCCAGTTGGTTGTAGTATTAACAACTATATTCAAGGTTTATTATCAATATTCCTTCCTGTTCTGGTTCCATTCAAACCCTCCTCGTCTTCTTCCCTCTCCTCTCCAGTTGTATTTCTGTTCTCCACCCTCTGTCACTACCAACAGCCGGGAGATACAGGAACATTGAGGTCTCGTTCTTGTGATGTATTCCTTGCTAGTATTTGTTTGAGTGAGCCCGGAAGTCTGTGCCTATTATATCAGTAGGCGAAATTAAACAAACATTTGTGCCCACTCCTCCTACTTCTCGGCCTCTCTCTTCCCTAGGAAAATGTTCCCATTCTCCTCATACTGTTCACTGAATCACGAAGCAGTATCAGAAACACTTAAGTTTCGAACTGCTGCAACATGTTTGGAGTAACAAGTGGGAGAAAGAGACCGTTGCAGGGTATGAAACTCTCGAATGTTGAGGAGCAAAAAGGTTACAGGAATAGACAAGAAATGGAGAAGAGTGCGGTTTATTACGCAGATTAGCGTTGTGGGTGATATAAGGTAGACAGGGCGGAGAGAGAGAGAGGAGTGGAGATGAAGGATAGCGGGAGAGGGAAGGAGGAGGGGACGGTGGGGAGGGACAAGGGATGGATACGAAGAGAGAACAGGAGTTTCACCATTCGACAACATTCATCTGTCGTCTTTTGCACATTTTTACGCTAATCAGATATAAAGAATATTGCATTCTGGGTGATTTCTAGCATTAATTCTTACAAACACGTCTTTAAAGCGTATAAAAGCCTGTGGGGCAACTAGTTCCCATACACCGTTGCCAGACAAAATGACCCACATCACACGAGCAGGCTTGCAGAGAATTTGTGCTGACGACTTTACATACATTAATAAGTCAACTCCCACAGAAGTAAACACACACACACACACACACACACACAGAGGGAGTCATCGGAGGTGGACGTCCGTCACAGGCGCTCCATACCAGACCAACACGGCCAGTGGCATTACCTAAATTAGTATCTTTGAATGAGTCAAGCTCTGTACCAGGTTAGACTAAATGATTTTTCAATATTAAAAGGAAAAGAAATAATAAATAAAGTTTAAATAAGACTGGTTCAAACAGAACAAAGAACCACGATGAGTTGAGTCAGCTGGGTTTGTTTATACTACAGCAACACGGGGAAAGTGTACATACTCTGTAAGTACATACTCTGTTCATTTAGTATTACAAAATGGATACATACTTCAGTAAAACAAATTTGGAAAAGAAAAGGGATAAAAGTAAAAAGCAAAATGATGATTTCTACCAAGAACTGGTTGAAGTCGAGACTCACAATAGACTGGTTGAACGTGTACACAAACTAGAAATGGCTTTCAAAAATGAAATTGATGAAATAAAGAAGCAAATGCACTTGCAAAAGGAAGAGATAGAAAAACTAGGAAGGGAGGCCAATAAGAAAGACACAACCATCAGTGAACTAACAGTGGAATTGAGTACGCTTAGGAAGAAAGTGAGTGAAATGGCAAGTACAGTAGTCAATCACGAGAGTGTTATGGAAGAGTTAAAAAATGACACAGAGACAATTAGACAAGCAAGCAGTCTTATGGACCAGAGCAGTGATATTGAGGAGAAGATAACACAGGTGAATGAAGCTGTGGAAAGCTACAAAAATGATGTAGAAACCACGTATGCGGAAATGGTGAAAGTAAAGAAAGACTTAGAAACAAGGGTGGAGGAAAAAAGCATTAAAAAGGAAGTGAAAAGAATAATCCAAAACAATCCAAAGTTAGTCAGAGATTCAGTAGAAATAAATAAATCAATAGTAATCACTGGTATAGAAGAGGAAGAAGTAAAAAACAAGATCACTAGAGACAAAAAGGAGATGGCAAATGTAATGAGCTTACTGAAAGAAGTATCAGAGGAAATCTGTAGTAAAGACATAGAGGAACACAAAAGGTTAGGGAAATACGAGAGAAGCAAGACAAGACCTCTAAAGGTGACTTTCCAGAGTGTAAACACTGTGGAAGAGACACTAAAAAATGCAAAGAATCTTATGGAAAAAGAGGAGTTCAAAAATGTATGGATAAAAAGATGCCTAACACAAGAGGAACTGGAATTACTGAAAGAGAAAAGGGAGGAAGCAAAAACAAAAAATGAGGGAAGATCAGAAGAGGAGAAGAAGAAATTTTTTTTACAAAGTAATAGGATTGCAGGTACGAAAGTGGTACACAAACAGGATGGAAGAAAAAGGAGGAAGGTAGTAGAACCATGTCATGACAAGTATATAAACAAGATGATAAATTTGATGTACTCAAATGTGGATGGAATGGTATCTAAATTACTAGAGATGAATGATTATGTCAGAGAAAATGAACCACAAATAATATGCCTAACTGAGACAAAATTAACACCAAGGATATCCAATGACATACTAAACTTAGAGGAATACAATATATGGAGAAGACACAGAAATTTAAAAAAAAGAGTAGGAATTATAATATTAACTAAGAAAAATCTAAAAGTCAAGGAAATAAACCTAGATATACCATCACAAGTAGAACTGATTGCAGTAGAGATCGACACATCTGAAGGTAAAGTAATTGTAGCCAATTTGTACATGCCACCCAGATCAAACACATGGGAAAGAGACGAATATGAGGACCTGGCAGAGAGTACAATTCAGAGTATAAGATCATTGCTACATAAAATGGAAGAGAAATCAGAAAAAATTATACTAACTGGGGACTTCAATACAAATATAAATTAGAATACTCTAGATATAGAAAGCTGTTGGGACCAAAAGCTCCTGGATCTCGTACAAGAGTTTTTCTTAACGCAACATGTGAGGGAAACCACCAGAAAAAGAGGACTTCATGTACCTTCAGTGCTAGATCTAATATTTACAAGGCAAGAAAATGATATTGACAGTTTAATATATCACCCTCCACTCGGCAAGAGCGATCATGCAGTACTAAATTATGACTTCAGGATAGCATATGACATAGTAAACAGCAATGACAGTTACAAAAAGAGCCTAAACTATAAAAAGAGAAATTATCAAGACCTAAAGAAGTATTTCTTAGAAGTTGATTGGGAAAATGAGCTTAGAGGACAAGATTTAAATGCTGTATATAAAAATTTTTGTGAATTTTATGAAATAGGAGTCCAGAAGTACATCCCACAGCACAAAGAAGCAGATAAGAAAATACAGAAATGGTTCAATACAGAATATAAAAAATCAAAAGAAAGAAGAGATTTGTTGTGGAATAGATACAGAAGACACAATAGTGAAAGGGCGTATAATAATTACAAACAGGCAAGAAACGACTATACAAGAATAAGGAGGGAAGCCCAAAAACAGTTTGAGGAGGATATAATAAATAAAAGTAGTGATCAACCAAAGCTGTTTTACAGCTATACCAGAAGCAAAACCAAAGTAAAAGATATAATACAATCCATTACGTACGAGGGAATCACTTATACACAAGAGAAAGATATTTGTGAAGCACTAAATAAGAATTTCCAATTAGTTTTTACAGAAGAAAAAATTTTGAGAGGGACTATGTGGAACACGCATGTCCACACATACTACCAGATATACAAATAGCAGAAAAAGTAATACAGGAGGAGTTAAGTAGATTAGACAGAGGAAAAGCAAGTGGTCCTGATGAAATTTCATGTTGGGTATTACGAGAATGTGCAAAGGAGTTAAGTAAACCATTATTTTTAATTTTCAAGAAATCCTTGAGTCAAGGGAAACTACCTGATATTTGGAAAAAAGCAAATATAGTCCCCTTATTCAAGAAAGGAAATAGACAAAATCCTCTCAATTACCGACCAGTATCACTGACCAGTGTTGTAAGCAAGGTATTAGAAAAACTTATAAGAAAAGCTTGGGTAAATCATCTAGAAGAACACAGTATGATAACAGAAAGACAGTTTGGTTTCAGAAAAGGAAAATCATGTGTTACTAATCTGTTGAGCTACTATGACAGAGTAACAAACACCATACAGGAAAGGGAAGGATGGGTGGACAGTATCTATTTAGATTTCAAGAAAGCTTTTGACACAGTACCACACCAAAGACTTTTATGGAAACTGTACCATCAAGGAGGAATTCGAGGCAAACTGTTTTGTTGGATGCAAGACTTTCTCATAAAAAGAAAAATGAGGACAGTACTAAGAGGAAACTACTCATCATGGAAAGAAGTGACTAGTGGAGTACCATAGGGTTCGGTGCTGGCACCAATCATGTTTTTAGTGTACATAAATGATATAAACAGTAACACTGGAAATGAGAGCTATCTGAATATATTTGCAGATGATGCAAAAATACAAAGGAGAATTACTAGCACAGACTCTTGTAGGGAGCTACAAGAAGAATTAAATAAACTTCATGAATGGAGTAGTACATGGCAAATGGAATTCAATGTGGACAAGTGTCGTGTAATCAAATTTGGTAAAAGTGGAAAAAGACCTGATTGGGATTATAAGTTAGGAAATAAAACCCTATACACATCAGAAAGAGAGAAGGACCTAGGTGTGATTATCAATAACAGACTACCTCCGGCTGACCACATCAACGAGAAGGTACGGAACATGTATACACTGCTTGCAAATATGAGAATAGCATTCACATACATAAACGAAGACATGCCAAGAAGGATAATAACATCATTCATTAGACCAACCCTGGAAAATGCATCAGTAGTCTGGAGTCCATCTCAAAAAGCATATAGACAAGATTGAAAAAGTTCAAAGGGCCGCTACAAGATGGATACCAAGCTTAAGGGACCTAAGCTACGAAGAAAGACTAAATAAACTGAATCTACCAACACTACAGGAGAGAAGGAAAAGAGGTGACATGATAATGCTATATAAGTGCATATCAGGAAAGGAGAAAATAGATATAAATGATTACTTAACATATGGAGAAGCATCAGCAAGAGGACACTGCAAAAAACTGCATAAGAAGAGAGGTGATAAAGACGTAAGGAAATTCAGTTTCCCAAACAGAGCAATTGATGAATGGAATGCACTGCCGAATGAAATAGTGTGTGCCAAAACAATTCACAAATTTAAGGATATGTACGATAAATATGGTTTAAGACACGGGACAGTACGAGCTTGACTCATTCCTGTAAAGATACAATTAGGTAAGAACACACTCACACACACACACACACACACACAAAATCAATGATAAACTTTTCTTCCATGCTTCATAGTTTCTTCTTCCCTCCCATCTCTCTCTCTCTCTCTCTCTCTCTCCACTATTTCTTCCCTGTCCAGGTATCCACCTTTATCCCCTCCTCTCTTGTTATTCTGTCTGTCACTTCCATCCCACTTCCCGTCTCTTTCCCATTCCTCTCCCTCCCTCCATCAGCCTTCCCACAGCTTTCCTCCCACATCATATCACCCTCTTTACCTTCCCCTTGACTCCCTGACGCGTCTCTTCCCCCACGCCTCTCCTTACCACCCTCAGCACCCTGCCTCCCTCCCTTCCTTTCACTCTCCTCCTCCTCCCTTTTTCCTCTCTACTATCCCCCCCCCGCCACCCCTCCCATCTCCTTTCCTCCCTTCGTCCCTCCTCCTCTCCCCCTGCCGCCTCCCTCCCTCCCTGCCAGTGGCCCCACATTTTTCCCGGGCCATGTCGCTCCTCGAAGAACAACTACAGTTTCACTTCTTATCTCAGCCCGCCCCTCCCCGCAACTTACTTCCTCACTTCCTTCCCCTTCCTTTTCTTTTTCCACTCTGCCTCCGTGCTGTCCTTCCACATCATTCCTGTCTTTCCTTACCCCGTCCTTTCCATACTTCCGTCTACCCTTCTTGCTCTTTCTTCCCTCATTCCCTTCCTCCATATTTTTTCTTCTTCTTTGTGTCCTTCCATCATTACTTTCTTTCCTCTTTTACTTCCTCCTGCCTTCTTTCCCCCTTTGTTTTCTCCCTTCCGTCTCTCTTCACTTATACCCTTCATTTCTCCCGTATTCCCCTACTCCTCCTCACCTTATTACCTTCTTTTCCCTTCTCCTTCCTTCCAACGTTACGTAGCCTCTGTCTTGTTTCATCCTCATCTCTCTCCCTTTTCCCTACCCTTCATCTTTGTCTCCCTCTCTTCCTTTTCTCTCGTCTTCTCATCTTTTCCCTTTCCCTCTATTCTTACCTTCCTGCATGAATCTGCTCTCCTCCATTTCCGCACTTCTTACCTATCTGCATCTTCCCTCTCTCCGTTTTACCTCCTTCACTATTCCCTCCCCCCCTCCGTTATCTCCATCTCATTTCATATCCTTCTTACCCTCACCTCCCCACCATTTGTTCCCTCCCTTCCACTAGTAACCCCCTCCCACCTCCTTACCCCCACCCTCACGTAGTCTCACTCCCCTCATCATTATCTCATCACTCCCCTTTCCACTCCTTTTTCTCCTCCTTCTCTGCCTTCCCTTCTTACACTTCGCAGGGTGTTCCTCTACTGTACTATCACAACCTGTTTACCCTCCTCCTCCCCTCCCATCGTCATCTCCCGCCATCCTTCCCCATCCCCATCTTCCTCTTCGTTCCCATCTCCCTCCTTCCTTCCCCATTTCCAATTCGCTTCCTCCCTCCCCACCTTCACTTCCCTCCTTTCCTCCACATCCTCATATTCTTTTCCTTTGTCATCATTATCGTTATCCTTCTCTTTCTCTTTCCTCGCCTTCCGTTCTCCTTGATGTTCCTATTCCTTCCTTTTTCCTTACATTTTTTTTCTCCCCTACATCTTCTTCCCTAGCCTTTCTTCCTTCTTCCTTCCTTTCCTCCCTCATCTATAACTTTCTCTTTATTCTTCTTCTCTCTTTCCCTCCTTTGTTTCCTGTTTTCCCTCCTCCCTTACCACAGACAGCTTCTTCCTGGTGTTCCTATCTCTCTTATCTCTCCTCCCTCGGGTCTCTCTCTCTCTCTCTCTCTCTGCAGGTTCTTCTCCTTTCCTCCTACCCCTTCTCCTCTTTCTTTTCCACCACGTTAGTCCCCCTCCTTGCTCCTCCTTCATCTTCCCCTCCCTTTCTGTTACGTAAACCCGTGCCCTTGTGTCTTTAATTCCCCCTGCCTTCCTCCCTTTGGCTTTCTCTATCTTCTTCCTCTCCTTTTTTTCCCTGGGCCTTCACGTTTCCTCTCCTTCTCCTCCCCTAGGCTGTCTCTCTTCTCCGGCACTGTTTCTTTGTCTCCTCACTCTCCTCTCTCTCTCCTCTCCTGTTTTGAGTTCTCTCTCGTTGGCTGTCCCTCTCTCTTTCTTTTTTTGCTTTGCCACCCCCCCCCTTCCTTATACTCTCTTAGTTCTTCCCAATCCTTTCTCGTGGACTCCCTCCCTCGACTCTCTCAAGTTTTTCTCATTTTCTTGTCTCTATTTGTCCTCCTTTCTTTCCTTTTCCCTTTCCTCTTCCCATCCCCCCCGAGCCGACGCCACCGGAAGACACCCGAGCCCCCCCCCCCCTTTTTTTTGGTTCCCGAAGCCATCCATCTCCCCCTCGCCACTCATAGTTTTGAGGGGAAGTGACTAACTTTGAGTGGCCCGACCTAGATAGTGAAACGCCTCACAGGCCGTGTACTGTACAGTGCACTGTGCTGCGGGAGGCAACGCTCAGCTTCAACAGACAAACTGGTACCAGCACGGCTCAGTAAAATGGCCGTGGTGAAAACACTGATGCCTTGGTACCGTGCCACTTAGAAGGCTTCCTAGCAACGCTTCCCAAGTGATATATATATATATATATATATATATATATATATATATATATATATATATATATATATATATATATATATATATATATACTGTACATTATATACATTGGTTAGATAGATATAGGCGCAAACTGATGTATCGCACATTGCTAATTAGTATTGTTATGTTAATTTTTTCCAGTATCAACATAGTTCTCATAAATATACGCTAGGAAATTAACTTTCCACGTGGAGACTGATATCAAGAGGTGGTAGCGATCATCCAACACCACCAAAGTACTAGACAGACTCTGGAAGGTTGATAGATCTACTGAAAAGGTAACTGGACTGTTTGAAAAAGGACTGGTGGATTGAATGGCTGATAATATAGAGGGATAAATGCATGCTTGAATGAATAGGTTTCGGGTAGACATGCAGGGCGTGACAGTCATTGCCTTTATCTGTATTGCAGCAGTCCATATTAGGTCCACTGCAGAATTGGACCTTTGCCTCGGAGAAAGAGCCATAGCCACAATTAACCCTTACCCATACTGGCGAAATACGAATGGAGAAGAGTGTGTGTGTGTCTAGGAATTGTAATGCTTGTGAAAGTCGAAGATTAATGGCTGTGTCTGTATGTGTCATCGCCAGAACCGACGCTGTCAACATGCTGCAGGCAGATATATGAGACGCAATGCTGTCAACACCCACTTCCAATGTCCGCCACCGTTTACAACCCTAGACTCGAGACGGACGCATCACGTGACGAGTACGTATTGATGGAGCCACCGCAGCAGCGAAAGACTGAGATAAAAGGTTTAATATATGAAGACACGTGGACTACATCCAGTAAGATGGCGTCCTGTTGATTTCAGTGTTGCTACGCCAAACGATTTTATGCACGAGACCCCTTGTGGTGAAGAGGCTTATGCTCTCTTCTATATTACTGGTGTTTTTATAACGAGTTATATTGCATAAACAACGTACCATGCTGAATTTTAGAGTAATATATACAGGATTAAACTGATAAGGAAAAGATACTATGTAGTCTCCTCGGCAGACGAAAATAACCTGCCCGTTCCCTCCTCGTGTGGGCCATGCGTGGGTGGCGATGGGAACCAGCCACAAGGATGGAGCGATGGACGCCTATTGCAACAATGCAAAGTATTAAGTAAACATACAGTAACAGATATGTTTACCTTTACCATACAGGGTAGAGTATGACTAAGGTATACACCTGTTCTGTTGGGTCAAAGACAAGTATACCAAAGTAGGAACTGTGACATGTGTGTCCATAGATTTATCATCAGGATTTCAGGTTATTCTTAAAGACTCCGTATTACTACTGGATACTTTACTGGGGGCTCAGATGTTACACCCAGGGCGTGTAGTTGATCTCTGAGACTCTGACTTTCATAATCTTTCAGGGTAAAGGTAGAGAGTTTCCCGTGTGTGTTGCCCAATGTCGTGACTACACTGTGTACACATAGAACAGTCTCCTCAGCAGATCTGGCAAGAAGGCAGCTGGCCTCTGCCAATTCATGAGATTCCACCACCTTTGACTCACGATGTACGGTATCAGCAACAAACATCTGCTCACTTACAGAAGGCTCCTGCCGTAAATCAATGCCACCAGCCAAAGCCGACCCGTGGGAAGGACTATCATGCAGCACAGAGCCCGTCATGGAAATTTTTTAGGAAATGATGTATACAAAACACATTATATACGCCATCCTGCCATGTGTGGAGGAGTAACATCACGGGTGGTATTCTTGTGCGGTTAGGAAGCCTCTTCCTTTCCGATTTATTTCGGATTCTGCTCCGTTACTTTGTTGTCTGTTCATGAAGTCTATGTCGTTACTATACTGTATTCTTGTAGTCTTTTCATGTAGTCTATGTCGAGACTGAAAAGACATAAGAAACACACAAGAGGATATTAATGAATAGTTTGGAAAATAAGCCGTTGAGGAAGAGATGTTAGGGAGCCTTCTTACTCGACGAGAATACGGCCCCGGGTCAGACAGAGGTAACATATCGATAAGGGTTGGCAGTTGGGTTTTCCCTGATTTGTATTATTGACAATACACGCGCTGTCTGCCCAGGACGTGCCCGAATGAGTGCTGTTTCTGCACCGCGCGTTGCTCTGCTCGAAGCCAACTGTGTGTTTCCGCAAGAGCAAATGCAGGAAACCACGGAAAAACCACGCCGCATTTTCACGTAATGCGGCATCATTAGCGACAGTTATTAGGGGTCAAAACACCCCTTCAGAAAATTTCAATCGACATGAAAGTGAAACTATAGTCCATCTGTGACACAGTTCTAACCAAGGTAAAGAGAATGAAAGGTAGTTTCATGGGGGGGTGAGGGGGAGCTAAAATGCGTCTCGGTCTGCGCATGACGTCATAGTTAATACAGACTGCAGCTCATCCTGCTCAACACACGCCAGTCACACATACACCTGCCTGTGGATAGGTACTCCGTTTTCTTTTTTTAGGGGTGGCTATGGCAATACAGATAATTTTGTGAACTAAGAAAGCATGTCAGGTAAGGGATACAAGTATTGTAAATAAAGAATAAGACATTATGTGAATTACTTATATTTTTCCCCTTAAATGATTGCAAGGCACTAAAAATGATATTGGTATGTTTTGCTGAATGTAAGCTTGTGAGAGATCAAGTGTACTATCTCCACCCAACAGTTAAGGTATATAATTAAAGGCTACAAGTAACAGCCGCACTTGAGGTGGGAATCTTAAGTCTCCCTATACAGGGAAATCACAGAGGGAAAAAATGAAAACATTCTTGCAAAGCCTTCAGGTGTCTCCTCATGATTGGGCTCCGATTCTGCTTCCTGGTTCTTGTGTAACTTTCAACTCTGGATATTTTCCATAATCATCTTCCTGCTCAAGCTATATTTACTTGCTATCCCTATTGATATATCATCATTATGTAGTTTACCTATTATAATTATAGATCAATGAAACAAAATTTTCGTAATTCTCCTCCAGTCACATGTCCCAGATAATGATGACGTGAGGAATATACATAGGTTGTGAGTGTCTTGAGTAGCGAACTGTGTGAACATTCATAATACAAAAGCATACCATACATACAGGTGGTTTTCTGTCAAGCTCCCGTTTTCTTCCACCACCCCCACCCCTCTCTCTCTCTCTCTTATTAAATTTGACGTCACAGAATCTGCGCGGCTCGGGGGTGCTGTACTTACCTCTCAGTATACTCTTCTCTTTACCTTGGTTCTAACCACCTTGCCTAGTTTTATCGAAAACATTTTACTAGTTTCGGCTGCTCTAACACCCACCCACCCACACACACACACACACACACACACACACACACACACACACACACACACACAAACACAAACACAGGACTGGATTAACCTTAAGACATGCATCATTCAGGCGTGACCATGCTCAGCTCGGGACTAGTAGCCACATGCTTCTACAAGCGAGGTTGTATGGTTAGTAGGCCTATTGAATCACAGTCTGCCATGCTGCATGGCTGTTTGTTCTTCATGTCTGATTATTGTGTCTAGAAACGTTTGCCAACAATTTAATATAACTATTAGTATAATTTAAGTGTAATGAAAAGTATTTTTGGACTGCCATATTATCATGTCCTTTGACAATTTTGTGCACTGAAATCCCCTGGCAGTCTTTTAAACGCATTGTATCCACCCACCACCAAATGAACCAGCTTTACTTTGGCAGGCTTAACGTTCACTTGGCCTTTGAGAGAAGAGGTAATGTAGACTGTTTCTTTTTTCTTTAAGATGTGAGAGCATCTCTTAGAGTGGCCTGGTCGCAGATTTCCATTCAATATACGACATTTGCATTTGGCGCTAAGTTCATTTTTCAGGATGATAATTCCTCTTCTTTTTTTTATTTATTTATTTTTTTTAACCTAACTCTGGGTTGCTATACGTCCGGATTTTCCCGGACATGTCCTGCATTTAGGTGTCAAAATCTTCGTCCGGGAGGAATTTTCTCCAAAAGTCCGGAATTTCAGCTTCCATGACTTTTTCTCGAAATATTGTATATATATATATATATATATATATATATATATATATATATATATATATATATATATATATATATATACATATACCATTAAACTCTGTAATGAGAGAGAGAGAGAGAGAGAGAGAGAGAGAGAGAGAGAGAGAGATTTAGCGCTAGCAGCTAAAATGTCCTGTCTTTTCCTCTTGTTCAACCACGAGCTTTTTTTTTTTTTTTTTTCGTACTTAGTGCTGTTATAGCCATAAAGTAAATGGCAGCTGCACACAATTACTGGCTTAGTTTTCATTTTTACACAGAAACATTTGTTATGATAATCTTATCCTCCGTCTAAGAGGCTTTAGTATTTCTCAGTCATTGTCGATTATATTGTAAAAAGATTGAAGATTGTGGTACAGTACAGAAGTACTATGTGTGTGTGTTTGTGTGTATATATATATATATATATATATATATATATATATATATATATATATCAAGTTTCATATTGGAGGGGGGGGGTCATGGATTTCAGCAGAGGCGTCCTGTATTTTGACTGTTCAGATATGGCAACCCTAACCTAACTTAACCTATCTTAACCTAACGTAACAGACTAATATTCAAACAAACCTAGCCTGATACTAAGAAAACAAACCTAACCTAACCTAACCTAGACTTTCCTGAATAGGAAAAGTGCAAAATGGTGCACAGAACGGAAATCAGCGTTCTGGTCAGTCGGTTGCGCCTACAGATTCTCAGACACAAGATGGTTCATTGTAGTAAAGCCCCGTGAGGTGCTTCACTTTAGCTCCATAATTATTTTCACATGTAAAGCTCTTTACTCTAACAGCCCCACTGGTGTTTCACTTCAGCCAAGCACCATGTGGCCCCACATCTGTCTAGTACAGACTCGACCCAAAGAAAGTATCCCAGACCTTGATGATGCCCTGGCCCAAGGCCCACAGAACAGAACAGAATAGAACAGGTCAACCCTGTGGGTCAACCCACCAGCACGCTAAACTCGTAGAGGTTGGCGCAGAAGGCGGGTCTCAGGTGGCGTGACGTCACGGCAAGGATGTACTGAGGGTATAACTCAGTAGGGGTCAGTCCAGGCATGTCAGGTGCTGAGTATACATCAGTGGGAACTCCGTTTTCTCTGGACCAACTGACAAATTGTGTGACACGCTTTAATGCACAATGCCCTATACTTGTGCAGTCTTTGGCTGCCACTCGGTATAGGGAAAAGGAGGCACTGGCTACTATAGCCTTTATTGTTGTTATAGTTTATTATTATTATTATCATATTATTATTATTATTATTATTATTATTATTATTATTATTATTATTATTACTATAACTATTATTGTAGTTATAATTCATTGGGTTAATTACTATTTTTATAATAATAATAATAATAATAATAATTATTATCATTATTAGTAGTAGTAGTAGTAGTAGTACTATTATTATTATTATTATTATTTGGTTTTCGATGGGTGGATTAGATGCATTCGTGATATCCATTTCAATTTGAGAGAGAGAGAGAGAGAGAGAGAGAGAGAGGGGGGGGGGGATAAGTAAATTCTGGCCTTGACCTCAGCATTAATCCTTACAATGTTGCCATCATGATGTTCCTTCTCAAATAATGTTAATTTTGTCCTGTTAAAATTGGTAGGCAGATATGCATTTTAAGTTAAGCACTCTTCTTACGTTCTTCACACAGAGAATTTGAAGAACTTTAGAGGCAGTTCACATACATGTACATCACGAAATAATATACTTAACTGGCACCTGCTGTCAGTGATTCATTCTTTCTTTTCCTCCCCCACACCCTCTCTCTCTCTCTCTCTCTCTCTTTCTCTCTCTCTCTCTCTCTCTTTTTGTACCAATCTTTTCTCTCTCTTCCCATAATACTGTAAATATAATGAGAAATGATTACATACTGTAGAGAGAGAGGAGAGAGAGAGAGAGAGAGAGAGAGAGAGAGAGAGAGAGAGAGAGATGCGGTGACATCTCGACACGCTCAAAGCCACCCGAGAGAGAGAGAGAGAGAGAGAGAGAGAGAAATCTGGACCACTCGAATCCTGCCTGATACGTCACCCCAAGCCTTGGCCAAGCCCCGCCTACCTGGGTGCACGGGCTGGTGAGTTGACCAGTTTATTCTGTGGGGCTGCCCAGCCCTGGCCAGTAAACCATGAGTACTGTGGGTCTGATGTTTAGACACAGCTCCAGAACCCCCTCCCTACCTCCTCATCCCCCCTCATCCCCCCACCTCCCAACTCTTTTGTTGCACGAATCGAAACATCACTTGACGCTCAGGACGTGTTGTAGAACCTGTATTGTGTAAATCCGTATGAAGCCTTTCTGACTTCACAGTTACATACAAACATGGTGTTTTGCAGTAGCTAATGAGTGGTTTAGTAACTTCAAAATAAAACTTATTTCACAAACAATCCATCACATTTGGAGTTCTGTAGCGAATACTGGAGTCAGCCAGAAGTCACCTTCAGAGCAGTATTACTCGTACAAAACCATCAGCAAACCTCTGACGTTCATAGTGTCAAGCGACGCAACTGACCAGCACAACAGGTTTTAATATCAGAGTTCAAATACTGCCGGAATGGGACTGATAATCTTCCACCTACCGTCTGCAACTATTGGATAGCAGTATTTTCTTCACCTAGGTGAGACACCACGTCTACCATTGTGCCATACGACAGATAAACAAACGAAGACACATAGGGCCCAATAATTATATAATATAATCAACTCTTTACGCTGCCTGATTTATTATTTCTACCTGCAAGCGATTTTATATTGCTTACTGTGGGTGAGAGAATCATTAGCATCTAATCCTGTGTTGCCCCAAGTGGAGCGTAAGAGCCTGGGGCTAGGCAAGTTGGTCCCGACATTTAAGATGAGAGTGACCAGCCTCATTCATCTCTGAGTGGCATTAGCCTACATGAGCAATTAACCCCAACCATCCCTTGGATGTAAACCGACACAGGCTCAATCCGGTTGGAGTGCCTTAATTACCCACTAAACCACCAGGCGCCATAGTTCGGTTATATGGTTACCACCCATCGTAGTAAATGGTTTCCTGGTGTCACTTAGTGTATAGTTACCCATAGACAGAAGGAAGAGGAAAGAAAGAAGGATATAAGAGGAAGGAAGGAAAGATGGAAGGCAGAGAGGAAACGGCAGCCACCCAAGAGCAGCACTACATCGTGTGAGTGGATGGTGCGCGCCCCCACCTGCATACATTCATACATACAGACAGACAAGCAGGCAGAATGCGTCACTGCACCATTGAACCACACCACGGCCTAAGGAAAAAGTGAAGGACAAAGGTACACAGGCAGACAGAAAAACTGGCAGAAGGCCAGGCATCTGCCGTGGCAGATTCATCAAGATTACTTATACTTCATTACCACCAGATATTTTGAAGCAAAGGTAAATAGTCGGATCTTTGGTAAGGAAACGGAAACAGGGACAGACTAACCTTCTCCAGCAGAGATTCAGCTCATTGGTATTTTAGTCCTGCTAACGCCAAACAATCATACGCAGCTCGGATCAGAAAACCCCACCCGCAAGACAGGCAGACAGATAGACAGACACGCAGACATAGAGACAGACAGACAGACGAACCTACAGACATACTCCACATCAAACTGAACACGATATTTGGTTTAGTCTTGCAAACGCCAAACGAATCGATCCAAGTTAGGTTAAGATAACGTCCCTTCCATGAGGCAGACAGACAGACAAACTGACAGACAAACCAAGAAAGACAGATTAACGGACAGACAGACATACTACATTTGAGATTCAGCACAAGTGTTATTTTAGTCTTGCTAACGCCGAGCGATTAGATCCAGCATACGTAAGAAAAGACCCCTCCAATAAGGCCCACAGACGGAGAGAAACTGTGCCTTATCTATTTACCCTTAGTACTGCTGCTTTATTCCTAGTACCCACTGGCAATATTATTCAGCTTAGGGGAGATTGACTCAGAAGACGAAGACGTGAAAGACAGAAAAACCGATAGAAGAAAAGAAATAAAATACCACAAACATCAATACACAGTGACTGATGCATTCCTGCTACAGCCAGACGATCGTATTTACCTTTAATGGATATATGACACTCCCACAGACGAAGACATGAAAACCAACTAACAGACAGACATACAATTTATTTACTGTTATTTTTGTTACTGGTAGATAGTTTTATTTACCTTAGGGTAGAGTGCGCCTCTCCTAGAAGATATTTTCAGGTACAGACGCATGTTCATTGTTGTATTCTTACAGGCGCCACGTGATTTCATTCAGTCTTCTTCGAAATATTTCTTACCTACAAACCCACTTAGGGTGGAAGGACACCTGGGTTCACTGGCGCCTCCTGCCGCACAACTGCTCACCCCCGGACTCGAATGTGCCGGCAGTTTGGTGGCTGGCAACACTATATAGCTGCCAGCCACCAGGTATTGACAGTCACATGAATATTACAACCAGAGAAACAATTGCAGTGCTGATATGAAATTAATAAACTTTTAAAACTTGGTTCCTCATTCCCAGGAAGTTCATTTGCTTGATATATATATATATATATATATATATATATATATATATATATATATATATATATATATATATATATATATATATATATATATATATATATATATATATATATAACAGCTTGCAAAAGTATTAACTAAGAACTGCTGCAGAAGTAGTTTTGAGATTGGATTTTTACCTTTACAAGAGGGTCTACTAACTTTTTCGTTCTTCTTAGCCGAAACTTCATATATAAAATATAGTGAAAAATTTGAACTTGTTACCATCCCCAGTACCCGCTTCAAGAGTGATACAAAACTATTATACGGGAGTGATGCTAAAAACCGCATAATAATGTGCGAAAACGCTAAATATGCAATATACAGAAATATACTCAGAGTTAATTATGAAACACACACAACTGGTTCCAAAAGTCAGAAAACATTTCTGAGCGTGAGAAAATGCAGCTTGGTATAAGATATTAAAAACTTATTTTTCTCTGTCATCAGAAAAATTTCTGATATATATGTAAAGAACCTACTTACAGATCCAAATGGTTTGTTGGTTTTCTTAACGGCCACTGTATACTGCTGCTTGATCTGTTACTAGAACTGCACCCGCGCTGCCAAGTGCAAGCGGCTATGTTCAGAACTTATATTTTGAAAAAATCTGCTTTAAGATGTACTAGTTTTTTTTTTTTTTTTTTCTTTTTTTGGCCAGTAAACTAACCTATTAAGTGTGTGTGTGTGTGTGTGTGTGTGTGTGTGTGTGTGTGTGTGTGAAGAGAGTGACTCAACAGCTTCAACAGAACTTTGTGGAAGGGCTGAGAGTAAGCCAAGGAGCTGCCTTATGTTTCTGATAAAAATGGGTCAAAGGCCACAGGGTTATGTCAATGCGTGACTAAGCAATGTCAGCTTAAACAGGTTTTATCCGATTTAGACCAAACTTGTGGAAGGGTTGTGGGTACGACGAGAGCGATGGGCTTCGATTCTGAGAATAGGTCAGTTCAAGGTCACTGGACACCGCCAAATTTGAGCTGTGTCTGTTTGAGTAGAATTTACTAAAACTGTTTTTATCTGCTGTGGATTAAACGTTGTGGAAGAGTTGAGGATCAGTCATGGAGTTGACGTGTTGTTTCTTAGAACAACAAGTTAAAGGTCAGGTTCATATGTCAAGGTCATCTTAAACAGTTTTTACCCATCTCCAAACTTTGTGGAAAAGTGCAGGGTAAGGCAAAGATAAAAGGATTTGATTTTGTGAGAAATCAGTCGAAGGTTAAAGTCATTGAGAAAGGTGTGATGTAAAGGCCAGAGGGCAAGGTCATCTTAGGTGGTTCTGACTGGGTTTGGATCAAACTTAGTGAAAGGTTTAAGGGTTACGCAAGAAGGAAGTAAATCGATTTTTAGTGTAAGTGGTTGAAGGTCAAGGTCGCAGAGCAAAATCAAACGTTCGACTGTTAGAGCAGTTGATGGGCGCGGGTGTTGCACTATCTGAATGCTACTTCTTGCCTCATTGTTTTAATGGTTTTCTTCATGGGGCTTATTATAGAATAGATGGCTTTTCCAGTTGTATTACCAGTCTTTATTATTAACATATACAATTACTGAAATCCATCTTTTTTTTTCCAAAAATGAAAGAGCCAAAGGACTGAAGCTTACACAAAGCTGTCGTTTCTTGGAAAATTTTAACGAAAGACAGCCAGAATCAAAATCTGTTCAGTTCAAGGGACTCAGACATATTGGGCATATAAGACTGGATTTCACGGGTAGAATGAAATGCAGACTGTGGAAGATAGTTCACAGTTTATAAAGATTTGTGGAGTTGTTCCCATCTATTGAAATGTATCCAGTCAATTACCAATAATTATATTCGTGTGTATAATGCAACAGGGTTATGCATTTGTTAAAAATCGTCTGTCTGTATGTTAGCAAGATTATGGAAAAAAGAAAAAAATAACATACTGAACATGGAATACTGGTTTAGGACCATCAGAGGAACAAAATTAGTAATTGGCAAAAAACATGTCATAGATCACAGATCATAGATCATACTTCAACTCAAACAGTTTTGATCCGATTTTGACTAAACTTGATGGGAGAGTTGATGGATGAGAAGAAGTAATGAGAAAGAGTAAAGTGATTCAGTTTGAGTACAATTGGTCCGAGGCAAAGGTTACAGGGTTAGGTTCGGCCTTTTTACCTCAAGTAGGTCTCATTTAGCCCTGGAGATAGAGGCCCATAAACAAGTCCTAAGGCATAGGGTTTGAAAGATGATTCAAGTGTGCTATAACCCTTAGCTTCATGAATCTATTAGGCGGAATTCAGACATTTGTAGCGTAAGTCGGAAACTGTCACTTTCCCTAAAAGGCCACCATCAGGTCAAGTCAAATAAGAAATGTGTATATATTATGTTAGGAAAGTAGTAGACAGATAATTCTGGGGTCCACTGTAGGGTTAGATGTCGCACAAGTACCAAAAACCAAGATGGCCGTCACACACAAAGTCCTTCAAACATGAAAACATTGCTTGTGACAGAAATGCACTAGAGAGATAATTTTGGTGTTTATGGCCAGTTATGGTATGAATATACTATATGTTTTGAAGCACAGAGTGTTAAAATAGGCTACTAATAGGGTTAATTGTTGTATACTAATAAGTTTATTGAGAGAGATCATACAGTATGCCACAAAAGAAAATAAGAGCAATATATATTCAAAGAACACTGATCACTTAACAAGGTTATTTGTAGCTATGTGCTAATCCGAAAAAAAAAAATCTCAAACAGAATTTTCTATGCATATTAATTAAATCATTATTAGGGTATATAAAACGACAGCATAAGTAGTACTGGGCATATTTTAGAGAACCTAATTGTCATGTTTCATCCAGACACTGGATGAACTGTAAAAATTAAATCTATTGACCTATCTACGCAATCCAAGATGTCAGTGACCTAACAGGTTGGCTACTTATTTGACGCACTACTTGTCGTTGTTTTTGACAAAAGGTCACATAGTTTTTCCCGGCTATATTGCAAGGGCAGGACTTTTCATTATACTTCCCCCATGCTTTAAGGCTGACAATCATTCCATGGGGTAGTGGATTTAGACATTTTGCAGGCAAGAGGATGTCACTATCAATGATCTGGCCATAGTGCACTGGATCTGGATTCGAGTTGGGATCATCTAGCACGCGAAGGACATAATGTACAACAAGAAAAGCTCTTGATATGGCCAGGAATGACACTTGATGTGGGGGGTAGGGCTTCCAGGGGTTCTGGTCCTGCAGATAGGATATGGCACTCCACTCGAAGTTGGTTGAAGGCCTGAGACTCTGTCTTGGACTTTGCACCGGCCCACACATTAACAAGATGCCCCTTGACTTTCTGCACAACCTTTTCAGTTAATTAATCCAACGCTGAAATACTAGGAACTTCTGTTGATCGCTGGAAAGAGCCACTATGACTTGCTTCAGTCTTAATGAGCACATTACCTCCTGTGAGAACATTCACCTTCACAGTGAACCTGCACGGTTCCACTCCCAACTTAACTGTCAGAATATGTAATAGTACGTGTTGCCTATGTTCACCAGAATCAACCTCTACCCACCTCTTGAAGACATCTCTCGCACCACTGAGGGATAAAGCAATCACACTGTTGTGTCTGCATCAGTGGACATTATGAGCAGCTGATAACTCCTTCGATGCATCTCCCATGCACAGTGAAGTGCACTATATGTCAATACGTCAGCAGATACTGTCACAGACGGTGGGAGTGACGATTTACCTGCATGAAGCAACTGTGCTAGCACAACTTCCTCATCTGTGATGCACACCTGCTGAGCATGGCAGTCAGCTTCACCAGCTGAGGAGTTGAAGCCAGCTAGCAAACAAGCTGTTGCAACTTAGTTTTGTTGGTTGGTGATGTCCAAAACTTGTCAAGCTGTTGTGGTATGGGGACAATTGCAGTAATCTCAATAATGTCAACAGAATCCTCTCCCCCAGCACGACGAAGCTTTCCCCCAGCGTTGATGGATGACTCCAGGTATCCGTCAAATACTACATGGAGGTTGGTCCTCCAGCAAACTGAGCAGCCACAGACAGAACACATGTACTTACAAACAGAACACATGTAATTACCTGATAGAATGTTCCAAATGATGCTAAATTTGGAAATAATCAAATTTTTCACATAAAGTCTAAGACAATTAATAAGTCTCCTCTAGAAAAATGCACATCATCCTCCATCAAATACTTCTGTTCAACAATCACTTTGTTTTTCGGGTTTGGAAAGGTCACCTTCAAATATTCTACAAATGGGTTGATATAATGGGCTACGATAGATTCGTGTGCCCTGCGCTGCTTTTGCATGATCTCAGTGTCACACTGAGCTGCTGCTAAACCTTGGGTGATACAGTTGTGGGTGCTGTACTTATTGCAGAGGTTGGTTTGTAGCCGATTTGCAGTAGATTTCTTTTTTATATGCGTGGATGATGGTTTGAATGTCATCTGAAGACAAGTAGGCCTACTGCAGAATGAAAAATAAATTACGTTTGTAAAAGAATGAATACTATTGTACATACACACGTAAAAAAAAAAATGACAGGAAATTACTATAAACACTTAACCATACAGTCTGCAATGCTAAATAGAGCGCCATAAAACAAACAGAGCCGCAGATTAAGCAACAGCATTACCCTCCATCAAAAGATATATATGTTCTCAAGCTTATGGCAGATTTAGGTGGTAATTAAACTGAACTTGAGTAAGTTGTGCCAACATTGTTGAGGACATCACCAAGAGGTTGGGTATACCTGAAAACCCCATAATATACTGTATACCTAAATCCTCCTCCTACATTAAACGTTTTCATGTATGACATACTGCATGGCGGAGGCCATCTTGGTTTTTGGTACCTTATTAACGTCCAGCATTTTTTTTTTTTTTAATGTGTCCGACTCCGGGCATAGGCTTCACAGCCTGCTGCAGGGCCCAGTAGTCCTCCTACATACCATACACCTTTACATGTCACCACTTCGGTACTAACACCCACCGTCCATATTGAATACATGCTAGAGCTGTCTTATACAAGACTGGTGTATTGGTGTTAGCGGGGGTGTTTTTACGACATGTCGGCGGGTCTTCTGGTAGATCAGTAGAGTCTGTTTTTTTATTGAATTCAAATCCTTAAACTGTTCCCTGCCCCAGCGGGGTTTTGAAACTGGGTCCGGTAGGACTGCAGGTCACCTCTCTACCGACTGAGCTACCGCCTCCCCCATGGAGGCCGTCGTTGTATCGTGCATATCAGAAAATCCTACAACAGACACCAGAATCATCTCTCTACTACGTTTCTATCAAAATGTATACACATTTTTTATTTAACTCTCACGTGATGGTGGCCATTTTGGAAAATGGCAATTTCCGGTTTACTCTACAGATTTCTGAATTGCATGTAATAGTTCCATGAAGCCTGGGGCATCCCATACATATAGAGATCAACGTCAAATCCTCTGCCTTCAGAAATGTATATGGGCCTCTTTAACCAGGTCCTGGACTAATTCAAATTAGATTAAAGCTGGTGGAAGGGTTTAAGGCTAAACGAGGATAAAATTATTCTATTTTCAGAACAACATGTCAAAGATCAAGGTCACAGCATAAGGTCAACTTGAGCCATTTTAATCCACTCTGAACCAAACTTAGTGGATGGGTTTAGGGTCAAGTAAGGATGCAGTGTTCGATCTGGAGAGCAATTAAGGCCAAATGGTTGACCAATGACCTTAACTTTGGACCGATTGTTCTCAAAATCGATTCACTTAATCCTCGCTTGACCCTCAATCATTCCACCATATCTGGTCCAAATTGGATAAAAACTGTTTACATTGTGACCTTGACCTTTGATCAATTTTTCTCAGAATCGAATATCATCTTTGGCTGACTCTCAACCCTTCCACATAGTTTATTCACATTGAATAAAAACTGTTTGAGTTACTGGGTCGACCCATTGAGCTTGGCCTGTGACTTTTATCTTTGTTTTCCAAAGCAGATCATCCATCCTTCCTTACCCTCAGTCCTTCAGCCAAGTTGGGTCTAAATCGGGTCAGAATTGTTTAAGACGACCTTGGCGTGTGACCTGGATTTGACTTATTGTTCTAAAGATGACCTTGTTGTGACCTTGACCTTTGACTCATTGTTCTAAAGAAACAAGTCAGTCCATTGGAAGATTCTCAGCCTTTCCACCAAGTTAGGTCCAAATGGGATCAAATCTGCTTGACTTATTTTGTTCACACACACACACACACACACACACACACACACACACACACACACACCGCTCGCTGGCTCAGTGGTAACGTTCTCGCTTGCCATCTGCTAGACGGGAGTTCGCGCCTCGCTCAGGTTGTGAAAAGTTTCACTGACGAAGTGAGTGGTTACTGCCCCCCTTGAGCAAGGGGATGGGTGTGTGCGTGCGTGAAGGTCACAGTCTTGCCCTTAGATCGGACTATATGAGCTCTCAGCTCCCTTCCGGGAGGGTAAAAACTGACGATCACGACCATCAAGTGATCCTGACCGACCCGGTGAATTACACACACACACACACACACACACACGCACACACACACACGAAGTACAATACCTTAGTCACACTTTACATGTGCGCAGGTACAGTAATAATAATAATAATAATAATTATTATTATTATTATTATTATTATTATTAGTAGTAGTAGTAGTAGTAGTAGTAGTAGCAGCAGTTGTACACTGACTGGATAAGGATTTTTGCACTGAACTTCGCGGATCTGACAGAGCGTGATGTAAAGCAGAGCTACATGTATCTCATGGACTTGGTAATAACGGCATGACAACACCAGTGGTAAATTTAATAAAGAGTCATTAGTATAACCTATTCGATTTGATCTGAGAAAAGATGATCTTTAATTAAGCTCTTGAAAGCAGGTGGCTGATCGGCTGTCCGAGTGCATTCATTATTGACGACGCATCTAAAACTGTTTTGATTATAAAGGTTACAACAACCGTTTGACAATAAGATGCCCAAATCAAATATTATATACCGGTATACAGTTATCTGCATATATTAATTTAAAATCGGGGCCTTACAAAGTTTAGGGTATCAGCTGGCAGAGATACGTGTGAAATTTTGAATTCTCGAAACAAATCAAAACACATCCAGGTAAAATTTTACGAATAACTTGATTTATTTCTCATGTTCAGGCACGTTAAGGTAAATCATGTCACTGCTGCGACATTATGTAAAATCTGACCTAGTAAAACATCGAAATTCCAGTGAAAAACGACTGGTATACACGGGTGAAGAAGCTGCATCTGTCACTTATATAACCCGCAGCCCATACTGTGTTACAGCTCTGTTGTAAAGTTGTAACTAGAGAATTATACAAAATTAAAAGACAAAAACTTACTGATGGTGCGAAAGCAGAAAACGTAATGCAAACTGATGCGACAGCAAAACTATCTATCTGTCTATCTATAGCACGATGCTCTAATCCCGCAAAAGGGTGGCCGCAGACAAAACGCCTCCAAGTCGCTCTGTCATCCACCATTTGACTGCCCTCCCCCCAACTCACTCCCCCCTCCCTCATATACCTCTCAACTCCATCCCTCCACTTCATCCTCCGTCTTCCCCTCCCTCTCCCTCCCTCCACTTCACCTACATACTGTATACCCTCTTCCTACACACTGTCCCATTCTCTCCACATGTCCAAATCACTTATTTCTTCTAATTTTCTCAACCACATCCACATCCACCCCACAATGTTCTTTCACTTCTTCATTCGTCAACCTGTCCCTCCATGTCACTCCACATGCTCCTCTCAAGTAACACATTTCCGCTGCTCTCACTCTTGACTTGTTCCCCTCTAACAAGGTCCATGTCTCACTTCCATACGTCAGGGTTGGGATCACAATACTATCATGCAATGACTTCTTACCCTCCATACTCACATCCCTATTTCTCATCACTGCTTTCAGTGTAACAACAACCTTCCTTCCTTGCTGTACCCTTTCACGCACTTCATCCCCCAAAGTTCCGTCCTTACTCATCACACTACCCAAGTACTTGAATGCACTCACATTCATCATAGCCTCACCACCCAACCTCACTGTACATTCTGTGACTTCATTCTTCTCAAACACCATAACTTTACTTTTGTTTACATTAACTTTCAGATTCCTCTTCCTACACACTGTCCCAAATTCATTCACCAAACGTTGCAACTCCCATTCATCTTCACTCAACAGTACTGTATCATCAGCAAACAGCAACACCGGAATCTTCCAAATCTCGCCCTCATTCATTAGAGCCACCCCCACATCCACTGCCCTACCTTGCACCTCCTTTACAACCCCATCCATGAATATATTAAACAGCCATGGAGACATTACACAACCCTGTTTCAGTCCCACATTGAGATCAAAGAACTCGCTCAGCTCATCATCCACTCGCACCGTAGCCCTAGCTCCTTCGTGCATACTCTTCACAGCACTCAACAATTTCCTCTCCACTCCATATATTCTTAATACCTTCCACATACCTTGCCTATCTAATCTGTCATAAGCTTTCACCAAGTCCATTAAGGCAGCATACAATTTCTCCAATAAACATCTTGGAACAAATATCTGATCTACACACCCTTTTCCCTTCCTAAATCCCCCTTGCTCTTCTCCAACTAGCTCCTCTGTTATATGCCTAACCCTATCAATGAGTATTCTGCCATATATTTTTCCAGTCACACTAAGATGGCAAATACCCCTATGGTTATCACATACTTCTCTCTCCCCCTTTTCCATTGTATAAAGGAACAATTATACTTGATTTCTAGTCCTCTGGAACCCTTCCCTCTTCCCAAGCCAATCTATACAACTTTCATATCCACTCCACAACAATCTCACCCCCGTACTTCAACATTTCACCACACACTCCATCAGATTTCTGGGGCCTTTCCCATCGTGATCTTCTTCATTGCTTCCACTACTTCCGCTGTTCGAATATTTGCCCGCTGGTCAAGTGGGACATCCTACGAACGGCATAACACCCCCCTTTTTCCCCCCGTTCTACCATTCATCAAAATTCAGCGAGTTATGCCACATTTCTCTGGAAATCCGATGTTTTACTGGGTCAGACTATACATTATGTCGCAATAATGACATAATTTACCTTAGTTTGCCTGAACATGAGAAATAGACCAAGGTATTCCTGAAACTTTACCTGGATGTTGATTTGTTCCAAGAATTCAAAGTTTCACATGTATCCAGGCCATAAACTTTGTAAGGCCCTTATTTTAAATAAAAATATGCAAATAACTATATATAACATCTCATTTGCTCAATCTTATCGTCAAACGGCTATCGTAATCCTTATAATAAAAATAATTTTAAATGTGTCGTTAATGAAAGCACTCGGACAACCAATCAACTGCCAGCTTTCATAGGGCACGTTTTGGCGAGAGAAAAGTTTGATCCCGGATCGAGAGAGTGTCAATCCCGACAACTGATCCTATTTTGGCGAGGCATAGTCCTGGTCCTGGATTGGAGTGAAAGTTGATCCCGGATCGATCTGAGGCAGTCCACCTCCCCGAGGTAGACTGAGCTGGGCGATCCTGGATTGTGACGTTACACCAAAGCAAATATAGCGTCAGCTCCAACGATGTAATGCCGTATTTACTTGTTTTTCTAATAGTATACTGATAAAATGCTACTGCCAGTTACTAAGGTGGGTATGAGGGGCTCAGTTGTGTCTAGTTTCATCAGTAATGGGACCGTATTGCTGAAAATGAGAGCAGAATTACTGCTGACCAAATCATCCCACTCAGAACTTTCAGCCGCCATCGGTCAGGTGGGGCCACTTGAGTGTTGCCATGGTAACAAGACAGCCGATCCGAAACTGGTGGACTGTTTTGGAGTGACCCTTCTGGATCAGTAATCCGCCTCGATCCTAATCCGATCCCACTGACCCCACCAAAATAGGCCTAATAAGCTTTAGGCTCGTCTCTTCTCGGATCAGATCGAACAGGTTACTGCACCAGACCGAAAGTCAGCTGGATTGACCTGATTCCTTAGTGGATCTGACGTGACGCTCATGGAAATGAATTGATGTGACTGACAGATATGGCTCTAAATTGACTTGATTAGATCTGAACTTTATAAGATTAGTATGTACACACATTGTCTAACCTGAATGTTTTTAATGGATGTAACTAAATTTACATGAATGGTCCTGAGCTGAACCGAACCTGGACTAATCCAACTTTTTATGTGTATCCAACTCAGGGCATAGATTACAGTATACCTGCAGTTTGTTCCCCGAGGCCCTGCATCCTCTTGCGTGCCGTTAACATGTGGCGCACACACCCTCACGTGTCGGTGCTTGGCCGTCAACACCTATGGTGTTTTCTGATGTGTTGATGGTTCTTGATTGATTGAAAATAATTAAAAACTGGCGGCGCAACTGCCAGGGTCATATGCCGCCGGACACCAAAGTAAAAGGTGCAGCTAAATAAAAAATGCATATTCAAAATAAAGTTAATATCTGTTAGTAGAAATAAAACACTGAAAATAATAAAAACATAATTTATAAAATATCAATTACTTATAAAAGTGGAAAGAGGCCTGCCTCCTGAAGAAAACTAAAAACATCATTAAAATCGCTAGAGGCTTCACCGAGCATCGAGGGCAAATGGTAGGCACCATCTGCCCCCTTATGCCTATGGAGGAATCTCTGACGCAGGTCTCCCAGACTCGGACACTCGACCAGGAAGTGACGAACAGTAAGGGGAACAAGGTAGTCATCACAGTATGGTTGAGTCTTACCACCCATGAGGAACCCATGGGTAAGCCGAGAATGCCCAATGCGAAGCCTAGCAAAAGCCACCTCCAATCGCCGAGACATAGAGCGAAGAACTCTTGGCACAACCACTCTCTGAAAGATTTCTTTCAGTTTATTATGAGAAACAACATCCCAGTGTCTCTGCCAACACGTACGAACTGCGTACCGCAGGTAAGGTGTTACATCTGAAGCAGGAAGTGGGTGGTCGGTTGGGGACTGTTGAGAAGACGCAGCTTTAGCTAAAGTATCTGCCGTCTCATTGCCCACCACATCTACATGTGCAGGAACCCAACAGAAGTTCACATGGCGGCCACGACGGCCAAGAAGAAAAAGCCACTCTAAAATTGATAAAATCAATGGATGGGATGCATTAAAAGACTCCAGTGCAGACAGAGCACTACGTGAGTCACTATAAATCACAAAAACGGATTCGGGGAGAGTAAAAATGATTTTAAGAGCATATAAAATTTCAGTCAGCTCTGTCATATACACTGAAGTAATGCCAGGAAGGCTACCGCCCCTACTAAAGGAAGGGAAAACAACACCAAATCCTACTCCAGTATCAGTCTTTGACCCGCCAGTATTGACGGGGACAGAACCCTCATGAATGGAGGCATGTTCTAAAAAGAGAGAGAGGGACACCTGAGAGGGAAGCGAATTCTTTTTTTCAACAACGGACCTACAAAACGTCACACGAGGAATAGCCAAGAACCCACCCTTGGGATCCGACATGGACAAATTGCCAATCTCGGAACAGAGAGGGCTAACATAACAGACCGGACCCTGTAAACAAATGGCTTCGGGAAATTAGGATGGGTGTCATAAACAGAAGATTGGGAATCCTGGGAGACGATGGCACAAGAAACTGAGTCTGGAATGCAGCGAAGACAATACCAACATCTCATCATTAGCAACTGGCATCGCAAATCCAAGGGGAGTACACCAGCATCTCCTAACAAACTTGTAATCGGGGATGATCTGAATGCCCCGGTTGCCGGACATACACCAGCATGATGCACAAAATTTAACAACTGGAGACGGGCATTGGTGGTAGGTGGTGGCGACCATCATCCACTCACTTGATGTAGTACTGCCTACTTCTTTCTTAGCCTTTATCATTCTTTTTCTGTGCCTCCCCTCCTCTCTTCCTATTTCTCGCATCTTTCCTGTCACTTCTTATTGTTTTTCTTTCCTTTACAGGTGGTTTTACATTGAGTGACAAGCCAAATGGTTTCCTGTAAGCCAAGAAACCATTTACAACGCTGGGTGGTAACCATATAACCAAACCATACGTGCTCCCTACGTGTGAACAAGTGGGTTGGTGGAGGGTTAGTGCCCCTCCCCTTAAAACAAATAACTCAAAGTCAAATGGCCACCCCTTAAGGGATTATGGTGTCTGGCAATAGATAGATAGATAGATAGAGACGGGCATCTGTTGCAGAGGAGTAAACCTCACATCCATATTCAAGTTTAGGAAGAATAAGAGACCTATTCAAGAGGAGCAGGGTCTGACGGTCAGCACCCCAAGAGGTATGAGCTAAAACCTTCAAAAGACTCAAAGCTTTAAGACAAGCCACCTTAACAGAACGAATATGAGAAACCCATGTTAATCGTCTATCAAATAAAAGACCCAGAAACCGCGTCTCATCCACACAAGATATTCTCCTACCATAGAGATACAAGTCTGGGTCTGAGTGAACTCCTCGAAGACGACAAAAATGCATAGCCACTGTCTTTGTTAAAGAAAAACGGAAACCGCGAGACTCACCCCAGTCAGAAATTCTATTAAGAGCAAGCTGCAACTTCCTCTCTATCAGAGACATTCTAGATGCGGTGAAGGAAATTGAGAGGTCATCGACTTATAATGATCCTCGTACACCGTCAGGAAGTACACTGATTACACTGTTAATGGCTACAGCAAACAGAGTAACACTTAGGATACTCCCTTGTGGTACACCATCTTCTAGTTCACGGGCATTAGAAAGCACTCCTCTCACTCTGACCCTTGAAAAACGGTTAGATAAAAACTGTTGGATAAAAATAGGCAAGCGCCCACAAAGACCAAACTCACGAAGGGAAAGTAAAATGCCATGACGCCAAGCAGTGTCATATGCCTTCTCCAGATCAAAGAAAACTGTGACCTGGTGTTGGTTAGTGGAGAAAGACTCACAAACAGAAGATTCCAAGATCAGCAGTGCATCAGAGGTAGATCACATTTTTCGAAAACCATACTGGGCAGGAGATAATAAGTCACCTCTCTCCAAAAACCACACAAGCCTAACATTGACCATCTTTTCCAGAACTTTACATATACTTCGTACATGACGTTAGAGAAACAGGCTGACAATTTGTTGCCTGTAGATGGTCCTTACCTGGTTTGGGGATGGGGATAACCACAGCAACACCCCAACAAGCCGGAAACTTCCCAGAACACCAGATCTTATTATACAGTGAAAGCAAAAGCAAAAGGGACTCATCAGACAGGTGACGTAGAAAAGCATAAGGAATATTATTATAACCAGGTGAAGAATCACTGTACTGCGACAGAGCAGTCTGGAGTTCAGAAATTGAAAATGGAACATTGTAAGGCTCTCCCCCAGCAGAGGCAAAACTGAGACCACGAGACTCTAGGCGCCGACGGTGGCAAGCCGAAGGTGTATCTGCATTCCTCTGTGACACACTGGCAAAATGTTCAGCAAGCAACTCTGCAACAGCAAAAGGATCAGCCACAGTTCCACCTGCTGCAGATAAAACGGGAGGAGATGGAACAGTAAATTTCCCTGAAATTTTCCTTACCCGGTTCCACACCTGGGTGATGGAAGTCCTTGAATTGATGGAGGAAACATATCCCTTCCAGGATGAACGCCTGGCCTCCTTTAAAACCCGCCTCATATGAGCTCGTGCCCTCCGATACGCCATCATATACTGAGGATCCCCACGGTGATGAAGAAGTCGAGAGAAGGCGACTCGTTTGGCTCTCACTGTGGAACTGCACTCAGAGTTCCACCAAGGAACCGGACGTTTAGGAAACTGACCCTTTGTTTTTGGAATAGATAATCGGGCTGCTGAGTGCAACACGGTATTGAAATATGACACTGCCTCAGTAAGACAGCCAAATTCATTGACAGAAAGGGAAATGGAACTTAATTCTCTGAAACGTGGCCAGTCAGCCTTATCCAGAAGCCAACGAGGAAGACGTGGCTGAGGTCCACCTGTACCAGCAGTTAAGAGTAAAGGAAAATGGTCGCTGCCATATAGGTCTGGCAACAGATCCCAGTTAAAATCTAAAACAGCATCAGCTGAACATAAGGACAAATCAATGGCAGTAAAAGTTCCTGTCTGGCTATGGAAATAAGTCATTTTATTGGAGTTTAAAATGCCCAACTCCTCATGTTCCACTACAGAGGCCAGCATTACACCCCGAGGGTTGACCTCACTGTTACCCCATAGTGGATGGTGTCCATTCATATCTCCTAGTAATAGAAAGGGAGAAGGAAGGCCATGAATAAGGCGTTCCAGATCCGCCCTTTCAACAGTAGCACTGGGAGGAAGATAAAGACTGCAAACTGTATACTGCCGACGTAAAAACATCCGGACAGCAACTGCCTGCAGGGGACCAGAAATATCCAGATGACTATATGGAATATCCTGGCGGAGGAAGATAGCAGTCCCTCCATGACGACCTTGGCCTGGCACAGGATCAGAATAAAAAGCATTGTAGCCAGAAGGACCGGGAGGAACAGCCTCACCAACCATGGTCTCCTGGATACACATGCATAAAGGAGTAAATTGAGAAACTAGATGAAACAGTTCCTCGTAGCTGGCATGTAAACCCCGACAATTCCTCTGGATGATAGAACCCATAGTGAAAGGGAAAATTATGATTAAGTGCGGGACTGTACACCACCTGACATACGAGCGGGTCTGGAATGATGCTTAGGAAGGCCCTTGGGAAGAGACTGCCCAGCACCAGGAACCCGCACCCTATGTCTAGCATCCGTGGGGAAACGGGAGGACAAGGAAGAGGAAAATTTTACAACACTCTTCCTCTGAGGTGGAGTAACATTCAGCTTGGAAAGTGGCTTGGAGGCCGCCTTGGGTGATATGGGACGGCCAGTGCCTCTGTTAGAAGCCCCAGAAGTGGAAAGAGTGTCAACGGGATTCGAACCCTGTGAGGATGACTGTACTTTTCAGAACTAAAGCACCAACGGTTTCTCCAACACCATCTCCAGGCGGGGACTTGACCACAGGTAAACCACCAGCTGCATCTTCTACCTGGCTAGACCCCTCAGCCTCTGAGGCAGAGGGAACAAGAGAGGGGGCGATACAAGGTTTGACAACAGAGACCTTGGGTGGCCGGTTGTCAGGCTCTGAGGCCTCTGATGAGTTACGGTGACGTTTACTGGGTACAGAAGGAGCCTTGTGCATACTGTACAAGACAGGATGAATTACATCAACATGTACATCCGCCACCACCACAGAAGTGCGCAAACCGTCAGCCTCCGAAATGGAGGTAGAAACAGTTGGAGCAGTGGGTGGGCGTGAAACATTCTCACATATACTAGTAATTTCAGGGGTAATATCCGTCAAATCAGTAGTTGGGAAAGTGGTCACTGTAAAGGGTCGTGGCAACTTCTGGGTCACAGTACGATGTACAGGTGCCCCTGAAAGGACAGAAGCATAAGTAACTCCAGGCTGAAAGAAGAGAGTCTGGGCCCTCCTCTTTGCTTCTGGAAAAGAAACCTTCTCACGTGTGCGAATGCTCAGAACCTCCTTTTCAAGGCAGTAACAAGGACAGTTTTTTGAAGATACAGGATGAGGACCCCCGCAGTGATAGCATTTAAGGGGTCCTGGTCAATCACTGGTATGACTCGATTCACCACAGGAGATACAGACACCAGGAAGGCCAGCCAGTGCACGCTGACAAAATTTGCTTACATGTCCATACCCTGACAGTGGAAACACTGCCTTGGGTTCAGAACATAAGGCTTCACAGGCAGAGAGAGCCAAGCAAGTTTCACGGAAGCAGGCAAAGTTAAGCGGTCAAAAATCAGAAACAGCATTGGAGTTGGGGTCAGAATATCATCGATCTTCTTCTGTACCCGGTCAACCTTTACAACACCATAAGACCGTAGTTCCTCTAGTAACCGTGATTCAGGGTATCGGAAGAGGTCCCGGGAGTAAATGACCCCCTTACACTGGTTAGAAGTGCCATGAGGTGTACAGGATACACTGTGACCGGAAACGGAGGTCAGAATCTGGAGACGTGAGCTCTCTTCTGGGGAGGAAACCTCAATTAGGAGGCTACCATCCCCTTGGGTGGATATCACTGGTTCACGGCCACAGGCAAACACAATGGGACGGTACAGATTAAAGATGTCCATATCCAGCACTGAGCCACCTGCAGAGGATTTCAGCACTAGATACTTCTTGAAATTTTCTTTTACTGCTTCCTCTGGGCCGAACCTTGGAGTCAAAGCAACCCTACGAGACCTCCTCCCAGTCACAATTGAACGCTGGGGCAGAGAACAGAAGTCCCCAGGGGCCTGGAAAGGCTCCAGAGTGGCAATAAGGGGAGAGTCTGAGAAATGGCCGGGGACAGATCCATCATCGTCAACAGTTTTATTTAATTGTGCCATGTGATACAACAAAAACTTCATTCCCCCACCCCTCCACCCACCATGGAGCCCAACAAGGGGAGGTTGTATGCCAGGGACAACACCACTGGCGACCCCAGAGGTAGTGGGAGAGTATACGCAGGTAACCACCGGGGGACCTGGACAAGGGTGACTCCAGGATGATAGGAGCCACCAGGCCCCCCAGTGCCCACTTGACCCTACCCAACGCATGACCAGCCGATTGACCTGGTCGGGCCCAACCAGGCCGCCTGTCTAGCCAGAATAAGGGACCAAAGAGGTGTATTGCTAGCTGCAGGGCACACCATGCAGCATCACTCAACCTCCAGGACTCCCGTCTCCCAGCATTACGGGACGCCACGCACGGCAAACACGTGGGGAGGCAACAGTCCCGCCCTAGATGGCAAGTGAGCAGGGACTAGCATCACCAGCAGGCCCCCTCCACCAGTGATGTAGGGGGTGCTTGGTCCATGACACTGACAAATGCCGAACCCTACAAAGATAGGCATGCCTCCAAAGTAGGTGGCACTACCAGCCACGCTCAAGCCCCGCCACCACGTCAAGGTGACTCCCCTCAGCGGGGTGATGGCTCTTGAGGAAGAGTAGTTTTAGACTGTTAAAACGAAATTCATTCCCTCAAACCGCTCCCTCGCCTAGCCGCTGGCTGATATTTATTATCAATAGTCCACTCTCTTCAACCTGACCGGCATCTCCTAAATGGGGCCGGGTATAGTCTGAATGGATGTAAATGGACCTGAGTGTGTGCACGGGATATGAGTCTGAATGGACCAGAATCAACAAAACGGCACATGAATTAATCTAAACTGATTTGAATAGACCAGGACTGAGGTGACAGGATATGAAGGGACTTAAAGTGGTGTCAGTGGATCTAACTGAACCTAATGTAGCTAATTCAAATGCCTAATGGTGTGTCCAGGGGGTTCTATCTCCGTAGTAATACAAAAACTGCTGTTTACACTAATATTTGCTGAAAGCAGAGAGCAAAGCTGCCCACTTTAACAGAAAGAATGGTGTTTTTGAGGCCTACAGCGATGTTTTAATTAGTTGCTCCGACTATACAGGACGGCCTTAGCACTTCCACAAAGAGGCGCGGCCTGTGAGTGCAGCGTCTCAGATTTTAAGATCATAAAGACCCATTTGCACACAACTATGACGGATAGTAGATTGGATGTATGTGGGTGTTCTCAGCACTGAGTCCAGAATTGGCAAGTATTAGATATGGACAAGGTCATTAAACTTTTCTCTCTCCAGCAGTATAACAGTTAGCTGTTCTACAACTGTAATCAGCTTTACTTTGTAAAGATGGTGAGTTGTGATCCTGAACTGTATGTAGGGACTGTTTTGTGTGCCTAGGTTTAGTCTCTTATGATTTGCGAAAATTGAAACGCGGTTTACATTTCATCAATAATTTGAGGAATGCATATGACAGAGTGGATAGACAAGGGATGTGGAAAACATTAATAATATATGGAGTAAATTGGATGCTGTTGAATGCCGTGAAGTCTATGTATGATGGTGCTAAGGCTGCATTGCTTGTGGATAGTGAAGTGAGTGAATTTTTCTATCGGAATACTAAATTGAAACAGGGATGTGTCATGTCTCCATGGTTGTTCAATATGTATATGGATGGGGTTATAAATGTGATACAAGGTAGGGCAATGGATGTTGAAGTGGCCCTAGTGAGAAAGGGCAGTGTTTGGAAACATCCTGTACTGTTATTTCCAGATGATACTGTATTGTTAAATGATGAAGGGGAACTGCAAGACTTGGTGAAAGAGTTTGGGAGAGTGTGTAAGAAACGGAATCTAAAGGTGAATGTAGGGAAGAGTAGTTATGGTCTTCGAGAGAAATGAAGTCACTGAATGTACAGTGAGGCTGGATGATATGGAAGTGGAAAATGTGAGTGCGTTTAAATATTTCGGTGATGTGATGAGTAAGGCTGGAAGTCTGGAGTATGAAGTGCTGGAAAGGGTACAACAGGGAAGAAAGGTTCTTTGAAAGCAGTGATAGGAAACAGGGAAGTGAGCATGGAAATAAAAAAGTCGTTGCATAATAGTACAGTGATACCAACTCTAGCGTATGGAAGTGAAGCTTGGACCTTGTTAGAAGGACACAAGTCAAGAGCGAGAGCAATGGAAATGAATTATTTGATAGGAGCATATGGAGTCACATGGAGAGACAGACTGACAAATGAGGAAGTGAAGGAACGTTGTGGTGTGGCTGTGTATGTGACAGAAAGCGTTAGGAGAAATAAGGTTAGATGATTTGGCCATGTGGAGAGATGGAGAGCGAAAGGCTAACGAGGAAAGTGTATATGAGTAAGGTGGGGGGGGGGGAAGAGGGAAGGAGAGGCCGAGGATGAGATGGAGTGAAGAGGTATATGATAGAGGGGTGTGTGAGCTGGGGGAGGGCAGTGAAATGGCGGGGGACAGGGGGACATGGAGGCGATCTGTTTGTGGCCACCCCTTACGGGATTGAGGCGTCTGGCAATTGAGAGATAGATAGACTAATGCATTCAGTAAACGGAGTTAGGTGAATAATTATGACTATATTATAAAGTTATCTTTTGCCATGGGCTTAAATGACTAAGTTTCTGAAGTGTCTTACTTGGCTATTACTGGTTAGAAAAAAATAATTATAATAATTACATTCTGTACTCTGTGAAAGTACAGTGGGTGGAAACCTCCTCATATTTTCTCAGGGTAGATTGGTATTATTCTCAATATTTCACTTAGAATTGTTGATCAGTAAGAACTCAAAGTCAGAGATGTGTTCCCATGGTCTTAAAAGGCATTTGACGTTGAAAGCAAAGATACATTGATGTATGATATAGTTTAATGGGGAAATGTAGGAAACATATGTTAAACGTTTAAATATGTTTTAATCATCATACTTAAGCTTTTTGTCCACCTCCATGCCAGGGGTTCACCTCGCTGGGCTGTGCCCCACCTTGGCAACACCATTCAGAACGTCCTGAACACGCCACAGTAGGACCATGCATAAACATCACATTGTCTTACTGGACTTGCATGAAAGTAAGTGGACTTGAATGAACGTACGTGTATCTGAAGAGACCAGCATGGAACTTTAATCAAACTGCACTTGACATGGCCTGACTTGTTCACAATTAGAAAGTTTGTCCATACGTACAAACTAGAGAGTAAGAGTTTGACTAGGGAAGCATATGTGAGGTAAAGGAACGAGGGCTGAGAAGGAGACCAATGCTGTGATGAGGGATAGAGGGCCACCTGATGACAGAGATAGGGCGACATGATTTCATTGTGGCCGCCTGTTGTGGTATTATGGCATCTGACTATAAACAGATAGTACAGTAGCTCTGTATGTTTGATGCACTACAAACAAAATGTATCGTGACCATTCTCTCTGTGTAATAAGATGTTGATTTTACTCAATAATTTTACATTCATATTTTTTTTTTCAACCTACGTGCGGGCAATACAGAAATATAAGATTGCCAAATAGAGTCAAAAGTTGTGATCTGCTGCCTGTGTTGTGATACCACAGGTATATACGAGCAGAGTATGCTTACCGTACTTTACTGTGGTTGTTTTGTATCCTCTGCTTGGAGAAAGTTTTGAAATTAACCATCAACCATACCCGACAATCAAATTGTTAATATTCGCAGATTCCCCCGCACTGGCTCACAAGTGGTAGATTATTGCTTGACATCCAGTGCTAAGACGATCTTCGGGGGTGGATAGGGTAGGTGGAGTATTGGGATGAGTTGGGTGATAAGGGAGTGAATGAATGGGTTAAGGGTACTGTGTGGTCAGGTTATGATGAGTTAGGAGAGTTGTCTGGTTAGGAATGACAGATGGAACCGATGAGGAAAGGGGTGGAAATCCTAAGGAGGTGGTAGGAAGAGGATGGGAAGGAAGGTTGATGTGTCTACCAGCCTGCAATGCATGAGGATGGGCCACGTGTAACATTTTGCAAAAGGTGGGGGCAGCTGTGTCGATAGCAAAACAACCCTAACCGCCCTCAGTCGCCACACACAATCTAGACATTACCCTTTTAATTTTGTTATCTTTTTTGTTGTTATTGTTGTTAAACACTTTAGAATATTCATTAGAATACTGGCGTCAGGTCAGACACTATTCTGCTACTGGTAACATGTAATCCAGTACTATGTGTACATGTTTCAGCAACCCCACTTGTCTAGCCCAGTGAATAGGGTGACCAGTCACCCCGCAGGATGAAGAACAAGACTTATCAAAAGGCGGATGAGTTATTTATGTAGGATAGATGGATCTTGTAAGCCTTGGTTGGTAGTTCACCAAGAAGGAAAACTCTGTCTTAAACCTGGATAGCCCTTGTCAGAGATCCCATGCCCCTGTCCATGGGCTAGTGGAGAGTCCTCCTTTGACTTGGGAGGTTCGAGATGGGGTTTGTGTCCCCTCCCTGTAAAACTTGCATTCGCACGACATAAGAAGAAGTTAAAGGATCAGAGCCAGTGTTTTCTGCCTAACACTGACCCAGTTCTGTCGAGGAGTCTCCCCTTGGATGCCATCCTGACAGGACTTTTGGTTTCCTGTCATACTGTCGCAAGTCATGATGTTTGCTGGGTAAAGCTTACGGGACCCCAGCAGCCAGACTGTTGGAAGGGAACCCTCTAGCCCCAGTCCTGTTTTTAACCAGCATATTGCTGGCACAGAGGACACATGAACCATACAGGGGTTCAACCTTCAGAAGGCATTCCAAGTGCGGGCTTGGAATGTTCTAAACCTCTCAAAGGATGATCACCTGCCTTTGTTGTCACGAGAGTTGGGGTGATTGGTAGATGGCATAGCTGCACTGTGTGAGCTGAGGTGACCTGGGCATGGCGAGATTAGTCGAGATGATTACACATACTACCAATGAGGCTGTGACGATGATGCCCAACTTTGAGGTGTTGCTGTGGTAAATACTGCTCACTTTGTCTCATGTCAACAGGGTTAGTCTGACTGATGAGCAAATAATGCTGCTGAGGTTGAATCACTCCTTAGGCTACATCTCGTTTATTGCAGTGTATGCTTCGACCAAGATGAGTGATATTCAAGAGAAAGAGCTGTTCTCTGCCAAACTTGACTCAGTTGTGGAACAGCATCCCCAGTGAGAAGAACTCTTGGTTGTGGGTGATTTCAGTGTGGTAACTGGCACTGACAGGGAAGGCTTTGAGGAATGCGTAGGTCTGCAGGTATTCCAGTAGTTCTTACCTTCTGGATTTCACAAAGCTCCATAAACTGAGACTTGCTGGAACCTGGATCCAACTGCCAGACCTTCACCCCTGAACTAGGTATTCCACTACTGGAGGGGTTGCACAGGAGATTAAACACATCCTTGTCAGCATTCACTGGATGATCCTTCAGAATGACAGTGTTTTCAGAAGTGCAGATTTCTTTGATACTGATCACAGACTTATTGCTACTCTAAGGCTACAAATCAAAACTGAGAGAATGGCTCAATACGCTCCCCCCAAACAGTTCCATACTGAGAAACTCAAGGATGAGGCGTATGCTTATGAGCATGCAGTGGCACTCTCAGTCAGTGTGAAGTGCTCAGTTCTGCTGAGGACCTTGTTAAAGGATGGGATACCTTTAAGCATGTTACCCTATCAGTAGTTGATGAGTGTGCTGGAGATCACCTGAGAGCAAGGAAAGATTTTGTCACACCGGGGACACTGGCCATAGCAGAGGAAAGGCGTGCTGTCAGACTGGCTGGGAATGAGGAGCAACACAGACTTCTTTTTCAACTGGGCAAGAAGGCAAAGAGCATGAAGAGGTATGTCAGGGAAATCACTAAGGAGGTGGAACGCTGCTTTCATACAAATGACCCTCGACCTGCTAACCGAGCCCTGAAGCTCCACTCCAGATCTGCTTCATGGATAAACTCTGTCTGGACAGTAGATGGATGGCTCGTGTCAGGGGCGAGTAAGTATAGGGCTCATTGGGCTTAGTGTACAACCACTGACTGCTCTCTCACCAATTGATGATTCCATGCCTTCTCCAGAGGAAAGAAGGAAGGCAGTGGATAGAATGAAAAGTGGTAGAGCAGCTGGTGTTTGTGGCATTCCTGCGGAACTGACCAAAGCTGGGAGTGAAGCCATGATCGGGATATTACATGCAGTCACTGAAGCCATCTGGTGGTCTGGTATCATTCCTCCTGACTGGACTAGTGTTTTTTTTTTTTTAATGCGAGGAAGAAGGAACCAAAGGTTAAGCCAGCAAAACAGTTCCTTCCAAGAAAAAAACAAAAAAACAAAACAAAAGAGAGCCAAATTCAAGATACGTCCAATTCAAGATGCCTGGACACATTGCGTTTGAAAGCCTGTAGATCATAGGAAGTAGGAAATACAGACAGAGGGAGACAGTTCCAGAATTGACCTATTGCATAAATGAAAGACTGGGAGTAACGGTTAACTCTTGCATTAGAGAGTTGGACAGAAAAAGGATGAGAGTTTGTTGCTAGATGGGTGCTACGCATTCGTCGTAGAGGTGGAGGGATGCAAGCAGACAGTTCAGGGGAGCAGTGACCATTGAAGTAGCGTTAGAAAAGTGATAAAGAGGCAACAGTGAGGCGAAGAATCAGAGGTTGAAGGGAGCCAGTAAGAGGAGGAGAGTTGACGAGACGAAAAGCATTTGGCTCCACTCTATTGAGAAGAGTTGTATGTGGGGAGCCTCCCCAAACATAAGAGTTGTACTTTGAACAGGGGCGAATAAAACCCGTGTATAAAGTCAACAACTGTGCAGGGGTAAAGAAGGCATGGAGTCGGCTTAGCACACCTAATCTCTTGGAAGCAGATTTTACAAGAGATGCAATATGATCTTTCCAAGGTAAGTCTCGAGTAAATGAAACCCCAAGCATGTTCAAGGATGATGTAGGATGGAGCTGG
Organism: Coenobita brevimanus; assembly: GCF_032717465.1. Classification (NCBI taxonomy): domain Eukaryota; kingdom Metazoa; phylum Arthropoda; class Malacostraca; order Decapoda; family Coenobitidae; genus Coenobita; species Coenobita brevimanus. Next base: position 59,862,955 of record NC_137054.1, read on the forward strand.
ATATTAGTAAACATTAGTGGGTAGCCTACTCCTGTGGAAGATTTTGACGGGTTGATAGGTGTAGAAACTGAGTCTTTGATGCATTAAAAACAACAAGGTTATTTTCACCCTAGTCAGAGATGCAAGCCAAGTCAGACATTAGGTGTGCCAGAGCCTCATCCCTTTGTTGAAGTAACTGCTGAGATGGACGTTGCAGAAGCTGAATGGAAAGGTGAAGGGTGGAATCATCAGCGTATGAGTGGATAGCATTAGATGTACAGCTTAGATCACTGATGAATAAAAGAAAGAGAGTTGATGATAGGACAGAGCCCTGAGGAATACCACTGTTGATAGATCTAGAAGAACGATGGCCGTCTACAACAGCAGCTATAGAACGACCAGAAAGGAAGCTATAGATAAAGGCACAGATAGAAGGATAGAAACCGTAAGAGGGCAGTTTGGAAAGTAAAGATTTATGCCAGACTCGATTGAAAGCCTTTGAGATGTCAAGTGCAAGGGCAAAGCTTTCACCGACGTCCCGAAAGGAGGATGACCAGGAGTCTGAAAGATAGGTGACAAGATCGCCAGAGGAGCGTCCCTGACGGAACCCATACTGACGATCAGAAAGAAGGTTGTGATAGGAAAGATACTTTGACATTTTTGTGTTAAGAAAAACTTTTGAGACACAGGATGTTAAAGCAACTGGACGATAGTTAGAGGGTTGGGAATGGTCACCCTTCTTTGGGACTCGCTGAATGAGAGCAAACTTCTAGCAAGAAGGAAAGGTATAAGTTGAAAGACAAAGACGAAAGAGTTTGCCTAGGCAGGGTGTAAGCACAGAAGCACAGTTCTTGAGGACAACAGGAGGGACTCCATCAAGCCCATATGCCTTGTTTAGTACTGAGGCCAGTAATGGCAGAAAATACATAAGCTGAAGAAATTTTAGTGTCAGCCATGGGGAAGCCAGAGGGGGGAAGTGATGGAGGAACAGCACCAGAATCGTCTAAGGTGGAACTGGAGGAGGAAATCTTAGTGAAGAGATCTGCTTTATCAATAGAGAAAATAGCTACAGAGCCATCAGAGTAGAAAAGAAGAGGGAAGGATGATGAGGAAAGTTGTTAGAAAGATTTTTGGCAAGGTGCCAGAAGGAGCAGGAAGAATTTGAGTTGGAGAGTTGAGACCATTTAGTATGAATGAAATTATTTTTAGCAGAGCGAAGAACAGACTTAGCACGATTCCGGGCAGAAACATAAAAAAGATGTGATTCAGAGGTGGGTTGGCTCCGGTACCTTTTATAGGCCCTCTCCTTGTTGCAGACAGCATTAGAACAAGCGTGATTAAACCATGGCTTTCTTGCATTAGTCAGAGGGTATGAGAAAGGAATGTATGCTTCCATGCCAGAGAGAATAACCTCCGTAATACACAAGGCACTCTCAGATGGCTCCCGGCTATGGAAGCAATAATCATTCCAGGGAAAATCAAAGAAGTACTGCATGAGGGCCTCTCAATCCGCAGCTCTAAAGTGCCACAGACGGCGTTTCCTTGGAGGGTCCACAGGCCGTACTGGAGCGATAGGACAGGTTAAAGTAATGAGGTTATGATCGAAGGAGACCAACGGAGAAAAAAGATTAACAGTTTAAGCAGAGGGATTAATTGTAAGGAAGAGATCAAGTATGCTGGAGCTCTCCAAGGCGGTCAGGGATATGGGTAGGATGCTGTACAAGCTGCTCTAGGTCATTAAGGATAGAAAAGATGTAGGCTTGTTCACCAGGTGGATCAGTGAAAGAAGAGGAGAGCCAAAGGTGGTGGTGAACACTGAAATCTCCTTGAATGGAGATTTCAGAGAAAGGAGAAATGGATAGAATGTGTTCCATCGCAGAAATAAGATAGTCAAAGAATTTTTGATAGTCAGTAGAATTAGGAGATAATAAACAGCGCATAAATATTTCTTCAGAGAATGACAGGTCACCCCTGTATGGAAAGGGAAAGGAAACTAGTGTGACTGTAATAACTATCATGGTATTAGAGTGCTCAGTCTGCTAGGTAAGGTTCTTGCTCACATTTTCCTGATGCCTATCCCTGACTACACGCTGAGGTCTCAGAGGCCTAAGCAATTTGGATTTACACCCAAGAAGAGTAAAGTTGACCTTATCCTAGCTCTTTGAGTACTCATGGAAAGCTGCCTTGAGTACTGACAAGGTCTGCTTGCAACCTATCTGGATCTCAAGGTGTTTGACTCAGTACAGTAAACTGGAAGGTACTGTGGGAATTCCTGTGACTCCGTATGATCCCCTCAGTGATACTCTGATTGCCGGCCTTAAATCACACACTGAGAGTGCTGTCAAGGTGGAGGAGGAACATCCGACTTCTTCTCAGTAAGTACTGGTATAAGAAAGGAATGTCACTGTTCCCATGCTTTTCATCATGTGCATGAACTGGGTACCTGGGAGGGCTGAGTCAAAGTCACTGCGGAGTAACGGTTGACAGTTTCAGAGTTACTGACCTTGACTCTGTTGATGATGCAGTTATTATAGCGGTGTTGCTGGAGATACAACTGAATGCCCTCGACGAATTTACTGAGAATGCGAAAACATTGGGATTAAAGGTCTCTTAGGCCAAGACCAAGGTCCAAGCATTTAGCGGCTTGTAAAATGTAACGCAGTCTATTAGACGAGCTTCAGGTTCTGGAGAAACATGGCAAATGCACTGCCATGTACTTAAGAAGCTTACAGTATCTTTTAATTTACTTTTTCAATTGCACTGACAAAGCTGTCAATACTTTAATTCTTTGCGGCTGGAAAGAAGCAGCCGCCATATTGGTGATGACGTCAGTATTTACACTGCAGAAAACACTCCAATCCATCACACATCACTTTACCATTAACAGCGATAACTGTTCTCAAGATACAGCTACTGCAAATTGATATGACCTCCCCCAAAAAAGTATTAAAAAACACAGAAATCATAGTATATCACAATGTTTGTTCATGAAATACCATTCATTAATATGAAATAATGTTTCCCTTGTTTTTCAGGACCAGTTGGATGCGTTTTGGCATGGAATCACTTAGATCTCTAAAGTAAGCTGACATTTCTTTGCACCAAACATTTGTCAGTTCAATCTAGGGCTGTATCGGATATCAGCATCCGCATCCACATTTATGTAAAAATATACATCCGCAATGAGACAAACCGGATGTGGTGGATATACAAAATACTACGCCTTCGTTATAAACAAAAACAGTGTTTTTCCGCGATGCGACCAGCTTGCTGTGTTTACTGTTTACCCTGGTAGGCGGTCATAAGGGCAAAAATTTTGTACTTATACTATAATGCTTTGGTCTGCACAAGACCAAACTAACTCCATCTAGTCGATAAGAGTCGTATGGGTAATATGCCTACCTTGGTACTTTGTAATGTCTGACAAGGTTATTAGGAGTCAAAATGCATTTATATTGGTGTGTATGGCTGTGTGTGTGTGCCTGTGTGTATGTGTTATGGAGACTATGGCTAGGGAAGTGTCACAGTAAGTTAAAGAAAGGTGCTGAAAGTACCACTGTCTCACACTATTTTTTACAGTAGCCGAGTTCATTATGAATATTTTAAGAGTAGGAAAAAATCAGTTCCCAAGGCCGGGATAAGGGATAGGCAGCTGTCTCCAAGGGCCGAGCTTTATGCAACAAAATACCCTGAAAACATCCGCATCCGCGAGGATGTCATAGTTTCACATCCGCATCTTCATCTGCATCTGCAGTTTTTAGAAACAGACATCCGCATCCGCAAGATACAGAAACATGATATCCCCATTCACATCTGCATCCGCGGATGTTTAAATTCTGACATCCGATACATCCCCAGTTCAGTCCTGAGGTTGTCTGAATTGGATGTCTTCTTCTTTGTCATGATTTTCTTCAACTCTGCCCAGCAGTTTTCTATCGGATTTAGATCCGGACTGTTGCCAGGCCAGTCGAGGACCTCAATCCAATTATCCTGAAGCCATTTTGTCACCTTTCTTGACTTGTGACATGGAGCTGAATCGTGCATGAAAAAGTCGCACCCATGAATAGCAAAAAAGTTTAACAAATGATCTTTCAGAACTTGAATGTACCAGCCACCATTTATCATCAAGTTCTTAGGAAGAAAGCAGAGGCCTCCCCTTCCCATTTCACCTTAGAAACACCCCGATACCTTTACTGATTGTGGGTGCTTCACAATCGGCACCGTGCAAGCAGGGTCATATCGACTACGGGAGGCAGGGCAACGAACCTTGGCAGAACACACCTGGAACATTGAAACGTGCTTTCATCGGAAAACATTACTTTTCTCCACTCATCCGATGTCCAGTGTGCATACTTCTTGGCAGACTGAATGCGCTGCTTCTTCATGCAATCAGTGAGAAGCGGTTTCTTGGCTGCAGTGCGGGTTGGCAAACTCAGGACCCACCTATATCCTGGGCAAACCCATCTCCTTCTGCAAGCGGTGTTGGATAGTTCGAATCGAGATGTCCTGTAACAGCTGGGGACACATTCTCTTCAATTCTACTGCTGTCAGTTGAGGATTCTTGATTAATTCCCCCTTCAGAAGAGTATCTGAACCTCTGGAAGTCGTCCTCTTCTTTCCACCACCATGCTTGTGCTCTGGTACGACATCAGGTGACAGATTGTGCGCTGCAGCAAGAATCTTCATGACGGTCGACTTTGCGCGTCAAGTATGTTCACAAATCGTGTTGATAGGGACATTATCCTGCCTCCATGCAATGATACGGACCCTCTCATCGCTTTAGCAGTACTTTCCAGGCATGACAACTTGACTCTAGGAAAATAACAGGGCAAACAGTAATGCATACGAAAAAAAGAGGGAGGTGCAAGCTCGGAGCGACGGGAACATATACTCCCACTCTCGCTTCTGGCAATGTGCAAGGGAGTTGAGTAAACCATTATTTTTAATTTTCAAGAAATCCTTGAGTCAAGGTAAACTACCTGATATCTGGAAGAAAGCAAACATTGTCCTCTTATTCAAGAAAGGGAATAGACAAAATCCACGCAACTACCGACCAGTATCACTGACCAGTGTTGTAAGCAAGGTATTAGAAAAGCTTATAAGAAAAGCTTGGGTAAATCATGTAGAAGAACACAATATGATAACAGAAAGACAGTTTGGTTTCAGAAAAGGAAAATCATGTGTTATTAATCTGTTGAGCTACTATGACAGAGTAACAGACACATTACAGGAAAGAGAAGGATGGATGGACAGTATCTATTTAGATTTCAAGAAAGCATTTGACACAGTACCACACCAAAGACTTTTATGGAAACTGTACCATAAAGGAGGAATTCGAGGCAAACTGTTTTGTTGGATGCAAGATTTTCTCATAAAAAGAGAAATGAGAACAGTATTAAGGGGAAATTACTCATCATGGAAAGAAGTGACTAGTGGAGTATCACAGGGCTCAGTGCTGGCACCAATCATGTTTTTAGTGTATATAAATGATATGGACAGTAACACTGGAAATGAAAGCTATCTAAATATGTTTGCAGATGATGCAAAAATACAAGGGAGAATTACTAACAGACTCTTGTAAAGAGCTACAAGAAGAATTAAATAAACTTCATGAATGGAGTAATACATGGCAAATGGAATTCAATGTGGACAAGTGTCATATAATCATGTTTGGTAAAAGTGGAAAAAGACCTGATTGGGATTATACGTTAGGAAATAAAACCCAACATACATCAGAATGGGAGAAGGACTTAGGTGTGACTGTCAATAACGACTATCTCAGGCTGACCACATCAGTGAGAAGGTACGGAACATGTATACACTGCTTGCAAATATGAGAATAGCATTCACATACATAAATGAAGACATGCTAAGAAGGATAATAACATCATTCATCAGACCAACCCTGGAGTATGCATCAGTAGTCTAGAGTCCTCATCTCAAAAAACACATAGACAAGATTGAAAAAGTTCATAGGGCCGCTACAAGATGGGTACTAAGCTTAAGGGATCTAAGCTACGAAGAAAGACTAAATAAACTGAATCTACCAACACTACAGGAGAAGGAAAAGAGGTGACATGATAATGCTATATAAATGCATATCAGGGAAGGAGAATATAGACATAAATGATTAATGAACCTATGGGGAAGCATCAGCAAGAGGACACTGCAAAAAACTGCATAAGAAGAGAGGTGATAAAGACGTAAGGAAATTCAGTTTCCCAAACAGAGCAATTGTTCAGTGGAATGTGCTACCGAATGAAATAGTGTGTGCCAAAACAATTCACAAATTTAAGGATATGTACGATAAATATGGTTTAAGACACGGGACAGTACTAGCTTGACTCATTCCTGTAAAAATACAGTTAGGTATGAACAATTAGGTAAGAACACACACACACACACACACCGAGAGGGAAAGAGGGAGGACGTCCGTCACTTCGCTCTGCATTGGCTACCTTTGGCCACAACGTGCCACTGCTAAACAGTATCTTTGTATGAGTCAGGTTCTGTACTAGGTTAAATGAAGCGATGTTCTCATATAGCAGAACAAGTATAAGCAAAAGTGTTGTCCTTATAATAGAATAGTGCAAGAACTCGCTGATACAATGGATCATCAGCTGGGTGTCGTCTATCACCAGTTGGGTAGCAGGGAGATGCAAACCTGTAAGAGTTATCTTTCTAAATAAGAATTACCGCAAGTTGAGCACCCTTTTTAGGAAAGTGAATATGGAAGGAGTTAAGAGAAGGGATAAAGGTTGAAAACAGGATGATCATTTCTATCCAGAACTGACTGAAATGGAAACATATAATAAATTAGTAGTGAAAGTGAATAGACTGGAGAAAATTTTCCACAGTGAAATAGGTTAAATTAAGGAGGAATTACGCATGCAAAAGGAAGAAAACGAAAAATGAGTAAAGGAATTAAACAATAATGACACAACAATAGATGAGCTGTCAGTTGAGGTAGCATCAATTAGAAGGAAAACTAGTGAAGTGGCAAGTACAGTTGTACAGTTGTTATGAGAGTATTATGGAGGAGTTCAGAAATGATTCAGAGACAGTTTACGCAAGCAAACAGTCTGCTAGACCAAAGCAGTGATACTGAAGAGAAGATAACCCGGGTGAACGAAATGAAGAGAAGTTGCAAAGATGAAGTACAAACTACGTATGTTGAAATGGTGAAACTAGCCTAAGGAAAGACTTAGAAACAAAAGTCAAAGAAAAAAGCATTAGAAAAGAAGTCAAAGAAATAATTAAAAACACCCCAAAACTGGTCAAAGATTCAGCATATCAACAAATCTACAGTAATAATCACTGGTATTGATGAAGAAGAAATGTATAAGAAACAAAAATTTCGAGAGACAAAAAGGAGATGGTAAATATAATGAACATACTGAAGGAAGTATCAGAGGACATCTGTGATAAAGACATAAAGGAACACAAAAAGCTAGGGAAATATGAGAGAAATAAGCCAAGGCCCTTGACAGAAACCTTCCAAAGTGTGAACACTGTGGAGGAAATACCACAAAATGCAAACAAACCCTTGGAAAAGAAGGAATTTTAAAAAGTATGGGAAAAAAAATGCCTAACTAAAGAGGAATTGGGAATGCTTAAGGAGAAGAGGGAGGAAGCAAAAACAAAGGAGGAAAGATCAGAGGAAGAGTACCGGTAATTTTTTTTTTTTTTTAGGAAGTAATTGGATTGGAGGTATGAAAGTGGCACATAACCAAGAGGGAACAAAAAGAAGGACGGTAGTAGACTCAAGCTAGGGCATGTATGTAGACAAGATAATTAAGTTGATGTACTCAAATGTAGATGGAATGCTGTCTAAAATATTAGAGGCGAAAGACTATACCAAAGAAAAAGAACTACATTATTTGCGTAACTGAAACAAAATAAACCAAACGATATCAAACGATACCCTAAACTAAAAGGAATACAATATTTGAAGAAAGGACAAATTTAAGAAAAGGAGGAGGAATTATAATATTAACAAAGAAAAATCTACAGGTCAAAGGTAATTCTTTTTGCCTTTTTCAGGTTTCACGGCGGTGTCTTTTTTCGAACTTTCTTATAAAATATCAGCGTCAGTTTTTTCTATACTGTGAGATGTTCTTTCTCACTGTTTCCTGCCGGTTACAGCTGGAGATTTTGATGTTCTTATCATGGAAAACTAATGTTAAGTTAGTACCAGTCAAAATACCGCGGGAGGAACATAGACTAATTGAGACTAATCTTGACCAAGATTCAATTTTGTATTGACTTTGGGTGCTCACAAGAACGGGTATCAGCACTATATATATATATATATATATATATATATATATATATATATATATATATATATATATATATATATATATATATATATATATATATCATCATCATCCAATCCTACATTGCCCCATGAGGAGCGTAGGAGTCCGAGGCTAAGCAGTTGGTCCCGACATTTAAGATGAGAGTAACCAGCCTCACTCATCCCTGAGTGGCATTACATGAGCAATCAACCCCAACCATTCCTTGGATATAAACCTTCACCGGCTCAATCCGATTGGAGCGCAATAATTACTCACTAAACCACCAGGCGCCAAAATTTGGTTATATGGTTACCACCCAGCGTAGTAAATGGTTTCCTGGTGTACAGGAAACCATTTGGCTTGTCACTCGTGTAGAGTCACCCACAGTCAGAAGGAAGAGGAAAGAATGAAGGAAATAAAGATAGAAGAGGAAGTGTAAAGTTATCCGTAGGCAGAAAGACAAGGAAAGAATGAAGTAAAGGAAGGCAGAAGAGGATGGAAGGAAAGAAGGATGGAGGAGAGGAAAGGGCAGACACCCGGCAGCAGCACTACATCGAGTGAGTGGATGGTGAGAGCCCCCACCTACCACAAATTATATATATATATATATATATATATATATATATATATATATATATATATATATATATATATATATATATATATATATATATATATTCTGGTTAGTACTTGGATGGGTGACCGCCTGGGAACACCAGATGCTGTTGGCATCCCTACGTGTCAAGTGGGGTTGGTGGAGGATTAGTGCCCCTCCCTGTAAAACAATTAACTCTAAGCCCTTGACCACCCCGTTTGGGATACATGGCGTCTGGCAATGGATGGATGGATGGATATATATGTGTGTGTGTGTGTGTGTGTGTGTGTGTGTGTGTGCGTGTGTGTGTGTGTGTGTGTCCAACTCTGGGCATAGGCTTCACAGCCTGCTCCCAAGGCCCAGTAGTCCTCCTACATATCATACACCTCTACATGTCACCACTTCGATGCTAACACCCACCGTCCATATTGAATACATGCTAGGGCTGTCTCATGCTGGACTGGTGTATTGGTATTAGTGGGGGTATTTTTATGACACGTAAGATTGCCAAAATAACTTGTAACGTCGCGAAAAACTGCCTCTGGTTTATAACGGTCCTGACAAAACATTGTTTTGGACCATTTCTACGCACAACCATGCACAGTATCCCTGGGCAACAAGGACAGTCAAGAGCGTCCCATGCCTAGAGGTGTTTAGCTGATGCTGCTTAGATGGCAGAGAGAATGGAAGACCTCCTAAACTTCGTCTGCTCCCTAGGTGACAAACCTAAGTCGGTCCTAGGCCTGAAACATTAGTGTAACTATCGTGAATATTATATGTCTGCATAAATTAATGTGATTTGGTAAGGCCTGTCGTCACTAAAATACTCGTTAATAAAAAGATATCACATGTAAATGAATATTTAGTACTGGGTATTTTGCAATTGCATAAATTAATCTCTAAAATGCCGGGATTATTCACAGAGGTCATCATAACCCCCCCAGGAGGAGCCTACAGAGGGGTGGACAGAGCGCGGCCCGACTCAGGGCAACAGGGACGTAAGTCCGCCTGGGCCATGCACCCCTATGACGCGGAACTTGCCCGCCGCCACCATTTTGGGAAACGGAGACCACCTTGTGGGCAAGCTGACCCTCAACAGGGATCGGGGTGGAGCTACTTCTATAGCTCCAAGCAGCACCCCTGCGACGGCCAGCAGCCGCTCCATTTGTGAGATGGCCAGTAGCCGCTCGGACCTTCAGGAGACGACCGGTAGCCACTTGGAAGGCTTAATAGAGATGGCCTGCAGCCACTCTGCCCTTTAGGAGATGGCCGGTAGCTGCTCTCACTTAAGAGCCATGGCCTGTAGCTGGGTCCAGGCGACAGCTAGTAGCCGCACCCTTAAAAGGCCATGGTCTGTAGCCGGGCCACATGGCAGGAGATGGCCGGTAGCCACTCCTCTGTCAGGTGCTGCTCTACCCCCCTACGGGAACCAGCGATGGCCGGTAGCCACGCTGGGGAGAGAAGGGTACGTCCCCTCTCCTCCTGTAGTTGCCTCAGAGAACAGGACACAGGCGACAGCTGGTAGCCGCTACTCATCTGCACGTCGCTGTCTATGTGGGGATAAGGCGATGGCCGGTAGCTGCGCCAACAGGCAAGTGACGGCCGGTAGCCACACTTTGCCTGCTCCCCCGTCAGGGAGTTGGGCCTGGGAGACAGCCGGTAGCCACGCCTACGATGAAGGGACAGCCAGTAGCAGCCCTTGTTTCATTGCCCACGGGAACCCAGCGATGGCCAGTAGCCGCGCCGAGGAGGAACACCAAAGCTCATCGCCCCCTGTGACTCTGCTATGAGAGGGTCCTCTGTCATAAGACCTGCTGACTGGTGGAGGTGCAGACGATCCTATTGTCCACCACCAGAGAGGCAACCCACAGGAGGAAAGCCTCATTCCCGATGACCTGTGGAAAGGCCCTGTACTATCCCCAGGGTTTGTTCTCTGCCCAACCAGCTCCAGAGGGACCCTACCTGATGGACTACAATGAAGGCTGACGCTGCAGTTCACCCCTGACGGCGTTCCCGACGGAAGGAGACCACAGCTGATGGGCCCCCTAGGCTGCCCCCAGGACTCCCGGGTGAGGCCTCTTGCTACCCCAACACAGACAACCCTCGTCCTCCATCAGGCGCCTGGGCGAGCGCTTCAGGAGGCTCTTCAGCGCCACCCCTGAGGGCCCCACTCCAGTTCCGGGGCCCGACAGTGAGAGACCCTCCCCCACCCATAGCCCCAGACGAGAGAGGACGCCCCCTATGATTGATCCCGTGGCCGTTGGATTCAGAGGCCACTGGCGGGACTCAGCCCCCATCAGGAGTCGGGCTGTGAGCCCTCACGCCCGCCCCTAACCACGCCGTCACCCTACCCAGTTCCGACAGTGAGTGACAGTGAAAGTGCAGTGACAGTATAACAGTGACCTAAAACATCGGGCAGTGTGTTATATTACTGGAGGGAAACTAAGCCTAAGATCTATTAGTGTTGTGGCCGCTACAGTTTGGGGCAAATAATGAAACAGTGAGAAAATAAGGAAAACTCAACAGTGACTCCAGTGAACATTTGTTTCTGCCCTAGCAGTATAGCTCCTCCTTATCATAAAATCTATGTACAAGCTGCCCATTCTAAGTACCGTGTAAACTTCCCTCAAAGTGACAGTGATCGATTCCCCTGCCCAAAGACTTTAAGTGCTGTTCATTGTGCTATTCACCTTTTTGCCCTGAACTATTGTCTACATAGTATCCTGCGCGATACTACTGCCCACTATCTCTGTATATGACTTATAATTGGTCAGAATTCCTGTTTTGTGACATCTGCCTGTTCCACATCTAGAATTTGTCAATACACGTGTAAGGTTGTTGCCCTGAGTTTTTGTGTCCTGCCTCTCTCTTATTTGTCTAAGTTCCAGTCTAGAAAGAGAACCCAGCTCGGGAAGCTGACCCTTAAACACCTAGCATAACAGTCTTCCATCCCACAATCCCTTAACCCGCCCCGTCCCGACCACTTTTCCACCACTGACTCCTCCCAATCCTGACCATTTTTGGAAAAAATATTTTTTGGCTCAAACCTTTGCTTTTGGTGAGAAACATTGAAAATTCATAGAGAAATCGCTCACCTGAGGTTTAAAATACTCGATACAGGTAGCAGTACCTCCTCACCTTACTGTGTTTTCTATCAGGCTGGCTCCAAAGAAAACGAGTTCTATGGGAGGGTAACCATTTCACACCACTCATAAACAGTTTTTATTTATTTGTTTGGTACGAATGTATATGTAGTACAAGAGTATTTTGGTTTTCACACAGTAATATAGGCAATATAAGCATTGTTTCACTCACCAAACACATCAACATACCTGACCTTTTTTGGCGACATTACCTGATCATCATTTCTGACTGTTTCTTCCTCTAATGCAATGTAAAGTTTGTCCCCCACATTGTCATTGAGTGAGGAACCACTCTGGCCCTGAATTTTGTACCGTGGCACGACATGTCTTTACTGGCCAGGTCACTGGTAACAGGTGAATTGCCGAGACAATGGCGTTCGGGGGGGGGAGAGGTCATGCTGGGTAAGGCATTGTCCCTGCCTGGCATCTTGTAGAGGAAGGTGTTCCGTGTATATGTACCAAAAATCACTTGCGAAAATTGAAAATTGTGCAAATTAGGGACCTTGCAATTGATTCGCGTTTATGTATGTCAACGGGATTGGCAGTGACAAAACGTGTGGACGTTTATTCACGTCAACGGGATGAGGCGGGTTAAACATTGTCGGTTGGTGGAGTCTGCCGTCATATCTACAATCACATTGTATTTCCAAGTAATAGTAGTGCTTCATTGAAGCGTATCATTGCTTTAGTTATCTGACTCTTAAGATTTACCAAATACCGCTTCGTGATACGAATTTTCTTCCAGACATACACCTCACTTTTCACTAGGTTTCGCTAAAGGCGAACCTTAAGCTTTTCGCTTGGGAGTGACAAGTCTCAACATTTCATCATGGAGACCCTATGCTGACTTGCAGTAATCATGGTAGTGAGGTCCAATAGTTGTTGATTCTTATTATGTACGGTACCTTACCTTGATATATGCTGTATAATGTTATGAGAAAACGGACGTAAAACTGCGCTCGCTGGCAAAAAGTACCAGGTAAAATGCGGCCAGCTTATTGGACTTAGTTAAATTACTCCCTTCACTCCAGTGACATAAATCTCGTTTTATTCTTCGTATTCGGCGACGATCCTGCTCACCATTGGAGAGACTGAACGGGAGGATAGTGCAGCCTTCATTAACTCCATTCGCCATATGGGTGTTGTAAATGGAGTCTGGTAGTAGTATGAAGAAAGTTAAAGTCATATCATACTACATCCGAGGCACAATTAGGGTCTTGCCTGCTTTTCATGTGCTACATGCAGTACGGTTTCCCTTTCCCATCCCATCTATGAACCGAAGGAAAGAAGGAAGGAAGGTTTATGTCGGGTTATAGGACCGTCGAATTCTAAACGACACTGGGGACTTGGTACAACTTCATCTTATATGTCCCTTTGTATGTATTAGCAAATTGTGTCGCTATTAAAACGATATACATAGAAGTGACTGTTAAGTTGTAATATGCAAAATACCTGTGTCGCTAAGGGAAGAGGTGCCACAAAACCTAGCATGCTGTACTGTGCGCTACATACTGTAGGCTATGTGCTAGTTGTAGGATATCTCTAAAGTTTTCAATATGAACCGGTTATAGTCACCCTAATATATTCGTCTATCTATAAGTAGGCGAAAAGTAATCATAATTTTTACATTTCTTTCTGACAAAACCCTCATTTCTGCAATTAATTTAGTCAATATAGCCTGCTGGTTAAGGTTATGATTAGATGCAGTACGTTGATTGGCCCATGCTTGGCAGCTCCTATTAAAGTACTGTATACTCGTGGGAGGGGAAGATTACTTCCCCAGTATCCTTGTTTGTCGCAAGAGGCGACTAACAGGGGCCTCTCTGTCTCCAGTCTTTCTTTCCTGTCCTCTTCTGCTCTTCCGTCCTGTCTCTTCATGGTATTTCCGTGTTTCTTCTGGCCTTTATTTTCCCTCTACTACAGTGCCATATAGCCATATTATGGCTTGGTGCTAGTTCTTCACTATTCCTTCCTTCCTATTAAGGTAAGTTAATATTAATTTGATAATACGAAAGTGAGCATCTACAGTGTTTAAACCATATAAAATATTTCAGTGCGATGATGTGAAGGACTCGGATGAGCAGCGAGCCGATTACCGTAAATGAAATATTAAAACAGTAATTAGTACTGGTTATTTTTCTAAGTAATATTTTAGTAATTTCAATGACGTATGTCATATCTATATCTCACAGTTCGACACGGGAGTAAATATAATTCACGACTGCTTTAGAGCATAGGACTGGATTTGGACGTAGTTATAGGCATTTCGAAAGTTCCCGTTAAGATTTAAAATATTTAAAGTCTAGTTTCGCACATCTGACAGCACACTGCCATGAGATGATAATAATGTACATACCAACTGAAATGAATAATACTTGTTGAAACCTAAATTTTAAAAAGAGAAAGAAAGAAAAGTCCGAATTAGCGAGATAAAAATGTCTGGAGAGACGTGCAGAGTTTGTGAATCTCAGTGAATTATCATAAGGTAAAGAAGGCACTTACAACCATTTCCAAGTCTGACATAAATCATTAATTTTTAAACTGCCATCCAACGGTTTCTGTCCTTCTATCTGTGACTTCAGCTTCCATTCTGGTCGTTCTATAGCTGCTGCTGTAGACGGCCACCGTTCTTCTTACAAAGCTAGATCGGTAATGGGGTTCCCCAGAGTTTTGTCCTGTCACTATTTCACTTCCTTCTGTTAAAATGTGAGATTTGTCAGGTAGGTACTGCTCGAGAAGCTTCTCGGCGTTTCGTGTTCGGTAGTTCCAGTATCGGTACTTCAGAGTGCCGGTTTGTCTGCTATTTGTGAGCGTAGTTTTTTCGTAAGCTGTGCATTAATTTTTGTTTTTTTTCTTTATAATGTTTTAAGTGATTGCTTGTTAAAATATGTAATTTAAGTTCGTATGGAAAATGATTTGGTATTATTTTACTTTAATCCCACCCGGTCGCTGGAAAATGTGACTTATCTCTATATGTCGGGTGTATTGAGTACATCATTTTCTTCTCAGTAAACATCCGTCGCAAATAAATACTTTCCGAGATAAATGTTATTTTTCTTAATTATTTGAGATGAATGTCGCGCCATATTTGCTGGTGCGGGCACGTTCACTCGGTCTAAGTCGGCTGGACTCGAGTGTACTCGGCTGGTAATTTCGTATATGTGAGCTTTAAAAACAGCCAATCAGGCGTCGCAAAGGAAGAGGGACTTTTGAAACCAGCCAATCACAACAGTCGTAAGTAAAACCAGCCAATCAGCTTGCAGTATTTGTGGGTGACGCAAGTACGCCCGAGATTTGAAAGTCAGTCACAGTCATGGCCTCCGGTGCAGGGGAACGTGTTGTCGATTTCAAAGCTTGTATCGGGAATAAGACGGACTACTGGCAGATTATCAAGGACTGTCACAGTAATAACGAAACATCTATTGAACTACTAAGAAAACACGGGGTTTTGCCAAGTGCAGTGCAGTGTAAAGAGTGTGATTTGCTCTGCAAATATCGGGAAGACAGACATCAGTGGTACTGTGGCCGGTGGAAAAAAAAAAAATAAGAGTAAGGGGAAGGTGCAGTGCAAATTCACCGTTTCTGATCTCTAGGTAAGCATTCCCCTAGGAAAGGTTAGGTTAGGTTAATGTAATGGGGGTTTGGGGGGCGAAGCCCCCCAGTTAGGAAACGGCCAGGGCTGGGGGGCAAAGCCCCCCAGTTAGGAAACACGAACTCAAGGAGCTGAAAATTATATTTTTCCGAAGGATTTTAGTGTTTTTCGTTTGATTTGGATACCAGTTCCAGTCGGAAATCACTCGATTTTCCGTGTTTCCCCCACCCAAAACCACGCTTTCCCACAGGTCCCCCATTATTCTTTCTCAGGAGTTTCAGAATGCAATGTTTTAGTGTTATTCATGTGATTCTGGTGGTCATTTTCAGTGAAAATTACTCGTTTTCGTCGTATTCCCCCAATAACCTTGGTACAGTGGGGGGGGGGGTTACGGAAAACGAGTGATTTGCGACAGAAATCACTGGTATTATTGTATAATTACTCCCGTACAGCACCGGACACATTTTCTTCCATTATCTTACTTTGAATATGATACTTAGCAACGCAGAGTGTGTCCTACCCGTCGCAAATTTCATTTTACTAGTTTAATTAACCACTAACTAATGTACCTGACAGAGGCGGGCGGACATGTTGACGGAGTGGAGGCTAGGATATTATGTGTGTTCGTGCGTGCGTTAGCAAGGGTAGGGTGTGTGTTAGTACGTGCGTTACCGCTGCGTGGGTGGAACTGCGCATGTAAGTCGGCTTCAACCAATCACATTCAATAGACAATAGCCAATCAAGTGCATCCTTTTCATTTCCCCTCGAATTTCAAATTTTGAAACTTCGTCAGTCCCCTGAACTAAGTCATTGCGCTCTGGCGATCTGTAATTGGTGCGAGTTAAATTACATGAAAGCTTTCGCTACGTTTTATGAAAACGAAGATAGTGCCATATCGTTCTTGAAAGACCATGGAGTAATTAGATCTACAGTTCCAAAGTGCCCAGAACATAATACAGAAAAAGACAAGATCTGGCGGTGCAGGCATACTTTTTATTTGAATAAGACCAAGAAAAGACGCAAGAAACGGACGACTCTCGTCCTGGACCATCGTATCTCAAGGTAAGCACTCCCCTAGGATAGGTTAGGTTAGGTTAGGGTAATGTCAGGGGGTCTGGGGCGGAGCCCCCAGTTAGAAACGGCCAGGCTGGGGGTCTGGGGGACGGAGCCCCCAGTTAGGGAAACACGGCCAGGTTGGGGTTTGGGGGCGGAGCCCCCAGTTAGGAAACAAGTTCGATAAGAAACTTAAAATTATATTTTTCTGTGGTTTTTGATGCGATTTGAGTTGTTTTTTACTTCACTTTTTTGGGAAAATGCTTGATTTCACCTACTTGTCCAAAGTTCATGATTGGAAAAGAGGGGAAATGAGGCAGTTCCGACGAAAATGAAGGTCAGAAACATTCGATATCGCATCAAAAACTGCCAGAAAAATATATTGCACTACCTAGGGGGTGTATTGTCCACTTGTAAAAATTTACCGGTTTAAGTATGGTTAGGTTAGGGTTATTTCAGCAAGGTTAGGCTTTTGCATGGAATTTTCATTTTCCCAGTATTTTCAGTGTAATTCATTTGAATTTGACCATTTCTGTCGGAAATCGCTCGTTTTTGCGTAATCCAACCTGCCAGAACCTCCTGTTCAACAGTGAAACATTGGGGGTGGGGGGGGTGTAACTAAAAAACGAGTGAGTTCCGACAGAAATGAAGGTCAAATTCAAATGAATTACACTGAAAATACTAGGAAAATGAAAATTCCATGCAAAAATGGCGTGCGGGAGTAAAAGTAAAAATTTACCAAATCACTATCAGATTCACATGAGAAACACTATAAAACATTGCATTCCGAAACTCTTGAGAAAATATGGCAGGGTGGGACTAAAGTAAAAATTTACCAATGATTTAGAGTGTTTTGTACTGTGAGACAACTCAGGCATGTTTTCATATCTCCGAGTTGGCAACTGTTGTTCTCGTAGAATTTAGACGTCACTCGAATAATTTAAGCTTATATAAGATGGGGTAGAGATTATTACAGGTCTATTCGGGTTTCGGGTTAGTTTAAGTGAAGTGCAGTCGGTTTTGGTTCAGTTTAAGTGTAGTGCTGTCAGAGAAGTTTGTGAAGAGTTGCTGGCATGCATTAGTGCAGATTATTTTCGGTACTGGTGAAAACAGTGAAGTGTTTATTGAAGTTTATACAGGGTGTTTGAAAAAATTTGATATCATTTCGCAATCTAACAACGGTGCCAATTGTCGTTCAAATGACCTCAGATTTTAACAGCATGTGTAGGCTATAAACAGGTCAAAATTTTATGTTTAATGTTTTTATGTTTTTATCTTTTCAGGTATAGAAATGCCATTCACTGGAAAAGAATAGGCTTTTTGTGTGTTAGAGTATGCTCGAAGACAGTCGAACAAGATTGTGCAGCGTGCATTTATTAGAGAATTCTCTAAAAATGCACCAACTGCAATGCAGATTTGGACATGGCATAAAAAGTCCAGAGAGGAAGGGTGTCTGTGCAGGGCAAAAGGATCTGGACGACCACCAGCATCGGAAGAGACAGTCGAGTGGGTTCGTGAAAAACTCTTGCAAAGCCTCAAGAAGTCCATAAAAAGAGCAAGTCTGGAAACCAAGATTCCTACAACAACAGTTTGGCGTGTCCTGAGGACAACCCTACAAGCTGTAGCTCGTTCAGACCTTAAAGGCAGATGAGAAGAGAAAGCACAAACAATTCTGTGTTGATATGCAAGAGAACCTTGAAGATGACGAGTTCGATGAACGTCTTGTTTTCAGTGATGAGGCCACATTTCATACGAATGGCAATGTCAACAGACATAATGTTCGCATTTGGGGCGAAGAAAATCCCCATGCCACAGTTGAGCACGAGAGGGACTCACCAAAAGTGAATGTGTTCTGCGCCATCTCCAAGAATCATCTTCATGGCCCGTTTTTCTTTGAGGGAAATGTAACTGACGATGTTTATCTGCAAATGCTTCAGAAATGGCTAATGGATGAGCTCATTGCAAATGAACATGAAGACTTCGTTTTTCAACAGGACGAGGCTCCACCTTACTGGAAGCTCACTGTGCGGGCTTATCTCAATGAGAATCTGCCAGGGAGATGGATCGGGCGTGCTGGTGATGAAGACAATGTGCTGTTGAAATGGCCGCCACGTTCACCTGACCTGACACCTTGCGATTTATTCCACTGGGGCTATGTGAAGGGACTGGTGTTTGTCCCCGTCTTCCTGCAGACCTAGAGGAACTCAAGCAGAGAATCGTTGCCTCACTGGAGACTGTTACCCAAGACATGTTGTAGCGTGTTTGGCAAGAGCTGGACTACCGACTTAACGTGTGCCGTGTCACAGGCGGCACGCATATTGAAAATTTGTGAAATCGTTCATGGAATCCACATACCTTTGAATTTCTTTCACATTTTGAGGAATAAATCGTATGTTGCTCAACATTAAGCGTGTTCAGTTTCATTTGCCTAGACTATATAGTTTCTGTGATATTTACATCTCAAAAGATATAAATTTTTTTTGAAACACTGTATATCATCAGAACTTGTAATAACGGTGAAGTGTTGTCAGGTATTAAGTGTAACTGCAGTTAGTGAAGTTTGTATAGCTGCAGTGCTTGTGAAAACAGTGAAGTCAGAAACCATTAAGTGGAGTTACTTGGAAAATAAAGACAGTGAACTTTAAGGAGCCAGGGTTTATTTTCGCTTCAGCTAATCTTGTGTACTGTACACCTAAAGGCTGACCATAGGAAGAACAACTCACTGTGCAACGTCCTTCCTGTACTGAACTACTGCTGTTGGAGGCTGTGGCAGTGTGGGATGAGGATGTAACTTCTATTCAGCAGTGACTTAAGTCGTACATCCTACCCTGTCCACGCTTATGCCCTTCACCTTTCCATTCGCATCCCGCAGCGTGGATCCATCACAGCAGCTGCTTTAACACACATAGGAGTAGACTGTAGCACCAGTCGAGCAGGGCAGTACTCCCAAGGTGGATGGAAAGCTGATGACAGGGAGAGCTGGAACTCCCGTTTCATCAGCCCTCGGGACTAGGTCCCGACCATCCCTCTTTGTTGAACTTTTTCAGTGTCTCAGTAATACAGAGAGTAGACCAGCATGCTCTCCATTACAAGTTTCTCCAACTATCAACACCAAACTACATGCACAGTACACACCACACTTCCTTTTCAAAATTTTCAAAAAAATGGCGTCGATTAACATAGCCTCGGAGTCCCCAGGGGGGGGGAACATATATGCCCCCACCTTCAGCCCCTCTCCAGGTGACGACTCAAGGTGCCTGGAACCACTGTCTGACTCTCTTCTTCTTCATTTCTGCATCATTCGTGGCCTTTCCTCTAACTTTCGCTCTGTTGAGCACCGCCTCTCCTCCTCTAAACCTCACCTTCTTTTCCTAACTGAGACTCAGCTGTCTGAAGCAACTGACATCAAACCCTTTTCTGTATCCTCCTACTTTCAAAATACTCATTTCACAGCCAAAGGTGGCTGTTGTGTATATATACACAACAACTTATCTTGCTCTCGTGTTCCTGAACTCGATTCTTCTGAATTCTCTACACTCTGGCTTCGGCTTTCCTGTCATTCTCTGACTAAATATATCTGTGCTGTTTACTTATCTCCTAATTCTACTGACTATCAAAAATTCTTTGACTATCTTACTTCTACGATGGAACACATTCTATCCATTTCTCCTTTCTCTGAAATCTCCATTCTTGGAGATTTCAATGTTCACCACCACCTTTGGCTCTCCTCTCCTTTCACTGATCCACCTGGTGAACAAGCCTACACCTTTTCTATCCTTAATGACCTAGAGCAGCTTGTACAGCACCCTGCCTGTATCCCTGACCGCCTTGGAGAGAGCTCCAACATACTTGATCTCTTCTTTACAACTAATCCTTCTGCTTACACTGTTAATCTTTTCTCTCCGTTGGGCACCTCCGATCACAACCTTATCACCTTAACCTGTCCTATCACTCCTGTACGGCCTGTGGACCCTCCAAAAAAACGTCGTCTCTGGCACTTTGGAGCTGCGGATTGAGAGGCCCTCAGGCAGTACTTCTTTGATTTTCCATGGAATGATTATTGCTTCCATGGCCGCGAGCCATCTGGGTGTGCCTTGCGCATTACGGAGATTATTCTCTCGGGCATGGAAGCATACATTCCTTTCTCATATCCTTTGACTAATGCACGAAAGCCTTGGTTTAATCACGCTTGTTCTAATGCTGTCCGCAACAAGGAGAGGGCCTATAAAAGGTACCGGAGCCAACCCACCCCTGAATCACATCTCTTATACATTTCTGCCTGGAATCGTGCTAAGTCTGTTCTTCGCTCTGCTAAAAATAATTTCACCCGTACAAAATGCTCTCAACTCTCTAACTCGAACTCTTCCCGCTCCTTCTGGCACCTTGCCAAAAACCTTTCTAACAACTTTACCTCATCATCCTTCCCTCCTCTTTTCTACTCTGATGGCTCTGTAGCTATTTCTTCTACTGATAAAGCAGATCTCATCGCTCGGACTTTCTCCTCCAACTCCACCTTAGACGATTCCGGTGCTGTTCCTCCCTGACTTCCCCCCTCTGACTTCCTCATGGCTAACATTAAAATTTCTTCAGCTGATGTATTTTCTGCCATTGCTGGCCTCAGTACTAATAAGGCATATGGGCCTGATGGAGTCCCTCCTGTTGTTCTCAAGAACTGTGCTTCTGTGCTTACTCCCTGCCTAGGCAAACTCTTTCGCCTTTGTCTGTCAACTTGTACCTTTCCTTCTTGCTGGAAGTTTGCTCTCATTCAGCCAGTCCCGAAGAAGGGTGACCATTCCCAACCCTCTAACTATCGTCCAATTGCTTTAACATCCTGTATCTCAGAAGTTTTCGAGTCAATTCTTAATAGAAAAATTTTAAAGCATCTTTCCTATCACAACCTTCTTTCTGATCGTCAGTATGGGTTCCGTCAGGGACGCTCCACAGGTGATCTTCTCACCTACCTTTCAGACTCCTGGTCATCCTCCTTTCGGGACTTTGGCGAATGCTTTGCCATTGCACTTGACATCTCAAAGGCTTTCGATCGAGTCTGGCATAAATCTTTAATTTCCAAACTGCCCTCTTACGGTTTCTATCCTTCCATCTGTGCCTTCATCTCTAGCTTCCTTTCTGGTCGTTCTATAGCCGCTGTTGTAGACGGCTATCGTTCTTCTCCTAGATCTATGAACAGTGGTGTTCCTCAGGGCTCTGTCCTATCACCAACTCTCTTCCTTTTATTCATCAATGACCTTCTAAGTTGTACACCTAACCCTATCCACTCATATGCTGATGACTCCACCCTTCACCTTTCCATTCGATTCCCACAACGTCCATCTCAGCAGTTACTTCGACAGGCAAGGGATGAGGCTATGGCACACCTAATTTCTGACCTGGTTCATTGTTCTGACTTTGGTAAAAAGTAACCTTGTTGTTTTTAAAGCATCAAAGACTCAGTTTTTGCACCTATCAACCCGACAAAATCTTCCACAGGTATACCCACTTATGTTTAATAATACTCAACTTAATCCTGCATCATCGTTGAACATGCTTGGGGTTTCATTTGCTCGGGACTTGTCTTGGAAAGATCATATTACATCTCTTGTAAAATCTGCTTCCAAGCGATTGGGTGTGCTATGCCGACTCCGTTCCTTCTTTACCCCTGCACAGTTGTTGACTCTATACAGGGGTTTTATCCGCCCTTGTGTGGAGTACAACTCTCATGTATGGGGAGGCTCCCCACATACAGCTCTTCTCAATAGGGTGGAGTCAAAGGCTTTTCGTCTCATTAACTCTCCCCCTCTTACTGACTCCCTTCAACCTCTGCCTCTTCGCCGCAGTGTTGCATGTTTATGTCTTTTCTCTCGCTACTTCAATGGTCACCGTTCCTCTGAACTGTCTGCATGCATTCCTCCACTTCCACGACGGGCGCGTAGCACCCGACTAGCAACAAACTCTCACCCCTTTTCTGTCCAACTCTCTAATGCAAGAGTCAACCGTTACTCCCAGTCCTTCATTTATGCAACAGGTCAACTCTGGAACTGTCTCCCTCTGTCTGTATTTCCTGTACGGTGTCCCACACTATTTAACAACATCCAATTCCATCCTGCATCATCACTGAGCAGTTGGGGTTTCATTCTCTCGGGATTTACCATGGAAAGATCATAATGTGTTGGTGGCAAAATATGCTTCCGAGAGATTAGACTCTGTGCCATCTTTAGTCCCACACAGTTGTTGACTCTATACAGGAGTCATATTTGCCCCTGTGTAGAGTACAGCTTTGATGGTTGGAGGGCTCCCCACATGCAACTCTTCTCAACAGGGTGGAGTCAAAGGCTTTTCGTCCCATTTTTCGAAAACTTTCCTTCTCTTACTGACTCCCTTCAACCTCTGTCTTTTCGCAACACCTGCATCTTTATCTCTTTTCTATCGCTACTTCAACGGTCACTGCTCTTCTGAACTTTTGCTTGCATCCCCTCCCCACACATCATTACGGAGGGAGCGTTGCACCCATCTGGCAGCAACCACTCACCCTTCTAACTCTAATGCAAGAATTAACCGTTACTTCCTGTCCTTCATGTGTACAACAGGTCAACTATGGCACTGTCTTCTAACTTCACCTGGCTATGATATCTAGTCTTTTAAAATGTAGTGCGTCCAAGCATCTCGAATTGAACGGATTTTGAGTTTGCCTCTTTTTTTGTAGAAGGGAAAATCTTCAGGGCTTCCGGCCTTTCGTTCCTTTTCTGCATTAGAAAAAGAATAATAATTCCTAAAGGACGAATACTGCTGTTTTAAGTCGATTCCTTCATAGTTCCACCCACTCTACCCTCTAGCGGCGTGAGTGGGCGTGACTGGCGGGCTCATAGGCCCGCTTCCACTCTGACGTGTGTCAGGTGGGAAAAAATCTATAACTACCGGCGTAACCGATGGAGGACCAACAGAGATCACACAGTACGCAGAGGAAATGGATACAGCTGTCATCAGTTACTTGAACCTTCATCTTTTGAAATGGCTGAGCTCCAAGCAAGCCAGAGGAAAACTGAAACTGAATCTTGATGAAAGCACTGTAGCAGACAAAATTTATGTAAATAGCAGTGACTTGTATAACTATCAAACACTGGTAAGAAGCAGAGTGTTCCCAGCTATGGGAATTTTTTTTTTTTTTCCCTCCCATCCCTGACTCACTAAGCTCCAGCAAAGTGACCGAGACTGAATCTAGAGACTGTTGGTGAGGAAATGATTAAAACAGCTATGGTCTTATTGGTAATCAACGTAGTATCTACCGAATAGTCACTGTCGGCTATGCAAAAGCAACACCAAGAAACCGTAACAAAAGTTCGCCAGCACTTAAATATGTGGCAGTGAAAAGTGCTAAATAGACAATATGAAACGCACGGTAAAGGAAAATTAATTTTTGTCGTTTGGGAGGGAATGAGGGTCAGGGGCGCCCCCGGGCGGACGCATGTGCGTCCACTGTATGGCCCCCAGGCAAGAAAGGGCGCCCTGGGGCTCTGTTAGGGAAATCTCCTCAACCTTACTAAAGTAAACCTCATACTGAACAACAATAATAGTATAATGTAGTCAGATCTATTACCTAAACATATACTCAGTCATCAATAAAAGAATTTGATAACTTTATCATTATGTAAGTAATGAAAGAACACACAATGTAATAGTGTATTAATTTTCATAGAAAATTAAAGTTACTCCCATCTTTACGTTCGGGATGGTTTTCTTTAGTAACCATAATCTTGTTTTATACAAAGTCGAATGCCATATTTCGGTACCTCTTTGATATTTTGGATAACTGGTCACCCGAATGATTATTCGATAAAACAATGGTTTTATTACTGGTTAATTTCCTATATAAGGGACTCACAAGACAATCGATTATTATTATTATTAAAATTTTTTGCCTTTCGAATGCAGGAGAACGTTCATTGTTTACAATCGGAAAAGAAGCGAAGAAGGATTCTGGGTGAGAGAGCCGTAGCGTACGGACGTTTCGGAGAACTGGTCCCGGTGTTCGGAGTGACGTTGCTCTTACATCTTACCATAGAGTGTGTGATACGGGGTGGAGTGTTTAGTACCTCTTGTGTGGAGGGGAGGTGCGTGTGTGTGTGTAGTGGTGAATAATGGAAGGGGAGAGTGGAGGAGCAGATATGGACACCGGCTGGCAGGGCGGAAAAAGACCCCATCATATTCAACCTCGGGTGAGGAAAAGTCTTCGGGATCGACTGAGAAGGCCAGGAAAACGTTGCCACAGTCCAAGCCCGTCACTCAAGCTTCAGAGGAAGGTGTGGCAGTGCAGACAAATGTAACTTACATAGCGCGGACCCAGGACCGATCCAGAGTGTTTTGTCACCCACAGAGGGTGACAGATGCCCTCAATGAATCTCCTTTTGCCAAATACATTGTGGAGGGATCCACCAAGCCACTGGGGGATGGATCGTGCCTGTCCTTTGCAATCTTTTCAGCTAACTTGACCAAGCTCGAACAACAGCCTGAGGAAATGGTGAATTTGGGACCTTGGGCTGTGGTGTGCAGGCGCGCCAGTTATGAACCCGGAGGTGCTGTAAAAGTGGGCAAGATTGGGCCAATTTCCCCAGAACTGGACGTCTCAGTGATAGCAGAGAGGCTGTCCCCTGCAGACAACCATGCCTCTCAACTCTTGGAGGTTACCAGGATTCCAGTTCGCTTTCCGGCCCACAGTGCTTCCAGCCAGTCACAATGGGTAAGACTCGTCTATCGTGGCCCCCTTCCCTCCAGGGTCTTCTTCGGGTACTTGTCGTTCCCGGTTGGTGAGTACACCCGTCCCGTATTACGCTGCCATAATTGCCATCTGTTTGGTCATACCCGACTTACTTGTAGAAACAAGGTTAGGTGCTCCATGTGTAGTGGCTACCACCCCTTTAGGGCAGGATCAGAGGACAACCAGAAATGCACCAGAGACCCTAGGTGTTTTATTTGTGGGAGTGATGAACACAGGGTGGTGTCCAAGGTCTGCCCCATCTACAGGAAGGCCAGCGATATATACATGACCATGAGGAAGGCAGGTGCCAGCTCTGCGGAGATCAACAAGTGCCTTCGTGAACTACACACTGCATCCCGTAGCACCCCGACTCCCAGTGGGCCAGGTCGACTGACACCTTCCCAGGCCCCCCACAGTGCCCTCGTTCAGCAAGGTAAGACTTATGCTAACTGTGTATCCTCAAACCGCTATGCAGTCCTTGCTGATGATGTTCAGGAGGAGGACCTAAGATTGACTGATGTATTGGGAGTCTCCACCCACCCCGCATCAGGGGCAGAGGTCATTATCCATGCAGACACCACTGTGAATAAGGCACCATCACGCCCCCACACTGCTTTTCACAACCGTCACCGCACTGCCAGCCCTCAAGCCCAGGGGGTGCCTCCACAGGATCCGGATATGGCTGCCATTGGGAATGATGGTACCTCCCAACAGTGTTCCTCTGGCCCCACCCCTGCCCTGCCTTTGTTGGGCCGACGGAGACTTCACCCTACCCATCCAGGACATCAACAAAATTCAGAGCCTCTGTCGTCCATTGATGAGGGTCCAGGTTCTGGGAACTCTTTTATAACACTTCTCACCGAGGCACTGGCATTACACCAACAGGGGAAGTCCTTCATAGAAATCTGTTCCCTCCTTTGGCCGCGGCTATTGTCCCTGATACTATCATGGGGGGTACAGGTGGCTTAAGAATCCTGCTGTGGAATTCTCATTCACTAGTCCACAAGTCACAGGATTTTAACATTTTAGTGGCTGAAAGGGAACCAAATGTGGTAGGGGTGTGTGAGACCTGGCTACAACCCCGCATCCACCTCACCCTGGGGGGTTTTATAGTCTATAGGTCAGACCGCCCTCAGGGGAGGGGTGGGGGCCTATTACTGGCTGTTCGGGAGACCTCCCAGAGTGTGAGTTTGCCTCTTACCCAATATCCCAGTGGCTTGATGGAAGTCTTGGCGGTAAGGGTGGCTCTTAGATCTGGATGGGCATCAGTGCTGTTATGTTACAACCCATGTCAGGATGTGTCCCGGGAGGAATTAGTACATTACTTTCATCAGCTGCTGGCCCCTGCCTTCATCATGGGGGATTTTAATGCCCATCATCACCTCTGGGATCCTTCACTAACCATCAATAATGTATCGGGATCGTCTCTTTTTCAGGCACTCTTAGACTCCCCACGCATCGGTCTTCTCACACCTCCTGGCCTGTACACCCGATATGACCCCCATTCCGGATGACCATCAGTCTTGGACCTCTGCCTTGGAGATCCAGTGTTCCAGTGTCCAGCTGTAGAGGTGGGTCCCTATATGGGCAGCGATCATCTACCAGTCTTCTATGATTATCCGGGCCTTTCCACGTTGCAGTCAGGAGACTGTCGCCCAAGATGGAAGCTGGTGGGAGACAAATGGGACACATTCCAGAAGGAACTGGCTTCCTGTTTTCCAGGCAGCTGGGGTTCCCCTCCACTGTCGGCTAAGGATTTTGCACATCTCTTGGTTGAGGTGGGAGGCAGAGTCTCTCAGCGTTCAACTCGCCGTTGTGTACACCGAGCAGGAGTCCCATGGTGGTCAGTCGAATGTGCGGATGCAGTCAGGGCCCGTCATTGAGCCTGGCACATGTGGAGCCGCAACCCTTGCCTAGAACTGGGGCGCAAGTACCGTCGGATTAATGCCATCTGCTCCAGAACCATCAAGTTGGCAAAACGGCAAGCCTGGACCTCCTTCTGTGCCAGCCTTTCCTTCTCCACCTCCACGGCCCGCACTTGGAGATTCTTACGGGCTGTGTCAGGACGCCCTACCACCCACACTTATCCACTCCGCAGGGATGGTCTGTGCCTGCTTGATGACCTGTCCAAGGCCGACTGTCTGGCGTCATTCTTCGACACCCAGTTCGGCCATCCATCTGCTTTGCCCTCTTCCACAGTGTACGAGGAGGCAATACAACGAAGCGTCTCTTCCCCTGCAACTGCTGGTCTAGACAATCTTTTCACTGCCTCAGAACTTGTCTCCGCCTTGTCTGCCCTTTGGACCGGCAGGGCGGCGGGCCCAGACTCGGTGACCAATGAATTCCTCCAGCTACTGACACCCAACCTGCAGGATTGCCTCCTTCACATTTATAATCGCAGCTGGAGCCAGGGGATATTCCCGGGGGAATGGAAGACCTCAATGCTGCTGCCTTTCCTCAAGCCAGGCAAGGACCCGACCAAGCCATATTCGTACAGGCCCATCGCCCTTCTCTCGTGTGTAGGGAAACTGCTGGAGAGGATGGTGGCTCGTCGCCTGTCATGGTGGCTAGAATCTAGATCCCTTCTTAAAGAGGAACAATGTGGTTTTCGCCCATGCCGGGGCACCTTGGACATACTCTGCCAGCTGGAATACCTGATCCACGACATGTACCGCAAGGGGCTATATATGCTGGCCCTTTTCGTGGACATCAAGGGGGCCTTTGACTCATCGCCACATACTGGCATCATGTATAAGCTCTCCCGCCTTGGGGTCTCTGGTTCAGTGTTGGCGTGGTTTGTCAACTATCTTGATGGCAGAAGTTATGTCGTATCTATTGGTGGGGCCATTTCCTCTCCTCGTCCCATCCGTAGAGGGGTGCCCCAAAGCTCAGTTCTCAGCCCCTTGCTTTTCGATGTTTTGATGTCAGACCTACCCAACCATCCGGACGTCTCCACATTGGTTTATGCAGATGACGTGACTATCATTAGCAGGGACACCACCATGGAAGGTGCACAGAGGAGACTTCAGGCGGCTGTCTCAACTCTAGAGGACTGGGTTCACCAATGGGATCTGGAGATCGGGGTGTCAAAGTGTGCCGTGATGGCCTTCACCTTGCGTCGCATGCCATCTCAGCCGGTGGTCAGGATAGGCACTGAATCTCCTCCTGTAGTTCGTACGCACACCTTCTTGGGACTTCGTCTGGATGGGCCAGTCCTTGCGTGGCGTCACCACATAGAATACCTCCGAACATCCTGCGCCAAGAAGCTAGACGTCATAAAGAGTGTAGCAGGGTCTAAATGGGGTGCCAACCGTGACCTTCTTTTAGGCTACTACCGTGCTGCAATCTTGGGAAAGATCAACTACGGGTGCTCAGTTTATGGTTCAGCATCCTCCACTCAGTTGCGAAAACTTGACCCGTTACAAAACGCCGCCCTGCATTGCCCTGGGCGCATTTTGTTCTTCCCCCGTGCTGTCCTTGCAGGCGGAGAGTGGTGTCCCTCCTCTACATGTCACCAGGTCGAAGCTCGTTTGCCACCGCTACCAGGCCATACAACACTCCTTCCGCCACCACCCTCTACCAGTGCTCTTCGAGGAGGCGGGTGTCATTTTGTCACATCCTGCTTGGCCTGTGAGGTCCCGCCAACCACTCTTGATCAGGGCTCTCTGGGCGTACAGGTCCCTCTCACTACCACCACCACTCCGTCAGCCCCTCCCCTCAGTGCCCCCAACACCACCTTGGAGGGACCTCTCATCTCTAATATCATTCTGCCTGTCGGAGTCTTTTGACAAATCTCAAGATGGACATCTAGCACCAGCATTGTACAGAGAGCTGTCGGACACGGTGTATGTGGGATACTTTGAAGTATTTACTGACGGTTCACACACCACAACACCCGCAGCATCTGCTGCGGCAATATATATAGTGGACCTTTCTCACTGCCAAACATGGCGCTTGGCTGCACTTCATGATAGTGTCACGTCGGAACTTTTTGCCCTCTTCAAGGCCTTGGCCTTCATCAAGGCACATCTCCAACCCCAGAAGGTGGTCATTTATACAGGCTGTCTGGCAGCATTGCACCTTATTGTGTCCCCCAAGGCACAGTCAGCGAGACATCTCCTCTATGACATCCAGACCCTGCTGAGTCAACTTCTCCAGGAGAATTGGGTACTTCGCCTACAGTGGATACCATCTCATGTGGGCATCAGGGGCAATGAGATAGTTGACAGGGCTGCAAGGCTGGCTTTGACCTCAGCAGCAGTGGAGACTCTTCCACTTCAAGAGGCAACTTGTAGCAGGCTTCTGATGGTTGCTAGTGGAAAGGCCTGGGACTCAGAATTGGCAGCAGAGCTCCCCTCCTCCACCTTAGGGGCTTACCGCACGGACTCCTTTTGTCACCCTTGGGCCCGTTCCACTGCTCGTGCCTTGGACGTGGCACTCACCAGACTGCGCATTGGACACGTTGGTCTGGCGTCCCATCTCCACCGCCTACACCTGGTGCCAGACCCTTACTGCCAGTGGTGCAGAGATCAAGAGGAAACAATTGCCCACTTTCTTTTGCACTGTCCAAGATTTCACTCCATGTGCACAGAATTGAGGGATCGTCTGTCTATCTTAGGTGTACGAGACTTCACTCTGCCAGTACTCCTTGGAGGTGTGGGTCTGAACAGTCCCCTAAGGTATCCTGTCATTCGTTTGGTGTGTGTCTTCTTAAGGAAGTCCAGGCAACTGCATCGCATCTAGGCAAGACATCTGCTCCATAAGCCACCGGAAGGGCTCCTCCAACCCCCTTGGAAATGAAAGCCCTAACTCAACACCAAGAACCAAGAACCAAGTTTACAATCGGAAAAGAAGCGAGGAAGGCGGTAATATATTTCTTTGTTTTATAACATGTTATATATCTCAGGAATTTGTTTTTGCATTTTTTATGGCTGCGGTCACCATAAGTATCCATATTGAGGAACTGCAGCAGCCGTCAATTGAACCAATTCATTTGGCTAAGGGATGCATAGCTAAAACCTAAACCTTGATGGATATCCTGTTGCTGAAGGTAGGGAAACAAAATTGGGTAAATTTTTAGAAGTAAGCAACGGTTTTTTTAATGAAAATTTGTTTGTGTTCCAATGCACGATAGGGTGTTTTAATTAATTCTGACCTTCATTTTGGGGGGGAAATCCCCCCTTTGGAAATTTGAGTAAGAATTCCGAAAATGGGCTTATCCGCCCAAATCAAGATCAAGATTAATTAAAAACACACTGTTTTGCATTATACTAACCTAACCTAACCCAACCAAACCTAATCCAACCTAACCCAACCTAGCCTAACCCAACCTAGTCTAACCTAACCCAACCCAACCCAACCTAACCTAACCCAACTCAACCTAACCTAACCTAACCCAACCTAACAACCTAACCTAACCTAACCCAACCCAACCTAACCTAACCCAACCTAACCTAACCGGACCTACCTTTAAGGGTGTAGAATTGTTCCTTTATAATCGGAAACGGTGAATTTGCACTGGATCTTCCTCTTACTCTTCCAACTTTTCCAACACTGGCTGCAGCATCACTGATGTCTACAGTACCTTTCCGATCTTTGCAGGGCAAATTACACTCTTTACACTGTACATCACTTGGCAAAACCCCGTGTTTTCTTAGTAGTTCAATAGATGCTTCATTATTACTGTGGTAGTCCTTGATAATCTGCCAGTAATCCTTGCTACAACAATACAAACTTGGAAATCAACAACACATTCTTCTCCACCGGAGGCCGTGACTATGACTTTCAAATCTTGGGCGTCCCTGCATCACCCACAAATACTTTAAGGTGATTGGCTGGTTTTACTTACGACTGTTGTGATTGGCTGGTTTGAAAAGTCCCTGTTGCTCGGGAACGCTTGATTGGCTGTTTTTAAAACTCATATACATACGAAAGTTCCAGCCGAGTACACTTGATTCCAGCCAATATGGCGCAACATTCATCCGCTGCTAGGCGTTAGCCTAACCTGTCACTACGTGATTACCCCTACAAAATTCGCTCCCCGAACTCAAACTAGGCTTAAGAGTGAGGTCCTAGTTATAATAGTTCAGGGACGTAATATAATGAAAATCGGTAACGTTGGTTACTTCTAAAGTAATACCCAATATCGTAGTGAAATACCACAGTAATAGAAGATATGAATATTCTTTGAACAGTAGGGATGGCTTCACACTTAGGCTTATTATGATCTAGACTGCCTAAGTCTGTTTGTGTTCTTGGCATTAGAAAATAATGGTATTTTTGAATGACGACACCTGTTTAAGTTTTACCTAAAGATTTATGCCATAATTTGCTTCTTATATCATAGCCCATAGTTCATTATTCATTGTTAGGTTACCAGTACATATGCTGTGTCCTGTTCATCAAAATTTTCAAATAAATCAGTTTTCTAACTGACAGAATCCTTCTCACTCCCACATAGTTTTTAAGATAAATTTTTACAAGTTGCCAATACACCCCCTAGGTTGTGCAGTATATTTTTCTGGCAGTTTTTTTTATGAGATTTGAGTGATTTTGACCATTTCTTTTTCGGAAATGCTTCATTTTGCCTCTTTTCCAATCATGAACTTTAACTGGATGAGGAGGTGAAATGAGTCATTTTCGACAGAAAATGAAGGCAAGAATCACTCAAATCGCATCAAAAACCAACAGAAATATTTACTGCACAACCAGTTAACCTAACCAAACAGACATAAACTAACATAACCTAACCCAACCTACCTGACCTAACCCAACCAAAGACCTAACCTAACTGACAGAAAACGAAGGCAAAAATCACTGAACTCGCATAAAAAGCACCGCAAAAATATACTGCACAACTAGTTAATCTAGCCAAACAGACCTAAATGGTATTACTTTAGAAGTAACCAACGTTACCGATTTTCATTATATTACGTCCCTGAACTATTCTACCTAAGACCTACCTTTTAAGCCTACTTTGAGTTGGGGGAGTGAATTTTGTAAGGGTAGTCATGTAGTGACAGGTTAGCCTAACGCCTAGTAGCGGATGAATGTTGCGCCATATTGGCTGGTGTAGCTGTGTGTACTCGGTCTATGTCGGCTGGACTCGAGTGTACTCGGCTGGTACTTTCGTATGTATGTGAGTTTTAAAAATAGCCAATCAGGCTTTCCCGAGCAACTGGGACTTTTGAAACCAGCCAGTCACACCAGTCTTAAGTAAAACCAGCCAATCACCTTAAAGTATTTGTGGGTGACGCAGGGACGCCCAAGTTTTGAGAGTCAGTCATAGTCATGGCCTCCGGTGGTGAAGAATGTGTTGTTGATTTCCAAGCTTGTATTGGTTGTAGCAAGAATTACTGGCAGATTATCAGGGACTACCACAGTAATAACGAAGCACCTGTTGAACTACTAAGAAAAAATTGCCAAGTGAAGTACAGTGGGGCACCAATTTTCGCGCCTAATTGGGTCCAAAAATAATGCGCGAAAGTGGAATTAGCGAAAGTTGGGGCATTGTCTTTATGGCAAAAAGGCTAATTGGTTCCCAGTTATCCTAAAGTAACATCAGATTTTCATTTTCACTTGCAATACAGTACATCAAATCACTATTGTACATTGCATTGTGAGATACAAACAATAAAAACTGTACAGTACACATTATATGAGGAGAAACATACCACAGAGACCAGGTTGAGGTGTTTAATGGATGTTGGGGGTAAGTATCCGAGGCGCGTGGCGGGCTTATTTAGCCACACCAGACGTATTGGCGCCACCTCTTGCTGCCGCGCTACCACTCTCTCTCTCTGCCTCCTCAGATGCAACTTGATGCAACACTTCCACTCTGTGCTGAATTTCCCTTTGTGCTAGGTTCTCTTGAACAAATCCATCGAAATCTTCATCCAGGTTAAGCTCCTCTATGGCACTGTCAGTAGGGATAGCACCATGGTCAGCTGCCCCCTCGGCTTCCAGTGGTACTTCCACCTCCGTTATTTCCTTAGTCTTCTGCAGGTAGCGTGTGATAAGAGCCTGCTGCCCTTCATGGATGCGTTTATTGAACACTTCACCAATCAGACTTAGTGCTGATTGAAAGCAAGCAATAATTTTCCCCACACTACCAGGTATAGTAGAGGCCATTGAACCGTGAGAATCCAACACAATGGAGCTAGCACGCTCGTACACAATGGCGGGAATGGGTGGACAGAGTGTTGACATGACGTCATTCAAGATGGCGGTGGGTTGCGGGCGGGCGGTGCAGGAAATTAAAATGTCAAAATATTGTCCCAAACCCAAAATTTGTGCGCGAAAATCGATTTTTTTCAAGCGAAAGTGGAAGTTAGGGAATATTTGGTGCATGCCGCGAAAGTGGATTCCGCGAATCCTGCTGTAGCGAAAGTTGGTGCCCCACTGTAGTGTAAAGAGTGTAATTTGCCCTGCAAAGATCGGGAAGGTAGACATCAGTGGTACTGTGGCTGGTGGAGGAAAAGTCGGAAGAGTAAGGGGAAGATCCAGTGCTAATTCACCGTTTCCGTTTATAAAGGAACAATTCTACACCCTTAAAGGTAGGTTAGGTTAGGTTGCGTTGGGTTAGGTTGGATTAGTTTGGGTTAGGTTAGGTTAGGTTGGGTTGGGTTGGGTTAGGTTAGTGTAGGTTAGTTAGGTTAGGTTAGGTTGGGTTAGGTTAGTTAGGTTGGATTAGGTTTGGTTGGGTTAGGTTAGGTTAGTATAATGCAAAATAGTATGTTTTTAATTAATCTTGATCTTGATTTGGGCGGATAAACCCACTTTCGGAATTCTTACTCAAATTTCCAAAGGAGGGATTTTCCCCCCAAAATGAAGGTCAGAATTACTTAAAACACCCTATTTTGCATTGGAACACAAACAAATTTTCATTAAAAAAACCGTTGGTTACTTCTAAAAATTTACCACCTAAACTAACCAAACCTAACCGAACCAACAGAAAACAAAGGAAAAGATCACTGAAATCATCTGTGTACAGTACAGGTTTCTCTCTTCACTGAAATTGCATAAAAAAACCACCACAAATATATACTGCGCAACCGGTTAATCTAACCAGACAGACCTAAACTAACCTAACCTAACCGACAGAAAACAAAAACAAAAATCACTGAAGTTGCGTAAAAAAAACACCACAAAGGTATACTGCATGACTGGTTAATCTAACCAAACAGACCTGAACTAACCTAACTGACAGAAAACGAAGGCAAAAATAACTGAAATCACATAAAAAACCACCGCAAAAATGTACTGCACAACCAGTTAATCTAACCAAACAGACCTAAACTAACCAAACCTAACCTACCTGAACGTGCTGCAGCGGAATGCTTACCTTAGAGATACAATGGTCCAGGTTGTGCAGCATATTTTTCTGGTGGTTTTTGATGCGATTTGAGTGATTTTTGCCATCGTTTTCTGAGGAGAATCCTTCATTTCACTTCCTCATCCAGTCAAAGTTCATGATTGGAAAAGAGGTAAAATGAAGCATTTCCAACCAAAGTGAAGGTCAAAATCACTCAGATATCATCAAAAACTACCAGAAAAAATACACCCTGTTTTCTCAATAACTCAAAGGCTTCCTCCAGTTCTGAGTGGAAACAATAACGCATAAATAATCCCTCCACTATCCGACATAATAGAGCCAAAGGCATGTCCAGAAAGTGGTCCCGTCTGGATAGTGGGCCCCAGCCTCCTGGATTTGTACTTAATGAACCCTAACCTACCCTAACTCAGAAAAACACTTATACAACTCCCTACTGGGCTTGCATAGCACCTATTTTAAGACCGAATTCACACCAATAAGGGACATAAAAGACTGAAATAAATGCAAAGGAACCAGAGAATGAGGTTTTAGAGGTGAGTACAGCAAGCTCGCCCCCAACGTGTGGGTTTCGTTCCTAACGTGGCACGTTCGGCGCGAAACCGCGTAAGTTTTAACTACTCCTTATTTTCCTCCCTACATCTCCTAAATGTGGATTTTTGCTGTTATCTGCCATTGGTAATCAATATGAAGCACTGTAAGTGGTTAGAAGGTTTATTTAATGTTATGACTTACAAATACTGTACTGCACAGCAAAACTTCAACATACAAATACGTAAACACAAGGCAACATTCCGATGCTTAAACCAATCGACGTCGGAATGTTACCTTGTGTTTACGTATTTGTATGTTGAAGTTTTGCTGTGCAGTACTGTATTTGTAAGTTATAACATTAAATAAACCTTCTAACCACTTAAAGTGATTCATATTGATTACCAATGGCAGATAACAGCAAAATACCACATTTAGGGAGTCTAGGGAGCAAAATGGTTTCGGGACTATTCGCTGTCAAGCCAGTTCGCCATTACAACAATAACAAGACAACATAGACTTTGATGGATCCCCCTGAAATATAGTTATTAAATCGTTTTCGTTTTCGTTTTTAAAGGCTCCAACATACTTGCATGTGTCGTCCTTGGTCACCTAATGGCGGATCTCCACGCGGCACAATCCATTGCAGCCTCCCTGTTCAGTCCCTTAACCCTAAGGTCACACTTAATGACCTCGTCCCATGTCTTTCTCGGTCTACCCCTCATAACCCCACCCCCAATATTAACACTTCTCACCTTCCTCACCCAATTATCATCCCCCATCCTCTCCACATGTCCAAACCACCTCAATCTACCTCTCCTCATCACAACACCAATACACTCCAGTCCCATCCTACTTCTCAACTCTTCTATTGTAAACCCAGCCCCTCCAGGCCTTGGACGCAGGGACGCACTGCACATCCACCTAATCATTGTCATTTCTGTACATCTGAGCCGGCGAATGTCTTCCTCCTTCATTGCCCAGGTCTCACTGCCATACAGCATTACACTCCTAACACATGCTGCATACAAAGACCCCTTAGCACGTAGGGAGAGCCCTCTCAATGTCAGGAGAGGCAAGAGCTCCCTGAACTTCTTCCAACCACTTCTCACCCTAGCCAAAGAGCTAGCTCCAGCCCCACCTCCAGCACACAACATGTCTCCCAAATAACAAAACTCTTCCACACACTCAAGAGATTCACCAGCAAGTTCAATCCTTTCACGTCTGACGATCTCCACCTGCTCACCCCGGCACGCTGTACACATAAAATCAGCATTATCTCGCAGTCTACCTCTGATACCACTACATCTCTTATGCACCCATTTATCACACACACCGCACAAAATGGAATTACTTCCCACGCCCTTGTGGCAAACTGCACATGGCCACTCTCCCTCGTCTTTGACAGTACCGCCACCAACCCTAGATATCATCACTTTTGTTTTATCTGCATTTACCCTTAAACCCTTTTGCCCCATACCATCTCTCCACTTCCTAAACCTTTCCTCCGCCTCCCTTTCATTCTCTGCAATCAACACCAAATCATCAGCATACAACAACTCCCACGGGAGTCCGTTTCTAAAGTCACGTGAAAGGGCTTCAAGTACCATGATAAACAACATGGGACTCAAGACTGACCCCTGATACACACCAACATTCACGGAAAACTCATCACTCAAATCTCCATTCACTCTCACCTGGGTGTGAGCACCCACATACATGGCCATAACCACCCTAACCAGCCACTCCTCCAAGCCAAGCTTTCTCATTGCCCACTTCACCACCTCTCTAGGGACTCTGTCAAAGGCCTTTTCCAAATCAACAAAAACAAAATAAAGATCCCTTCTCCTACCAGTATATTTTTCCTGAAGCTGTCGAACAATGAATATGGCATCAGTGGTCCCCCTACCTGGCATAAACCCAAACTGCATCTCATCAATATTCACTCTTTCTCTAATCATACCTTCTAAAACTCTCTCCATTACCTTCATTATCTGATCTAAAAGCTTTATACCTCTATAATTTCCTCTTTCCAGGGCATCACCCTTCCCTTTATACACATTTACAATTACACTCTTCAGCGAATCATCTGGGACAACACACTCATAAATAATCCTATTTATCAGGTCAGTGACTAAACTCACCCCTATATCACCTGAGGCCTTCAACATTTCGGCAGTCAACCCAGACACACCTGCTGCCTTCCCCACCCTCATCTTGCCTATTGCCTCACTCACAGTTGCAGTATCAATCAAAGGCCAAGGGCCAGACACTGGATCTGCTGGCTCCAAACCTTCCCTGTCCCAGTCAAACTCCTCATTCAACAACCGGTTATAATGCTCTCTCCATGCATCTTTAATATCTTCACTGTTCACCACTACCCTTCCTTCATCATTCTTCACACACTGCTCACCTGTGATATCCCGATTATCCCTCTTCACCTGACCTGCCACCCTAAATATATTTTTCCTTTCCCCATGATTTAGGTTATCAAGTAATTGTCTCTGTGACTCAGACTTTGCCCTGTATACCTCTCTCCTAGCCCTACGCTTGGCAGCCAAATATTCCTCTTTGCTACTACCCTTCTTCCATTCCCGGAAAAGCCTTCTTTTCTCCTTAATTGCAGCTTCTACACCCTCATCCCACCACCAAGTTACTTTATGTCTTGGTGGTCCTCTTGTCCAGCCGCATGTTACATCAGCAACTCTCAAGAAATTGTTCTTGAGGGCTCTGTACTGTTCATTAACGCCTCTGTCTACAGCTCCCTGTTCAGCCACCACTCTCCTCAACTCGCTATAGAAGGCATCCCTTACTACTTGGTTTTTCAGCTTCCATATTTTCCTCCTAGGTACATAAGTCCTCTTTTTCATCACTTGTTCTTTAAGCACCATATCACAAATCAATAGTCTGTGCTGCTGCACACACTCCTCACTTCCTATAACTTTAACATCCCTCACTAACCTCCTATCAGCCCTCCTAACCAGAAAATAATCTATCTGACTGCTATTTCCCCCAGACTCATACGTAATTAACCTACTGTCTCTTTTCCTAAAAGATGTGTTGCACACAATCATGTCCGTTGCCTCCCCAAACTCGAGTATCCTTTCCCCTTCTGCATTCCTTAGACCATATGCACATCCCCCATGCACTCCTTCATAACCTTGTGCTGCTTCACCTACATGACCATTTAAGTCCCCTCCCAAAATCACTATCTCCTCATCCCGCATACCACCCACTACACGTATTAAATCATCCCAAAATCTATCTTTCTCTGATTCATCCAATCCTGCCTGTGGAGCATATGCCGATATAATCACAGCTATCTTTCTTCCCAACAGAATTTTCACTACCAATATCCTATCGCTTACTCTCAAAACGTTCATAACATATTCCACCCATTTCTCCGCAACCATCACACCAACACCTCCATATCCATCTGTCCCCCCCTGCCAAAACAACTTATAGCAACAGTCCTTCCCAACAATCTTTCTGGCTGATCCACCCCTGTACCGGACTTCCTGCAAACACGCCACATCCATCCACCTCCTACTGAATGCCTCAACGACTTCCCCTGCTCTTCCCCTCAAACTTCCCACATTCCCACATTATTAAAGTATTGATTAATTAATAATAAGTATATTGATAAAAGTATTGATTAATTAATATAAGTACTGTATATTTATAGAATGACGGGGAATCATCCAGGGTGCAAATTGTCCTGACGGGGAATCGTCCATGTTTTGACGGGGAATTGACATGATGGCGAATTGTCTTGGAACCCACCGATCGTGTGTAATCTATAATTCAGGTTAACTGGTCAGAACGCTTTATTTAATGCTTTAACTTTTGTAAAGTACTTTAACTTGATGTGTTAACTTACAAAGACAGTAC
This sequence comes from Coenobita brevimanus, assembly GCF_032717465.1. Taxonomy (NCBI): domain Eukaryota; kingdom Metazoa; phylum Arthropoda; class Malacostraca; order Decapoda; family Coenobitidae; genus Coenobita; species Coenobita brevimanus. Next base: position 59,902,119 of record NC_137054.1, read on the forward strand.
TGTGGAAAGCAGTACAGCAAATATTTAACAAACAAATAAAAAAAGTAATATTCTGACGCCTGTCAGAAAACTGGTTATAAGACTTTATTTCTTGCTTGAACGTTATTTAATTTTACTTTAACTTACACATAAACTTACCAGAACAGTACTGTAAATATTTAACTTACAAATACAACACTGAGGAAAAGCAGTACAGCGAATCACATCACGTGATCAAAACAAACCGTGCGTGCTGAGCTGATGTTCGAGGATTTGGCCTTTCAAAGGCCTCTTTTGCGTAAATTTATAGTTTTCGTAATGGTTCTTTAACCCCTACACCGCGGGCATGTTTACCAATGTTTTGCGTGTGCCGCGGGGTTATTCGGGCTCCGACAGACTCTCAAAAAATATTTGCCAAAAATCAGTTATTAGTCCTTGAATATTAAAATTACATATGCTTATGGCACATACCTTCAGCTTTCTCCTGGAATGTTTGTTGAGCCTTAGTCGGTTACCATAGGACTTGTGGAGACCTCTGAAGTTGGGTAACGAAGTCTCCACTTTACACTTCCCGACAACCCGTAATATGATTACCACAGCCAGATATTAACACTATAAACACTACTCTATGATTTTCAAGTAGTTTGGGATCCATACTCCAAAAAAAAAAACACTGTGAAAGCAATGAAAATTACGAGCGCGTCTGACCGTCACACTTGCGCTAGTTCGCTCTTGGTACTCTGTCATTTGTTATTCATAAAACCCCTCACACTTTATATTTCTATTACTGTATAACACTTATATATATCTACAGTCTTTATCCATAAATTTCCTTCAGTAGTATTAGTTTATTGTCACTGTAGGGATTCAATTTCTTTCAGTAAAATACGTAGCATTCACTTTCCCGTCCTGTATACTAGCATTGAGAGTGAATGTCACTTTCAATTTCACTCTCATAACTCATAGTATTCAGACATGCTAGAGTGAAACTTTCACTTTCATTACTCCTAGGGTATATAATCGTATTCTTATAATACTACTCATTTACATTTCTATTTACGTTCTCTATTTTATTTACGTTATTTACATTTCTATTTTATTTACACAGTGTTATGCACTGTCACTTGAAGTAACTTATAAAACTCTTTTCCACTGTTCACGTATATTTACATTCATTACTTACACTTTCTGTTTACACATTTACAATTCCACTTGCACTGTTTTACTCAATAGAAAGATCGTAGTCACTCTTTTATCAATTGTCAGCCCTTTACCTCTTTCCACACGAGGTTTAGTAGGGGGTAAAGGTCACAGGGCCCTTTGCATGGGGGTGAAAAGTCCCTGAAGTTAGCAAGAGCGAACAGACGTCCCCCTACACTGGAAGATGAGAGTGAACTGATAAGGGTGGGCCGGGGTGGTGGCCTACCTAGGGAAATCAGTACTGCCAACGTTTAGCCTCTTGACACAGCTAATTTATAGCAGTGAAATGATTGGCAGGAAATCTAGACAATACATTATAAATTAGGTAGTTCCAGGTGAATGTAAATATCACTTAGGCTTCTCCCTTCCCTCCTTATATGTATATTTATTACGAAAATAGATTATACAGCATATTTCAAGGGGAAATAAACAGTGAAAATTAGCGAATGAGTGCACGTGAGGTGTTGTCAGGTGATAATTAGCCAATTCCAGGTGTATGGCACTCTCACTTACCTTATTTCTTTCTTGTATATATTATTTGGTATAAGAATAGGGCATAGGGCTTATTTCAATGGATGAAATCAGTGAAAAATTCCAGGGAAGATTTACTTAGCGTAGCACGGCCAGGCAGGCGAGAGGATAGGGTAATGGAGGGGGGGTAGGGAGGGGAGTCAAGAACGGGGAGAAATGGCTAAATTGTCAACAATGGATGGGAGTACAGATGAGATTAGGAGTGCTGACTAGTGTTGGACATTGGCAGTACTGATAGATGATACAAGCCCCCACTTGGAAGCCCGGGTGAATTCAAAATAACACAGAATCACGAAAGCGACGCCCCACGGTATGATCCCTTGCTCCCAAGCGTCACGAAAGTGACGCCCCGCGGTTAAGGGGTTAATCTTATGTTGTCTTATACATATCCCAGCACTAACTGCGTATAGTTGTGAGCACTTTTGGTGAGAACGTGTTCAGGGTGAGTTTACTGTATATACAATATTAAACATTCTGGTCACTTACAACAAGTCCCTGGCTCCTGGACTGGTACTAATGGACCCTAACCTAGCCTAACTCAGAAAACACCTCCCTACTGGACATGCATAGCACCTAAGACCCCATTCACACCAGTAAGGGACATAAATGAGTGAAATGAGGTTTTAGACATAGGTATGGAAAATACAGTACAGTATGAAACGTTTGAGGGAGGCAGTGGCTGAATCGGTAGAGAGGCAGACTGTAGTCCTAATGGGCCTAGGATCGAATCCCGGCTGGGGCAGGGAACAGTTTCAGGATTTGAATTTCTTAAGAGCAGACTTTCCTGATCTACCACATGACCCACCGACATGTCACGTAAAAGTACCCCTGCTAATACCAGTTCACCAGTCCTGTATGAGACAGCCCTAGCATGTATTCAAAATTGATGGTGGGTGTTAGCGCTGAAGTGATGACATTTGGAGGTGTAGGAGGACTACTGGGCCTTGGGTTAGGTCACTGCCCCCGAGAAATAGGCCCTGAAGCTTTTTCCCAGAGTCGGAAATGTAAAAAAAAAAAAAAAAAAATCGGTATTTACAGCAAGTCCCTGGCCATCTCAGTGAATAACCCGCCGCCTCTCAGACTCTGACAGTAAAAAAGAGTACCCGAAGCACCTGCAGTACACTGTACATGAAGTCTTGCACTGAACTTAGTCATTTGCACTCATAATACCATTTTCTTAACACTGTGCACTCTAGTCTTACTTGCGTTCCATTGTTCATCATTCATTCATTCATTGCCAGACGCCATGTATCCCAGACGGGGTGGCCAAGGGCTTAGAGTTAATTGTTTTACAGGGAGGGGCACTAATCCTCCACCAACCCCACTTGACACTTAAGTCTTTGCGCTCATAATTCCATTTTCTTAATTGCGCTCCATTGTACATTAATAAAATCAGTGTTGCACTCTGCACTGAAATCTTTGCACTCAGAATTTCAATTTCTTAACACTGCGCACTATTTTTTTCACTGCACAACACTAAATTCCCTTGTAATCTAGTGGCGAGTTCTTGCTGCATAATCACTGTCAGAGTCTGAGAGTAACTGATGCAGGGGGCCTAGGGGTGCATTGCTGGGACATGGTGATGGACTACCGACTGCAGACGACTCTGAAGAGAAGCGCAAACTCACGTCCAGTGGCGACTCCACCGTGCCTGATGTGCTGGGCTGTGGCTCAGAGGATGAGGTCCTGTCTTGGGGAGGCAATGGTGTGGAGCCGGGGCTGGGCACAGCGGGGGTCATGGGTCTGAAAAAGCTGTCAATGGTTGATTGACGCAAGGAACGCGATTTTGGCGATTAATGATGCGCTACCTGAAAGCCCGCACTTCCTTCACAAGTCCCAAGGGCCCCATCTCCCTGTCGCAGTCGGGTGTTCCAGGTAGTTGAGAACGAACTCTACGTGTTCCCAGAGTGCACTCAGCTTGGGGATGGCTGGAGTAATGTCACGCTGAGAGGAGTCTGCATCATCGTTGCCCTCCTCGTCGGAATCTTCAAGCTGGGTACTAACACCTGCAACTGAAGATGCAATCTCGATATCAGACATGGTCTGATACCCAGGATCGCCCTCGTCATTGTCCAACCACTCACGCACTTTGTCCACATCAACATCGTCGCCATGTGCACGTAGATGTGCATGGAAGTCATCCACGTCGAAACCTAGAAAATCATGCTCCACGTCCGTTTCGAGAAGCAGACGAGACCATCCATTTTCTAGAGTTTTGACAGGGACTTCCTCCCATGCACTGGCCTAGTTGTAGTTTGCAGACTTGACGTTGTAGCAGCAAAGGTTTTCCAAAGTCCACTGGCCTCGCGTGTCCCGTCCCGCCCTGCGCATGTCCTTATCCTCGAGAACAGCCATCACCTTGTCCAGGAACTTCCTTCGGTACAGCCTCTTCGTTGCCACGATCACTCCTTGGTCCATTGGTTGGATGAGAGCAGTCATTTAGGCATAAACATGCACCTAATGCGGCCATTTGCAGCCACCAAGTCCTTGTCGCACGGGTGGGCAGGTGCATTATCCAAGAGAAGGAGGGCCTTTACCTGGTCACGCGGGATTCCCAGTATGTTCGTCTGGTAATGGATGACCTCCTTGACGAAATGGCGGTGGAACCAGTCTTTGAAGATCTGGGCAGTGAACCAAGCCTTCAAAGAATGGTACCAAACGACAGGAAGGACATCCACCACCCCACGAAGACACCGAGGCTGCTTTGCATGGCCAACAATAACGGGCTTGAGCTGGTGCATATTGTTAGCATTAGCACAACACAAAGCAGATATCCGTTGCTTGGAGAGCTTGCGGCCAGGTACACACTTCTCCGTCTCCTCGGCTAGAGTGTTTATTGGCAAAGAGCTATAGAATAAACCAGTTTTGTCAGCATTGTAGACTTGACTGAGAGTTAGGCCCTCCCTGTCGATCAAGCGCTTCACCTTGTGCCGAGACTCCTCTACTCCATCCTCATTGGCATCCAAAGCTTCACCATGGGACTTATGGTTGGTAAGGCCATGTCGTAACTTGAACGTGAAGAGCCAACCCTCGGATGCCTGGAAGTCTAGGACGTCGTGAAGCCTTGCGAACATCTCAGCAGCAGCCTTCAGCTCCGTGCCACGCACCAGCACACCAGCAGCACGTTGTTGTCGATACCAAATCAACGTGGAGCAGTCTATTTCAGCATACCGGGGAGTAAACATCATCTTCCTCTCCATGTTAAGTTTGTTCTGAAGAAGTCAGCCGTGTACTGCATGAGTTTGTCACGGGATCTCTTAATATCAGTGTAAATCGGGCCAGGTTGAATTCATGGAGGATGCGTGAGGTTGACCATCCTGCGTCCACCTTGTCCAGTATCTCCCTCTTCTTCTCCAGAGTCAAAACCACTCTCTTCCTCTTCTCAGGCGGCAGGGCCATCATCACACACACAAAGAAGAGGCAGGAGAGCCTGCAGCAGGTAGGGCACCACTACAAAAGTGAGCACGTGAGCAGTCATGATGACGACTGTGCACACACAAAAGACGGGTGGGAAGTGGGGAGGATGCAGGGGCACTCTAGCGGACAGCGGCGGAACTATGCACCAAAACAGAGCTGGTCTGCGCCGCGCACACCATGTTCAAATTACGAGGGGGGGGGGGATTTGGATTTTTTCGAATTTTTTGTGATTTGGGGGCAATTTTGGGAATATTAAATCCTGGGACCAAAATGTCCATTAAGTGGGGTGTCCGGAAAGTGGGCGTCTTGTTAGGATGGGGATTACTGTATTACACCCGATGCTCAGATGACATCCTACCTCATCAGAAGCCAGAGTGAGAAGGATTTGAATTTTCCATCCAGAAAATATCAAAGACCACTCTTCAAATTGATTGGTAAAATAAAATCATGTAACATAAAGTATGCCTATGAGTGGGTGAATCAGACCTATCAGACGCATACACAGTCGACGGAGGGATGAACACACGTGTGAACACACACATTTTTTACACGGACTGTCTGAGTCAACATCCATGGTATGTTTTGGGGGGGAAATTTGAATTAAATTCATTATCTCTATATATCGATTTCTGAATGAGGTTATGGGGGTTCATTAGCATTCTTATGTAATGTACTACGTGTTTATAGTGTTAATATTCCCGAACTGCATATTGGCAACTTGTAAAATAATACCATTTTTAATAATGTAAATATTCCCACTTCCTCTAGTATTGACATGCTTGGTGTGACACTAAATACTAACCTAAGCTGGACACACTATATTAAATCCATTGCCAAAGAAGCCTCTAAAAAACTGGAACTCCTATACAGCGTCCGAGAATTTTTCACTGATGAGCAGTTGGCCATAATGTTATCTTTATAACTTGGCCTAATGATTTGTGCATCTGGATGTAGTTACCAAATGAAGTACAGAAACTTTGAGTACAGTGACTCAGAAACACCTTATTGTATCATCCAGCTACGTGGATAATGTAAATTTCAGATATGATACATGTATCTGTAAAGTAAATTATTATTTTACACCTAAACTTACCGCTACCTCTATAGACAGCATAAAAGTACACTTTAAATTGATTTAAAAAAAAAAAAGCTGAATAGGCTGCATCAGCTGGCAGGAATCCCGCCACTGCGGCCAATATTATGTGTCGGTCAGCTTATTGGAACCCCACAGATGATCACCAATTATATATCAGCTTAGATGTGACCTCACTGTTCCAAGCAAGGTTAATACCATTGCACCTGGTCGAAGTCATTTCCGGCTGACACTCTCCACCAAATGTCTTTCTCACACACTGGAGATGGTGGGAATCAGTGTAGATCTTGTTGAAGGAATTGGTAGAGGTAGCGTGTGCAGGTGAGCTGAAAATAGCAGAATTATCTCTTTATTGGCCACAGAAAGATACAGCTGCGACACAGAGAGCTCAGAGTATATACGTCCCTCTCGTTTGACTGATAAGTGTGTTCTGCTGTTAGCTGCCTTCCCCCACTGGGGAGTGGCACTGGAATCAGCATACAGGTATTCAGAGATGCCAAACCCCACAGACAACTGGGATTTATACATGAATAGAAGCCTCACAACTTTACCATGCATATTATACACCTTCATAAAATAATACCGGGTATTGATTACATTAAAGTATACCAGCAAGGTAAATATTTCCCCAAGACTTTAAACATATATATACAATATATTTCTCTATCACCCTCCATTTACCTTAGGTTGTTTTGATTGGAAAAGGCGGTCTCATTGTCCATCCTATCCCAAGCCACACTTTACCGTGAAATGGTGTTTGGTTGCTTATCATTCACACTATATTACACATTGTTAATTATGAATAAACAACTTTGTATGTAATATGTAACAATAGTGTGAAACTACAACTTGTCATGGGAAATGATGTTGGCACCAGAACAAGGCTCGCTTTGCTCGCCACCCCCAGTCCTGAAAACTGGGCGGTAAATATCGGTTCTCAGCTCATGCTGCCTTTTCCCATGAAACCTAGGCTTTTCTGATGGTTCTTGATGTGATTCATTCGATTTTGAGCATCATTTCCATCGGAAATGACCCGATTTTGAGATAACCCCCTCCCCCGTCCCTCAGCAATAATGGGGAATCTTTGGGGAATCGGGGGTTTTAGGGAAGGGAGAAACACAGAAAATGGTAATTTCTGAGTTAAATGAAGCTGATGATTGAATGAATCTTACCAAAAACCATTGGAAAAACCTAGGTTTCGTGGGTAAAATACGAAGCTCAAACCTATCCTAACCTAACCCAATGTAAAACCTAACTTAACCTAACCCAACCAAACCAAACCTAACCTAACCTAACCAAACCTCACCTAACCCAACCAAACCAAACCTAACCTAACCTAATCCAACCCAAACTGAAAGTAACCAACCATTCAAACCTTACTTCTTACCTTACTTGTCGTCAGAATCTGTGTCCTCAGCGATGGGGATAGCATGTGCAGGTACTCAGGTAGGCCTGGTGCAACCACGAAGTGGGGGATACAGCTTCTCCACCTCCTTGAAAAAACAGTGCATTTCATGATTGCCAGCTTGCTTCAGAAACAGGTACCGGCCCAGGTACTGATGCAGGTAGCAGTACAGGATACCTGGTTTCTTAATGCACTCATTTATGTCTTTCCACAATCTTTCAATATTTTGTGTGTGCCCTTCAGGCTGTTCTGGGTCTACGAAATTTTCTCTGTGATTAATACTGGAGTGTGTGTAACCTTCTTCACTTGGTTTTGCATAGCAGCCCAATAGTCACTTATAATTACTGAACCAGGTTTGACATATTTTCTTATTATTGGCACAAGTGTATTCATGTCTCTGTTTTCAGTTTCACTGGAAACAGGGTCAACCAGGGGAATCACAAACTTCTTTTTTGACACATAATATGCCACTGAGAAGCCAGGTGGTCTGGGTTACCTCTCGTCCTCCAATATACTTGTGGCTCAAAACAACTGTTTCGTCAATCTCCACTATAACCCCATTGCCACCAATCTGTTCTTAATTATCAAACCAAAATTCACAGACCTCTGAACAGAAAGAACACCAGTCTACACTTGTTTCAATTGTAATTTGCACATTTCGTATCACGTTTACGTGGTTAAAGACTTTCTCGACCCAGTAATACACAAAAATAACAATTTGCCATGGTTCCAGATGCATTCGTTTTAAAATATGCCATGATAATCAGAAATGCAGTAGTTACACAGTTTGCACTTCTTGGTCTTGGGGATCACATGACTTCCTGTGCAACACCACTGGTACCGGTCTTTCCTAAATATACAGTCCTTCCCACACTTAGGACACTGAACAGACTGAGGCAAAACACCGTGGGACCCAAGAAATTCAGTGCTTAATTCGTTGTTCTCAGAGCACCTTTGAAAAATGCGTCCAGGAACCGAAGGACACCTGCTGCACTGGACCACCATATCTACTATGATTTTGAAATGAAAGTGGGAGATAGTGGGGGGAGCAGCACAAACACTGATTGGCTGTAGGTGAACTGGCAGCGGCTGTGATTGGCTCACTTCATGCTGGTGTCGAGAGCTCAGTTTGAACCAAATTCCATTATTAGCAAGTTATCCTAGCTGGGTTGGAAGAGGGAGGGTGGGGTGGGGCTACCGAAATATTATTATATCTTCCTTAAAACTAATTTGTGATGGAAGTGTATAAGGAAAATGTTGATGAACTTGAAGAGATGAGTGTGCAGAACGTAATAAAATTGACGGGAATGATTATGGGGTGAAAACCAACATTATCCAACTGGGCCCCCTTACAACATGCATGTGCACCATAAATACTTCTGTGGGCGCCCCTGATGAGGGTAGCCAAATTTTCAGTTTAGAGGCAACACCAGTTGGACATTTTTTTTTTTCCTTAGTTTTGAGACTGTTATTTGTTTGTGGGAATCTGATTACAGTATTTAGTAATATTTGTGTTTGCTTCTACCACATTCATCTCTCGTCCACCATAGAAATGGTAGTGTTGGCGAATGATGCTGTTATGTGCTCATAACCGTGAGACAGCAAATGATGTGTGGCAAACATCACTGACCAGTATAATATAGAGAGGCTATCTCTGCTGCGGGCATGTGATTTTGGCCGTCTTATTGAAACACCAGCACTCGGATTCAAATATTTTTTTTCCATTAAGCAGTGGTTATTAATAAAGATACACTCATCGCTTATAATACAAAACCATGTATGGATTATGTTTTTTATACTTCGTGGTTCAGTGAATTATAACTGGGAACATTTAGCCAGTGAGTATAAAACAATGCTATAGGTTGCTGCAGTGCAGAACTTAGCCTTTATGGCACTATCCATGTCATGAAACCGAATGTCCGAATTGATAATGGCCAGAAGAAACATGGAAATATCCACAAGAGAGTGTGAACAGAAGAGAAGTGGACATGGAGAGAAACACTGGAGATAAATGGGCCCATTTTAGTGGCCTCATTCATGCAGGGATACTGGGGAAGAATCTTCCCTCCCACCCCAGGGGGCAGTAATGTTATAGAATTAGCAACAAGATATATTTCTTGTGAAATGTAATGCCATCTCACTTTGATGATTTCCTGTACCCATTTTTGCATCCAGAAGCTGCACAGCTGACCATGGCACTATATATTACGGAATCATTGGCTTCTTTCAAAAACCCAATGAACACCTCAGTTCAAAAACCGTGGGCATCAGGCGAGGCGTAACATGGCTGCCGGTACACCAGTGCCACCCTGGCGGCGGCTACATAAGTTACGCTGTGTTACCCTTGAGAAAGCCTCTCCATATTATAGTGCTCAGTGGATAAACATATGCTTTATTTGAAGCAGTAGAAGCACCTTACCATATCGGTTCTTCTTGTTAGTCTGTTATATTTTTCTTATTATTTCTGGATTGGGAAATAAATTTTCATGTGAAATCTGTTTCCTCATTGCTTTGGCCAAGGCAAAATTCTCTCGACCTTGGCTTTGGCTATATTACGCTGTGTCAACTCGTTTGACTCGTCACGGTAATGGCGGAAGGGACTGTCCTGACCTAAGTCTTTAACTAAGCCTAACTTAACTGAAATACCCATCCGAACGGGAGGCCACAGTAGGGGTGGTGCAATACCCACCCCAAGGAGGGACCACGTGTAGGGTGGCGAAATATCCACCCATAAGGGAAGCCACAGGGAGGCGCGTGGAGCGCGTAAGGGATCCGAACCAGAGGTCCTATGTCTCCCGCCACCTTGCGCCTCTCATCCTCTCAAGCAGACTCAACGAGAGGTACGCTGTGCTGGTAAACTACTCACCAGCCAGACCAGCCTTCACCAGGATCAGGGTGTGACTTGTCCTAGCACAGTCCCAGGCAGCACCACGGTGACAACCACTGTCCACACTGGGAAGGAAGAGACGGCCGCCATATGTTCTTAAGCTGCTACCCCCTGCAGGACTGCGATGACGGCCACCATATGCTCTTCGCCTGCAGCTGCTCCTGGGAGCAGCACCGTGGTGATGGCCACCGTCCGCACCGAGAAGGAAGGGACGGCCACCGTATGCCCTTTGGCTGACAGCCCAGAGAAAGGCAGAACCGCTGTGACGCCCCTTGGCTGACAACCCAGAGAAAGGCAGAATTGCGGTGACGGCCACCGTCCGCACCAGGAAGGAAGGGACGGCCACCATACGCCCTTCGTCTGCCACCTCCTCAGAGAGCAGGACTGCTGTGTCAGCCACCGTCCTCACTGGGAAGGAAGGGACGGCCACCTTACGCCCTTTGTCTGCCACCTCCTCAGGGAGCAGGACCGCGGTGACGGTGTCCGTCCGCACCAGGAAGGAAGGGACAACCACCATACGCCTTTTGCCTGTTGTCCCGAGGGCCAGTGGAACCGCAGTGATGGCCACCATCCGCACCAGGAAGGAAGGGACGGCCACTGTACGCTCCTCGTCCACTGCCCTTGTGACTACCCATCTGGAGGAGGTCCCTGGCTCGGGCCACCATCCACCTAGAGGCTGAGCGGGACTCCTTTCTCTCTCTCCCAACAGGTGCAGTTCCCCAGAGGAGTTGCAGCTGGAGCAGCTCTGGTGAGGGCCTATCACGAGCCTGGAAATCAGTGCCCTGCAGCCAGCACCTGGGCGATGCCTTCCACTGTTGGACTATGAGGAAGGGATGCCGCAGGCAGCTCCTGACAGCGACTCAACCCAACCGAGAACGCAGCCCCCAAAAGCCCAGGGGCACCCCTAGGACTCTGGGGCGTGACTTCCCCAGCCTCTCCAGCAGGCAGTCCTCCTTCAGTAGCAGGCGGAGGCAAGCACGCCTACTTGCCCTGTTTGGCCCCAGTCCAGAGGGCCACGTTCCTCACCGAGGCCCAAGTTCAGAGGGCTGCCTTCCTCGCTGAGGCCCCACTAGGGAAGAGCCTCCCTCCATGCCGACCAGCAACCCATCCCGGACGACCCAGCCTCCAGCAGTAGCCCCGTGCCTCTTACGTGAAAGCACACCTGACGAGCTACCTCCCACACCCGGGAGTCATTTGTAAGCAGCCCAAATCCACAGCAGCCCGAGCCAGAGTCAACTAGTTCAATTGTGTCCCCTTAACCTGATTTGTGTATAATATTAATATTGTATCTATTCTGTTTGTGATTATGGCATGTGATAACAAAATTGCATGAAAATGAAAGTATGGTACGGAACCTGTGAAATTTATCCTAACTGATATCAGACATCCAAAGTGCAAGCCCAAATTTTCACTTTTACAACAGCTTAAACCTACTGAATACTGTACATACGGTGATAAGAAACAGGGAAGTGAGCATGGAAGTGAAAAGTTACTGCATGACAGTATTGTGATACCAACTCTAACATGAGGAACACAAGTCAAGAGTGAGAGCAGTGGAAATGAGTTATTTGAGAGAAGCATATGGAGTCACATGGAGAGACAGATAGATAAATGAGCAAGTGAAGGAGCATTGTGGTGTGGATGTGGATGTGATAGGAAGCGTTGTTAACACATTGAGGTGGTTTGGCCATGTGGAGAGGTTGGAGAGCTTGAGAATGATGAGGAGAGTGTATGTGAGTGAGGTGGAAGGGGGGAGAGAGAGGGGAAAGTCAAGGATTAGGTGGAGGGATGGAGTAGAGTGTGAGCTGGGAGCAGGGCAGTGAAATGTCGAGGGACAGGGTGACATGGAGGTGATTTGTTTGTGGCCACCCCTTATGGGATTAAGGCGTCTGGCAATAGATAGATAGATAGGCGTACATACTGTTATGGTAAGTATCAGAAATGCACACAGAGGTATGGTTAAGTTAATAGAAAGTGATGAAAAGGGCACAATAAGGAAGGAAGAAATACCACTGAGAGACCTGAGATGGGCTGGAGTTATGGGTTTGAAGAGTTGATGGTCTCTGCCACCTGGGATTACTTACTTGAGTAGGGCCTTATCCTTGAATTCCTCTGAGCCATCAGAAATCACTGGCACTGAATCATCATTGTCATCAGAAACCAGCTCAGGTGTGTGATGATAATATTCATGAGCCAAAAAATGCATGATAATGGCAGGAGTGCAGGTTTTCATCATGCTTTGATAACAACAACTGCTGTAACCAAGTGCATGATAACCAAGGGATCACTGTACCTTCAGTCCTTCCCAGGAACCATTCTTTGCTGATTCATCACTAAATCTAACTTCTTGGAAGCAGCAGACATCTGTCCTACTTCTGCTAAAATTTCCACCATCCCCCCCCCCTCTAACCTTTAAGCTACCCACATTCCAAGATGCCACTCCAAATCCTGTGGGTGATTTGGTTTCCTCAGGCTTGCTCTTTGCATTTGGCTTCAATTTTGTCATAGTCAGTTGTAAACGGGGAGACAGACCACAGCCCCAAGTTTAGGCAGGAGATCAGGGACCAGAGCCTCCTAGCATTGGCCAGTGGCTGTGGCAGTGGCCTCGGCACCTTGCCAGGACAGCTACAGGAATGCTGTTGATGTGTGCCATGGCACTATACACTGCCATGTCATTATGACCTCAGTGATGGGGGCAGCCTCCTGGGTGCTGCTCCCAGGTTCAGGCTACTCCCCATCACTTTACCCCTGGAAGCAGCAGCCTGGAAACTGCAGTGCCCTGTATCCTCTCACTTAAATCTGAATCTCATCCTATCCTGGCCCCAAAACTGCACTGACGGAGCCTGCACCACACCTCCCCTCATCTTCAGCGCTAGGTAACGGGGGCAAAGTTTTCTGGCTGCATACCTTTGCTGGTGTCCCTGTGACATAGTAGGGTATGGTGTGTGGTATATAAAATGCATGTAGCGTAGCATAAGATAATTAGAAGTGTCTGGGAGAGTATGCTGACCTACTTTCCATGTCAGTGACACACTGGAAAAGCTTTCCAATCCTCCTCCGGAATACCACCCTGATCGATTAGTGCAACAGCTTATGTTTGATTCATTTTTAATTTACATGTTTGCATGGACACCCAGTTAAAAATTATTCAGCACCTTTGTGGTCTGTTACAATGTGATACTTGGACCAAGCATTTCGAATTACCAACACTTATCAAATGTTTCACCTTTCAGAATCATTTTAAAGCTCATCACACCCTGTGGTGCTGAATAATATTTTTAATGGATGTGCAGTATCAGCATTATTCACACCAATAGAATTACTGTAAAATGAAAAAAAGAAAATGGTCAATAAAACTCAAAAGCATTTTATTCATTATAATCTGCTCTTGCTGTGAAACTTTCTGGTATAACTAACATATTGCAACACCATCAGTTGTACATGTGTCAAAAATAGCATCACTAGGCATGGGTCTGATATTTCTGAGACTTTTGGGGGGGCTCCGTTGCTCTACCTGGATCTGTATGGTTGGTACCCCAACATTCTTAGCCTGTAGGTATGAATGAATTTATCCATTCTCAAGGAATGTCAACCCTATTAGGCTTTTTGTAATTTGTGATTGATGCTGGTTGTGTCCATGTCATGATGTCTGATTGCTGTGACTGGGGCAGGAGGACCTTACACAGAGTACTGGAAGAGGTTGGAAATAAAATGCACAGGTGCTTATCTCTTACTTTTCCCATTTCTTACTCAGTACGAGGGGTTTGGAACTCTAGCTTGGCAGAATGAGTAACATAATGTTTTTAGATATTTATTAAAATATGATGATGATGATTAGCTATTAGTAGTAGTAGCAGTAGTAGTACTAGTATCATTGTTTTTGTTATTGATGTTGATACTGGTGCTGTATATGTAATGTTATTTGTTTAATTTAACAATTTTATTGTAGTCTGTATCCTACTGGTGTCTGTGTTGACATTCTTAATGTTTAAAAACAGTTCCATTAAATGCAGCAGAGTATAGAGATAGCTTAGTTATCATTCGCAGTTGATACCACGCCCAGTACACGGTATCGAAATTGCGCGATAACAAAAGCACAGAACCTATGCGATTTATCCTAATTGGTACTGGGCACCCCACTTGTAAACCCAGTTTTCCAATTTACAGCAATATAGACCCGCTGAATACATGCATATTCTCTATCTATCTATTGCCAGATGCTTTAATCCCATATGGGGTGACCACAAACAGATCGCCTCCACGTCGCCCTGTCCCCTGTCATTTCACTGCCCTGCTCCCAACTCACACACCTGTCTCTCATATACCTCTCCTCTCCATCCCTCCATCTCATCCTTCGCCTTCCCCTCCCTCTCATTCTCTCCACCTCACTCACATACACTCTTGTCATTTTCTCGCCCTCCATCCTCTCCACATGACCAAACCACCTCAGTGTGTTTCTCCTAACGCTTCCTATCACATCCACATCCACACCACAATGTTCCTTTACATCTTCATTTGTCTGTCTGTCTCTCCCTATGACTCCACAGGCTCCTCTCAGATAACTCATTTCCACTGCTCTCACTCCTGACTTGTGTCCCTCAACAACGTCCAAGCTTCACATCCATACGTTAGAGTTGGTATCACAATACTGTCATGTAGTAACTTTTTCGCTTGCACGCTCACTTTCCTGTTTCTAATCACTGCTTGCAAGGAACCAGCAACCTTTCTTCCTTGTTGTAACCTTTCAAGCACTTCACCCTCCAAACTTCCATCCTTACTCATCACACTACACAAGTACTTAAACGTACTCACATTTTCAATTTCCTCTCATCCAGCCTCACTGTACATTCAGTTACTTCACTTCTCTTGAAGACCATAACTTTACTCTTCCCTACATTCACCTTTAGATTCCGTTTCGTACACAGACTCCCAAACACATTCACCAAGCCTTGCAGCTCCCCTTCGTCTTCACTTAACAACACAGTATCATCTGCAAACAGCAGTACAGGGAGTTTCCAAACACTGCCCTCTCTCACTAGGGCCACTCCAACATCCACTGCCCTACCATGTATCTCTTTTATAACCCCATCCATGTACAGATTGAACAACCATTGAGACATGACGCATCCCTGTTTCAACCCAACCTTCAAATAGAAAAATTCACTCAGTTCACTATCCACACGCACTGCAGCCTTAGCACCCTCATACATACTCTTCACAGCATTCAGCAACTTCCCATCTACTCCACATATTCTTAATACTTTCCACAATCCTTGTCTATATACCCTGTCATATCTATCTATCTATCTATTGCCAGACGCCTCAATCCCGTTTGGGGTGGCCACAAACAAATCGCCTCCAAGTCGCCCTGTCCCCCGCCATTTCACTGCCCTGCTCCCAACTCACACCCCCCTCTCTCATATACCTCTCCACCCCATCCCTCCATCTCATCCTCTGCCTCCCCCTACCTCTTCCCCCCTCCACCTCACTCACATATACTCTCTTCGTCAGTCTTTCACCCTCCATCCTCTCCACATGGCCAAACCACCTCAGTGTGTTCCTCATAACGCTTCCTATCACATCCACATCCACACCACAACACTCCTTCACATCCTCATTCGTCAGCCTGTCTCTCCACGTGACTCCACAGGCTCCTCTTAAATAACTCATTTCCACTGCTCTCACTCTTGACTTGTGTCCTTCCAACAGTGTCCAAGCTTCACTTCCGTACGTTAGAGTCGGTATCACAATACTGTCATGTAGTAACTTTTTCACTTCCATGCTCACTTCCCTGTTTCTTATCACTGCTTTCAAGGAACCAGCAACCCTTCTTCCCTGCTGCACCCTTTCAAGCACTTCACCCTCCAAACCTCCATCCTTACTCATCACACTACCCAAATACTTAAACGTACTCACATTTTCCAATTCCTCACCATCCAACCTCGCTGTACATTCACTAACTTCACCTCTCTCAAAGACCATCACTTTACTCTTCCCTACATTCACCTTTAGGTTCCGTTTCTTACACACTCTCCCAAACTCATCCACCAAGCCTTGCAGCTCCCCTTCGTCTTCACTCAACAACACAGTATCATCTGCAAACAACAGTACAGGGAGTTTCCAAACACTATCCTCTTTCACCAGGGCCACTCCAACATCCACTACCCTACCTTGTACCTCTTTTATTACCCCATCCATGTACAGATTGAACAACCATGGAGACATGACACATCCCTGTTTCAAACCAACTTTCAAAGAGAAAAATTCACTTAGTTCACCATCCACACGCACTGCAGCCTTCGCACCATCGTACATACTCTTCACAGCATTCAACAACTTCCCATCTACTCCATATATTCTTAATACTTTCCACAATCCTTGTCTATCCACCCTGTCATATGCTTTCTCCAAATCCATGAAAGCCGCATACAACTTCTTTCCCTTCTCTAGAAACTTTTCCACTAAAGATCTGAGAATGAATATCTGATCTACACAACCTCTTCCCTTCCTAAAGCCTCCCTGTTCTTCTCCAACTAATTTCTCTGTTCTTTCTCTAACTCTGTCTATAAGTTTCCTACCATACACTTTTCCTATTATACTAAGAAGACAAATGCCCCTATGATTACCACACCCTTCTTTTTCCCCTTTTCCTTTGTACAAGGGAATAATTATACCTGACTTCCAATCCTTCGGGACTCTACCTTCCTCCCAGGCCAATCTGCACATCTTCCACATCCATTCTACTACTATCTCCCCCATGCTTCAGCATTTCACCACACACTCCATCAATTCCTGGGGCTTTCCCCGATTTAACTTTCTTCATTGCTTCCACAACTTCTATCCTACTGATTTCTTCCTGTCTTCTCACCTCCCTCCTTCTCCCAGCCATTCCCCAGCCACTTATACTCGCATTACTTCCATCCTCTATGTTCAACAATTCCTTAAAGTGTTCTCTCCATCTGCTCACTTTTTCTCCCTTCTCCACTAGTAATCTACCATTTTTATCTTTCACTCCCCTGCTAACTTCACTTCCATCCTGTCTTACTCTTTTCACTTCTCTCCAGAACATTTTCTTACAGTCCCTCCACTTGACACTCAAATTCCTTCCAAATTCCTCATCCACTCTCTTCTTACTCTCTCTTACTAATCTTTTCACCTCTCTCTTTCTTTCCACATATAACTCTCTCTTCCGCCTCTCAACTTCTTCCACGCCCCTATTTCTCATCCATTCATTGTATGCTTTCTTCTTTTGTGCCACAGCCTGTTTCACCTCTTCAGTTCACCATGCTGTTCCTTGCACCCCCCTCCGTCTTCTCTTCCTTCCACACACCACATCACATGCTGCACATATTTCTTCTGTAAATATCTTACACACACCTTCCACGTCTCCCATCAGCTCCAATTCATATTTGCCCAATCGTTCCTCCACTTCTCTCTTATACTCTGCCTTTTTCTCATCCTCTTGTAACCTCTCCACTCTCCTTGCAACTACTCCTTCTTCTCGTCTTTCCCTTCTTCTATTCCTCCATCTTACTTGCATCCTAATTCTGGCCACCACCATGTAATGGTCAGAAAGTCCACTCCCCCAACCTCTATACACTCTTGTATCCTTTACACATCTTCGCATCCTTTCATCCACGCACACATAATCAATCATTGCCTTCCTTTCATTCAGTTCACCACCCACCCTTCTCATCACTCGCCATGTATACCTGTGGATCATTTTATGCCTGAAGAGGGTATTGGCTATCACCAACCCCCTCCCAGCACAAATGTCCACTAACGCACTCCCATTCTCATCTATCTCAGCAGGCACACCCCACTCACCAACTGTTCCATCCACCTTCACATTACCAACTTTACCATTCATATCACCAATCAAAAACACTTTCTCATTCCTTCCAAACTTTTCCATGCACACTTCCACATTTGTCCAGAACTCTTCTCTCACTCTTCTAACACGATCTTCCGTTGGCGCATACACACACACAATCGCCCACATTTGTATTCCAACTTTCAACTTTACCCACACAATCCTTGACCCAACTGATCCATACTGTCTTATGCTCTTCTTCCATCTTTTACTCACAACTATACATACTCCTTCCTTTGCCCTCTCATTCTCATTTACTCCTGCACATATACCCCATCCATACTCCCATTCTCTCACACTTTCTCCTCTCCATTTTGTTTCAGTTATTCCACATACATCCACTTTCGCACCCTCAAGCACCTGGACAATCTCTCTCTCTTTCACCTCATCATTCGCTCCTCTTACATTCCATGTACTCATTACCAAGTCCTTTGTCCGGTCCTGGGTCGTCATCGTTTGGTCAGTCCTTGTCCGAGGCTTCTTGTTTGTTTTTTTAGTTAGTTGTTTTCCGGAGAGGGGCACTAACCCTCCGCCAACCCTTTTAGTCGCCTTTTACAACAAGCAGGGATACTGGGGGAGTATTCTTGAAAACCCCCTTCCCCCAGGGACATATGCTGTCATATGCTTTCTCCAAATCCATGAATGCCCCTATGATTACCACACACTTTTTTTTCACCTTATCCTTTGTACAAGGGAATAATTATACCTGACTTCCAGTCGTCCGGGATTCTACCTTCCTCCCGGGCCAGTCTGTACATCTTCCACATCCATTCTACTACTATCTCTCCCCCATGCTTCAGCATTTCACCACACACTCCATCAATTCCTGGGGCTTTCCCAATTTTGACTTTCTTTATTGCTTCCACAACTTTCTTCCTACTGATTTCTTCCTGTCTTCTCGTTTCCCTCTTTCTCCCACCCATTCCCCAGCCACTTATACCTACATTACCTTAGCTTTTATCATTCTTTTTCTGTGCCCTATTTCTCCCTTCTTTCCTGTCACTTCTTATTACTTTTCTTTCCTTTACATATGGCTTTACATTGAGTGATATGCCAAATGGTTTCATGTAAGCCAAGAAACCATTGACAATGCTGGGTGGTAACCATCTAACCAAACCATATGTGCTCCCTACGTGTCAACAAGTGGATTGGTGGAGGGTTAGTGCCCCTCCCCGTAAAACAAATAACAAAGTCAAATGGCCACCTTGTAAGGGATTGTGGCATCTGGCAATAGATAGATAGAGGTAGACTTTCATTCTCTATGTTCAGCAATTCCTTAAAGTGTTCTCTCCACCTGCTCACTTTTTCTCCCTTCTCCACCAGTAATCTACCATTTTTATCTTTCACTCCCCTACTGACTTCATTGCCACCCTGTCTAACTCTCATTACCTTTTTCCAAACTATTTTCTTACAGTCCCTCCAATTTTCACTCAGATTCCTTCCAAATTCCTCATCCACTCTCTTCTTACTCTCTCATACTAATCTTTTCACTTCTCTCTTTCTTTCTACATATAATTCTCTCTTCTCTCTCTTAACTTCTTCCACACCCCTATTTCTCATCCATTCATTATATGCTTTCTTCTTTTGTGCCACGGCCTGTCTTACTTCTTCATTCCACCATGCTGTTCCTTGGACCCCCTTTCATCTTCTCATCATCCCACACACCACCTCACGTGATGCACATATATCTTCTGTGAATATCTTGCACACACCTTCCATGTCCCCCATCAGCTCCAGTTCATATATACCCAATCGTTCCTCCACTTCTCTCTTATATGCTGCCTTTCTCTCATCCTCTTGTAACCTTTCCACTCTCCTTGCATCTACTTCTTCCTTCTGTCCTTCCCTTCTTCTATTTCTCCATTTTACTTGGACCTTGATTCTGACCACCAACAATTGGTGGTCAAAAAGTCCACATCCCCAACCTCTATATGCTGTTGTATCCATTACACATCTTCGCATCCTTTCATCCACACACACATAATCAGTCATTGCCTGTGGATTATTTTGTGCCTGAAGAGGGTATTGGCTATCACCAACCCTCTCCCAGCACAAATGTCCATTAAAGCACTGCCATTCTCATCTGTCTCAGCAGGCACACCCCACTCACCAACTACTCCATCCAGCTTCACATTCCCTACTTTACCATTCATATCACCAATCAAAAACACTCTGTCATTCATTTCAAACTTTTGCATGCACACTTCCACATTTGTCCAGAACTCTTCTCTCACTCTGCTTTCACAGTCTTGCGTTGGCGCATACGTGCACACAGTCACCCACATTTGTAGTCCAATTTTCAGTCTTACCCACACAATCCTTGAGCCAACTGATCCATACTCTCTTGTATTTTCCTTCCATCTGTTACTCACAACAATACACACTCCTTCTTTTGCCCTCTCATTCTTACCTACTCCTGCACATATACCCCATCCATACTCCCATTCTCTTACACACTCTCCATTTAGTTTCAGTTAATCCACATACATCCATTTTCGCACCCTCAAGCACCTGAACAATCTCTCTCTCTTTCACCTCGTCATTTGCATCCCTCACATTCCACGTCACCATCCGTATCATGTCCTTTGTTCAGTCCATAGTCGTCATCTTTTGGTCAGCCCTGGTCTGAGGCTTCTTGTTTGTATGGTTAGTTAGCTGTTTTCTGGGTAGGGGCACTAACCCTCCGCCAGCCTACTTGCTGTCACATAGGGAACAGGTGTTGGTTGGTTATAAGGTTACCACCCAGCGTTGTAAATGCTTTCCTGGTTTACAGGAAATCATTTGGCTTGCCACTCGATGTAGAGCTACCATAAAAACAGAGTACCACTACACTAAGTGGGTGGATGATGGGCACCCCTCACCTACCACAAAAGAATCACGCGGTCAGCCAGGAAATTGAACTCGGGATCTCTCGGTTGTGGGCTGGGTGTGCCAGATACACTACCACATACATACTCTAATGGTAAATATCAGAAACACACATAGACATGGTTATGTTAATAGAAAATGATGACAAGGTCACAGTAAGGAAGAAACACATATGGTACCATATAGACACCTGAGATGGGCTTGAGGTAAGGGGTTGAGGCTAGAGTAGGGGGAGTTAGTGGTCTCCATCACTTGGGAGTAACTCCTCTAGTAAGGCTTCATCTTTGAATCCCTCAAACCCATCAAAACCACAGTTTTTGCACCATTATTGTCAGCAGAAACCAGATCAGGTGCATGATAGCAAAAATTTTTTTTAAGCAAAAGCAGGAGTACAGATTTTTATTCAGCAGTGATAGCAAAAACCATTACAACCAAGTGTGCAATAACTTGCCCTTGGCCTCTGTTTGGTTCATATTTCTAAACATCTCTTAACAACAGACATTTGAAAGTCTTGTTTAGAGGGGTCTAATTTATCTAGGCTATTCGCTCCCACTTCTGTCCCCAACAGCTATTGCACTGATATGGAACACAGGCATACCAACTGTTAATGAGGCTCTGGGAATTATATCAGTCACTTCATCCAACGTTTCAAAATGGGGTGCCGTAAAAAGTAACGATAATTTTTTTGATGGAAGTAAACATCATAAGAACTGTGTGACTGTGTTCTTGAAGTATTTTCTCAACCCTGCTGAGTAAGCACTCAGTTGCATCTTGTTTTTCACAGTATATCAACAGTGTTATTTATTTTTTAAATGGTAGGTGGTGGTAACCATTATCCAGTCACTTGATGTAGTGCTCCTGCTTCTTCCTTCATCTTTATGATTAATTTTCTGTCTGTCCTCCTCTTTTCCTATTTCTCCTATCTTTCCTGTCAGTTTTTTTTAATGTTCTTTCCTTTTCAGGTGGCTTTACATTGAGTGACAAGGTTAATAGTTTCAGGTAAGCGAAGAAATCATTTACAGTGCTGGGTGGTAACCACGTAACCAACACATATTTGTTCCCTACGTGTCAGCAAGTGGTTTGGTGCAGGGTTAGTGCCCCTCCTTGTATTACAACTACTGGTAATGCAGAGACAAATAGCCACCCCTTACTGGATTATAGCATCTGGCTACAGATAGGTAGATAGATAGAACAAGTCAAGAGTGAGAGCAGTGGAAATGAGTTACTTGAGAGGAGCATGTGGAGTGACGTGGAGGGACAGGTTGACGAATGAAGAAGTGAAGGAACGTTGTGGGGTAGATGTGGATGTGGTTGAGAAGATTAGGAGAAATACACTGAGGTGGTTTGGACATGTGGAGAGAATGGAGAATGAAAGACTGACTAAGAGGGTGTATGTAGGTGAGGTGGAGGGAGGGAGAGGGAGGGGTAGACCGAGGATGAGGTGGAGGGATGAGTTGAGAGGTATATGAGGGAGGGGGGGGTGAGTTGGGGGGAGGGTAGTCAAATGGTGGATGACAGAGTGACTTGGAGGCGTTTTGTCTGCGGCCACCCTTTGCGGGATTAGGGCGTCGGTCTATTAAAAATATATATATATATATATATATATATATATATATATATATATATTTTACATGCAATAGAAACTATGATATCCAAGTAATGAGATAACTGTCTGTATTAGAGGCTGTTTTGAATGAAGCCAAAGCCATCTCCTATCTAAGCTCACCACTTCCATTGCTGAAAATACTTATGATGTCTTTTGAAGGTATTTTTTTTGGGGGGGATTGCCAAAAAATACAGTATGCAAAGTAGATTTTTTTGTTACATGAATTTGCATATGAAACTTGTATTGCCACATCTTTCTATCTCATTGTTATATCTTATGCAATACAGGTAAGAAAAAAACAGGAGATTTTTAGGTCTCATTTTCTTCATCAACCTGAGTCACTCCATTGCAGGATAAAGGCCACTCCCATCATCTTTCCACTCAGACCTACTGACTGTTAACCTGTTCCATCCAGTTCCATTAATTGCAAATGTAAACTCGCTGTTTTGTCTGCTCACTCCATCTCTCTGCTATCATTCAGTTACTGTAGTTTTCCTTCTGTTATTTGTTCTACAAAGAATGTAGCCTGCCACTTCCATTTATGCCTTTTGAATGTTAGAATGAAATCCTCTACTTTTATTTTTCCTTTTCCCAGGAAGTTTACATTTTATCTGTTCATGTGACACTTAACATATTCTTTTCCATTCTTTTCTGAGCACCCCTAAGTGGTTCTTCCAAGGTTTTTGTCAAAGTCCATGTTTTTTAACCATACATTAGAACAGGAAGGTCGCATTGATTATGTAACCATCTCTTTTGACGTTATGACTGTGGCTTAAGCTTTGTTTTATATACAAGGAAGCTTGAGTCACAGTGAGCAGAATTATGAGGATATTCTATTATCTTTTTGATGAGTAAACAGACAATAACCAATTAAGCTGATGTCGCATCAAGGGAACTTAGTTAACAACAACAAAATTTTAATATCATAATGAAGGTTATAGATCTTGATCTTGCATACATGAGATCCTGGTATATTTCATTTCAGAAACTAAGTTAAAGGGAACAACATTAAACTAAAAGCTCTGGGCAAGTCCATGAATAAGTTCACATTTGGGAATGATATTGTACCAGTAGATAATGCAGGAATGTTGCATACTGCAATAGATAAAGTTGAACTTCTTTCAGTACAGTACCTGACAGCCTCACTGGAAGTGGCAGAAATATTGTGTGCCCTAGACTTAAATTGTAATAAAGTGACCCCCTGGTTATTGCATATAATTGGTACTGAACGTGGTGCATGATAATGGAACTGGGAAGAGAAATACACAAACCCATATTTTCCTTTTTATTACAAGTTAGACCAAGTAAGTACATAAATTCAGTTATGGTAACTACCAGAAGCATACACAGATATGGTTAGGTTAATAGAAAGTGATGAAAAGAGCACAATGAGGAAGAAACACATACCACAGAGATTTGAGACTGGCTTGAGGTAAGGGGTTTCAAGGCTATGGGGTAGAGATTTAATGGTCTCCACAACTAGGGATTAACTCCTCGATTAGGGTCTCAACTTTGAATCCCTCAAAGAGATCAGAAACTACAGACATTGTATCATCATTGTCAGCAGAAACCAGCTCAGTCCTTGCATTAATGATGTTTTTTAGTAAAAAAATGTGCCATAGTGGCAGGAGTGCAGTTTCACAGTGATAATGAAAAACACTATAATTATGTGCTCCATAACCAAGGGACCTCTGTATTACAAGTTGTACATCATACATACAGTTCAGTATATGAGTATGTAGTACTATATAACCAGTATGTATTACATTTTTCATATATAGATGATTTTGAATATACTGATGCTGGAAATGGATGCCTTCATGGGGTAGCACCAATATAACCATGCTGCCCAGTTGTACTTCCATTAAAATATATATATATATATTTGGAATGCCTGTGGTGTGATACAATACGACAAATAGACCAGACATTCCAAATTACTAACACTATCAAAATAACATGGTTTCACTTTTACAAATTATTTCAATTCTCATTGCACCCAAGGGTGCCAGATATTTTCCTGTTGGGTATACAAATATCCCTCATTTCTCTCCTTATCCTGCGAAAGGAGGAGGATGGAAGGCAGGAGAACGACAACCAGTCTGCAGTTTGATGAGGTTCATGTTCAGACCAAGGAACCAAAAATACAAATAATAACACCTGATGAATTTACTGCATCTCTTTGTAGGATCACTTGTACTCTGGAAGGAATCAACAGAGATTTCTCAGTAGACTGAATGAAACTTTTTCTGCATTGTGTAGTGAATTGCTCAGCACTGTAAGAGCAACAACTTTATCAAGCTGTATGTTGTCATGATTTGCAGGAGGAATGAGGTGATGGGGTGCATGGCGGGGGCAGCTGTGGGCATGCTGAAGGAGCTTGTGATGGGGATGGCAGTGGTGGTGGTTGTCATGGCAACTGCGACGACTGCAACAACTGCGGCAATGGTGGTGGGTGGGGAGCAGGGCTTGAGCATGCGGCCCCTCGATGACCAGAGCCACAACAGCTTCAACATTGGCGGCATTCTCTCCAACAACGAGTCTCACCTCCACTTCAGGGAGACGATATCGGTAAGTAGGATGGCAAGAGCTAGTTAAGGGTATCTTTGAAGTCATTCATTTTCTGGCACCAATTATAGGGGATCCCTTTTGAGCTAATGAAGCATATGTTCATTCAGCTGTTCATTACAATGTTCCATTCATTCATGACGGAAACAAAGTGGGCAAGGAGGGGCAAAGAATCTAATAATCAGCCCTTTACACTGAGGGTTAACTCTTCCCATGGACATAATTAAAAGATCTCTAAACCCAACTACAGTCCTCCAGCTATATTCAGTCAGGCTGTAGTGTTCATTTCAGCAGTTTGTTGCATCACATAACAGAAGTCAGGCAGTTTATAACCACATCACAGTGATTACACATGTCCACACAATGATCACACAAATCCATCACCTCATCACAGTTACTTACACATGTCAGTCATCTCATCACAGTTACTCACACACGTCAGCCACTTCACCGCAGTTGGTCACACATCAGTCACTTCATCACAGTTGATCACACGTCAGTCACTTCATCACAGTTGATCACACGTCAGTCACTTTATCACAGTTGATCACACATTATCTCTGTTGTTACACCGCCATGATCATTGTAATGTAATAAATAAATGAATCATAACTTCACCAAACTGTCTTCAGTTTCATTACGTTACTGTAAATTAGGTCGAATCCACACCACATGCTTGCTAGTGTAGGAATGAGTTCTGCGTCACTGTAATCCACAGCATATCTTGCCTGCACCTGCCTGCATCCAGTGGGGCCACTTGTATGGGTTACAGTGATGAAAAACTCCAGTTGCACCCACCTGTCACATCAAGCATTTGGTGTGGATGTGGCCTTAGAGTCTCAACACTTGCATGAGTTAGATGCAGGGAAAGTCTTACAGATTGTTAATATAATACGGTAATTATATTTTCCACTGTATGGAGGGGGCAACATGGCTCTAATAGCATGTCAGTTTTGTGGATGCAGTATCGTAGTACCTGGGCTAGCTTTGCTTGTGAAGCTTTGTGTTTGTGGGTGCAATATCTCAGTAACCAAGTAAGCTATATCATCATCATTATCTCCCATGCCTTGCTCCTTCTTGGGAACCCCCAGGCAGGGGATGGCTGTGATGGAAGTGCCTCCAGGCTACCTTAACCTCACACACCTTTCTCACTCTCTGAAACACTCCTCTTCCTCTTTATACACATTTTTCATCACACAGTATTATTCCACTCTCATCTACACCACATAAGGTCTGCCTCCACCAGCCATGCCCCCAGTATACCTGTATAATTTTCTCACATTTTCATTGACGCCTTGTCTATATGCATTCTTTGTACATGTCCACTCCATCTCAGTGTTTTCCTCTTTATCCACCTGACCACACCTCACTTCTGTACCTTTTTCTTCTTTTCCATAATGCCAATTAATTTCACTATCTCCTACTCTTTCATACTTCTCATACCTGCAGCTGATCCAAGAAAGGCCATTTCAGCAGCTTGAAACCTAGGCAGCTCTGTCACTCACTGCTCAGGTTTCACCTGCATGAGAGAGCATCAGCAGTAAGATACTCCCATTCAGGGCTCTCGTAACCCCCATGCTAACTCTTCTACCCTTCAAAATGCAGGTGATCTCACTGATTGCTCTTCTCCCCTGAAATATTCTCTCCTGAATTTTACCGTCCACTTAACCTGCACAGTATAGCTCCCAGATACTTAAAGCTATCAACCTTCTCAAGTATTTCACCTCCCATCCAAACCCTGGAATTCACTGTGTTTCTTTTTCTACCCTGTACTTCCTGCTGAAATCTGTTGTGCAGTGCTGTCTCCATTCACATATGATTACATTATTTTTTTCACATTCAGTTTTCTCCTTATGCAGACTCTATCAAAGTTGTTCGCCATCTTTTGCAAGTCAGTCTCACAGTTTGCCTTCAAAACAGGATCCTCAGCATACAGACAGGTTACACAACTCCATTCATTGCCATTTAAATCAGTTTTGTTCCTATACTTGTTGTCTTCATTTTCATCTCTTCACTGCACAGTTTGCATAAATTTATTGAACAACCAAGGTAACATAATGCATCCCATTCTTACACCTGCATTAATGATAGGTTATTGCATTCATCATCCACTCAGTTGATGTGCTGTCAACTTCTTCCTTCACCTTTATCAGTTTTTCCTGTGTGTCGTCCTATCTTCATATTTCTCTCATCCTTCTTGTCACTTTTATTCTTCTCCTTTCCACTTGAGGTGGCTTAGCACTGGGTGTCAGTCTTAATTGTCTCTTGTAACCCAGGAAACCATTTATAACATTGGATGTTTAACTGTGTAACCAAATACTGGGGTGATGTGGAGCCTACTCTGGTGCCCCAGTTAATTGGGTGAAGATATGCAGATGCAGTGTCCATCCAGGAACCAAACTTCCATGCTTTTCCCGACACCTTGCTGTGGCAAGGCACTGTCTGCCATGAGGGAACATTGGTTAACTGCACTGAATGGCCCTGGATGGGTGGTTGCTTGCCTGCGGTTGATTGGTCTGCCTTACCAGACCAACCAGGGTTTCTCAGCAACAACAATAACACATACATTAATGTCAAAATGATCATTGAGCTTCATTCCCACCTTGCTATATGCAGTACTACCTTTGTAAAAGGATTTTGTTGCCTTCAACAAATGCCTTACTGCACCATTTATGCCTAACTCCATTATCATTCCCAATCTACCCTAGCATAAGCCATCTCCACATCCATTAATACAACAGCAGCCTCATATTCTTTGCAGTGTACTTCTTCACTAAAGACCTTGTAAGTATCTGGTCTGCACATCCCCCACCTTTTTGAAACCCATCCTGTCCATCACCTATGTCATCCTCTTTTATGTTATGCACTCTCTTCACAAGCGCCCTGCCTTACAGCTTTCCTGTTATACTTGGTTAACTAATCCCTGTGTGATTCTTATACTCTTCCTTGCTCCCTTTTCCTTTATGCAGTGGAACTACAGTAATCCCTCCTCTGTCTGATGGAATAGAGCCAAAGGCATGTCCGGAAAGTGGTCCCGTCCGGAAAGTGGGCCTCTGCCTGCTGGACTGGTACTTATGGACCCGAACCCAGACTAACTTTGAAAGCCACCTAAATAACTCCCTGCCGGATATGTGTAGGACCTGTTTAAACGTATTTAAGACCCTATTCACATCAATAACAGACATAAAACATGATATTAATGAAAAGGAACCAGAGAATGAGGAATTAGAAGTGAGTATGGAAAATAGTTAGCGTGTACAAGGTACTTACAGCATGTCTGTGGCTGCCTCCTCTAAGGCTCTGGTAGTGGTGAAAATGCTCTTGAAGTACGTACAGTAATCCAGTGTTGTGCTACACTTAATTCTTTGCACTGTGAGTTATAATTGTTTAACTCTGCACATTCTGTTCTTAATTGCGCCATGCCAGTTTCAACTGCCACTTTGGACTTCACACTTAATCCTGTGCACTCTAAATTCTGATTTCTTAATGCTGCACAACACTGTAAATTCCCATGTGGTCTAGTGGCGAGGTATTGCAGTTTATTCATTGTTTAATCACAAAAACGAGCACGTGCGGCATCCATTGCGATGAACATCTACCCTCGACGGTGGTTAGACAGTAACTGGGGTCAGGGTTCCCAGGTATGAGCTCAGCCACATTACCAAACTCCTCAGTTTTCATTACCAAATTTAACTTTTCTTTACCAAATTCGTAAATGATGCATTTATTCTTCACTAATTATATGTACAAATGGAAATAATCACTCTCCTTATAATCAGCAGCATGTTTATTTTTGCACTATGTATGCTAGCAGATTAATCAAAGAGAGCAGACAGTCCACCATCTCCATTCTCTATATCCTCATACATGTGAAAAATCTGTTTGGTAATGGATAATGCTGATTCACTACCAAATGAACTTTTCAATACCAAATTGGCCCACATTTGGTAATGAAAAATACCAAATGGCAACCCTGACTGGAGAGGAGGGAGGAAGGAAGGAAGGGGTGAAGGGGTGGTGCATAAACAACAGCTGTTCGGCGCTGTGCAGCAATTTCAGATTACGGGTGGGAAAAAATTTGGATTTTGGGGGGATTTTTTTCTTTTTTTTGCCATTTTTGGGTTCCGAAGGTCCAGGCCCACAATGTCCAGTAAGTGGGGAGTCCGAAAAGTGGGTGTCTGGATAGTACAGGGATTACTTATTGCATTCCTCCAGTCTTTTGGAGCTTTCCTTGTCTCCCATGTCAGTCTACACACACTCTAGTTACAAACAAAAATTTCTTTACCTCTTTGGTAAGAGGGAAGTTGAAGACAGTGCTGGAGAGAGGCCAGCAAAATGATCACTGGCTGGTTCAGTAGTCAGAGAATGCTTCATGAAAGAGTGGTTCACACACCTGTACCCCAAACTGTCTCATGCCAATATGAACAGTTATGAGGAAACTAAAATGCAGATCCACTTATTATTCTTTTCTTTATAAAATTGTATGAATATATAGAGAGAACAGAATAAGGATATGATAGTGGGGTATTCTGCTAGGAAAGTAGAATATTAATAGGTTACTTATTTTAGGCATATGAGTTTTGTGGTAGGTTGATACACCCACTACCCACTCACTTGATATAATTTTACCTTCTGGTGAATAAACAATGAGTAACAAATCAAAAGGTATCCTGAGACTCACAGAACCATTTACTTTGGTGGGTGGCAGCAATGTACCAAAAAGACACATGTTCATGTTGTGGGTTAAGGCATTCCAAACGAATGTGGACAATAGGGGTGCCTTCTGAGAGATGGTTGGGTTTACAGCCCACATAATATCACTCAGAGGAAAGTCTGATCAATTCCCTCAGGTACAGGGATGTAATGACCTAGCTCCTGGAGCTCAACACCACTGATGTGGAAATAAAAAAATGGGTGATGGATGGATGAAATGCTTTAGTTTTATACTGTTCACATCAGTTTTTTACACACTGTTGTCTCTTCAGTTAAGTATGGTTTATCAGGTAGTAATGGCACCGTAACCAATTAGCTATGACAAAATATGGTATAGATGACCAGCAAGGGTGCCTGGCATTGCCTGGGTAACACCCTATGATTCTGCCAATTGACATTGCCTGGGACCTTGGATTGGCACTCACCCTATTGGAGAAGACCCCAGATTCCCATTTTACCCAATGAAGCTATGTTCCTCCTTGAGCCCATTTCTCCAGGGAGGAAGGACCTGTTCCTACTGTGCATTTATTTTCCCACATCCCACCCAAGCACCAACCCATCCCATCCACCCTGCTCACCCACATGCCCACCTGCCTTACCCATCCACCCTGTCCACCGACTTATCTGCACTCAACCACCCATCCTGCTCACCTATACCCCCCCACCCACACTGTCCCACTACACGCACGGAACCCTGCTGCCTCACTACACCCGCCCAACCCTGGCCCTCCATATGCACCCATCCACTCAACCTGTCCCACCAGTTCATCCACTTATCCAACCTGTTATACTGTAACTAATAATTATATGAGTATAGAAGTAAAAAAACCTACAGTGATTGACTACCATTTTTTCACAGTGTTGCCATGATTATTCCTAATGTATTTCTAATGTTTGCCATCAGTGGCGTCACTTTCGTATCCTATTCCTATTGTATCATTAATAAAGGCTCCAACATGCTTGTATGCTTCGGCCTTGATCACTTAATGGCAACTTTCCTTGTTGCTTGATCTCTGGCAGCCTCCCATTGAGGAACTTTCAGAATGTCGTCTGGTACTTAGCTGCCAACCAAACTTGTTCCTAAGCCTGAAAAAGCAACATAGCTATTGTGACTGTTCTATATGTCTGGGTAAATTTACGAGAGTTGGCAAAATTATAAGATAGTAGTCACTAAAATACTTGTTGAGTGATAGGTGGAGGTGCCCATTATCCACTCACTTAGTATGGCGGTACTCTGTTTTTAGGGTAGCTTGACATTGAGTGGCAAGCCAAATGATTTCCTGTAAACCAGGATAATCATTTACAGCACTGGGTAGTAACCTTATAACTAACCAACATGTGTTCCCTATGTGACAGCAAGTTGGTTGGTGGAGGCCCCTCCCCAGAAAACAAGTAACTAAAAATACAAACAAGAAGCCTCAGACCAGGACTGACCAACAGGTGATGACTAAGGACCAAAGGACATGGTACGGATTGCGACACGGAATGTAAGGGGTGCAGATGATGAGGTGGAGGAGAGACAGATTGTCCAGGTGCTTGGGGGTGCAAAAGTGGGTTAACTGAAACTAAATGGAGAGGTGAGAGTGTGAGAGAATGGGAGCATGGATGGGGTATATGCATGGGAGTGGGTGAAAATGAGAGGACAAAAGAAGGAATTTTCATTGTTGTGTGCAAGAGATGGAAGGAGAATATAAAAGAGTATGGATCAGTTGGCTTAAGGATTGTGTGGTTAAGATTGAAAAAAGGATTGTGTGGATAAGATTGATAGTTGGATTACAATGTGGGCGATTGTGCGTGTGTATGTGCCAATGCAAGATCGCGCAAGCAGAGTGAAAGAAGAGTTCTGGACAAATGTGGAAGCATGCATGGAAAAGTTTGAAAGGAATGAGAGTGTTTTTGATTGGAGATATGAATGGTAAAATAGGGAATGTGAAGGTGGATGGAGTAGTTGGTGAGTGGGGTGTGCCTGCTGAAGTGGATGAGAATGACAGTGCTCTAGTGGACATTTGTGCTGAGAGGGGGTTGGTGATAACCAATTCTCTCTTCAGACACAAAATGATCCACAGGTATACATGATGAGTGATGAGAAGGGAACGATTGGTTATGTGTTTGCGGTTAATAGATTGAGAAGGTGTGTAATGGATGCAAGAGAATGTAGAGGTTGGGGGAGTGGACTTTCTGACCACCACTTGGTGGTGGTGAGTTAAAGTTTAAATGAAATGGAGGAACAGAAGAAGGGAAGGACAGGAGAAAGTAGTTCATATAAGGAGTGTGGAAAGGTTAAAAGAGGATGGAAAAAAGGCAGAATATAAGAGGGAAGTGGAGGAGCAATTGGGTAAATATGATTTGGAGCAGATGGGGGAGGTGGAAGATGTGTGCACGACGATATTCACAGAAGAAATCTGTGCCGCATGTGAGGTGGTGAGTGGGGTGAAGAGAAGATGAAAGGGAGTGCAAGGAACAGCATGGTGGAATGAAGAGGTGAGACAGGCTGTGGCTGTAAAGAAGGAAGCATATAGTGAGTGGATGAGAAACGGGTGTGGAAGAAGAAAGTTGCAAGAGAGAGTTATATGTAGAGAGGAAGAGAGAGGTGAAAAAATTATTAAGCGAGTAAGAAGAGAGTGGATGAGGAATTTGGAAGGAATTTGAGTGTAATGTGGAGTGAATGTAAGAAAATGTTCTGGAAAGAAGTAAGGAGAGACAGGGTGTTAAAGAAGTTAGCCGAGGAGTGAAAGATAAATACAGTAGATTGCTAGTGGAGAAGGGAGAAAAAGTGAACAGAGGGAGAGAACACTTTAAGGAATTGTTGAACATAAAGAATGAAAGTAATGCGAGTATAAGTGGCTGGGGAATGGCTGGGAATAGAAGGGATGTGAGAAGAGGGGAAGACGTCAGTAGGATGGAAGTTGTGGAAGCAGTGAAGAAAGTCAAAATGGGGAAAGTCCCAGGATTTTATGGAGTGTGTGGTGATATGATGGAGCATGGGGGAGAGATAGTAGTTGAATGGATGTGGGAGATGTGCATATTGGCCTGGGAGGAAGGTAAAGTCCCGGAGGATTGGAAGTCAGATATAATTATGCCCCTGCACAAAGGAAGAGGGGGGGAAAAAAGTGTGTGGTAATCATAGGGGCAATTGTCTTCTTAGTGTAATAGGAAAAGTATATGGTTGGATACTTATTGACAGAGCTAGGGATTAACAGGGGAAT
Source organism: Coenobita brevimanus (assembly GCF_032717465.1). Classification (NCBI taxonomy): domain Eukaryota; kingdom Metazoa; phylum Arthropoda; class Malacostraca; order Decapoda; family Coenobitidae; genus Coenobita; species Coenobita brevimanus. The sequence continues at coordinate 59,935,465 of NC_137054.1, forward strand.
TAGTTGGAGAGGAACAGGGAGGTTTTAGGAAGGGAAGAGGTTGTGTAGATCAGATATTCGTTCTTAGGTCTTTAATAGAAAAGTTTCTAGAGAAGGGAAAGAAATTGTATGTGGCTTTCATGGATTTGGAGAAAGCATATGACAGGGTGGATAGACAAGGATTGTGGAAAGTGTTAAGAATATATGGAATAAATGGGAAGTTGTTGAAATGTCGTGAAGAGTATGCATGAGAGTGTTAAGGCTGCAGTTCATGTGGAGAGTGAACTGAGTGTATTTTTTTCTTTGATGGTTGGATTGAAACAAGGACGTGTCATGTCTCCATGGTTGTTCGGTATGTATATGGAAGGAGTTATAAAGGAGATACAGTGAGTTCTTGAAATACAAAAGGGATAGGGACCAAAAAAAACTTTCATAATCCGAAATTTCGTATATCAGAACGATTTTCCTCATTGAAATATACATATAAAGGGAGGGATGCATTCCAGGACCCCATTGAACCCTCCACTTAAACTTTACCCCTCCTATTTAGAAGTATGCAATACACGTATACAGTACTATACTATTGTACAGACATAAAAAAATAAAACATACAACTAATTACTGTAGTATTAGTACACTGTACAGTTAAATGTAGACCTGTGCTGTGGCTGGAGATTCGTGTCATTGATATAGTTCTAAGTCACATGGTGGGACCCTATTGCTCCTCTGGTACTTCCTCAACTGGTGCAGGTTTTTCTGAAGCTGTTGATGGTCCAACTTCCTCTTCAGAGTTAGAGTATGGTGCTGTTTCTTCTTGGCAGCCTGGGCCCCGGATGCTGGAGATAATGCAGGGTGCTGGGAGGCATGGCGAAAGTATGAAAAAAGAAGAACAGTGAAAAACTGTGTAACGTACAGCGAAGCTGAGAGGAGAGGACGGACGTGACACAATTGAGAAGCATGCAAAAATGTGTTTACCAGAGAGGGGTTAGTTCGTTTTCTTGCCGCAAGCGAGCGCGGCGCTGTGCAGCGCACCCATTTTGAATTTTTCGTATTTCCTCTCGTATCTCTTTTCGTACCATCGAGACAGTTAGTTTTGTATTGTGGAATTTGTCCTACATTCATCGTTTTCTTATCATTGGAAATTCGTACATCGAGTCTTCATATTTCGAGGGCTCACTGTACACAGTAGGGCAGTGGATGTTGGAGTCGCCCTAATGAGAGAGGGCATTGTGTGGAAACTCCCAGTACTGTTGTTTGCAGATGATACTGTGAAGGGGAGCTGCAAGGCTTGGTGAATGGGTTTGGGAGAGTGTGTAAGAAACAGAATCTAAAGGTGAATATAGGGAAGAACAAAGTTATGATCTTCAAGAGAAATGAAGTCATTGAATGTACAGTGAGGTTGGATGAGGAGGAAATGAAAAATGTGAGTGCATTTAAGTACTTGGGTAGTGTGATGAGTAAGGATGGAAGTTTAGAGGATGAAGTGCTTGAAACAGTACAACAATGAAGAAAGGTGGCTGGTTCTTTGAAAGCAGCGATGAGAAACAGGGAAATGAGCGTGGAAGAGAATAAGTCATTGCATAACAGTATTGTGATACTAACTCTGATGTATGGAAGTGAAGTTTGGACCTTGTTGGAGGAACACAAGTCAAGAATGAAAGCAGTGGAAATGAGTTATTTGAGAGGAGCCTGTGGAGTCACATGGAGATACAGACTGACAAATGAGGAAGTGAAGGACCATTGTGGTGAGGATGTGGATGTGATTGGAAGCATTAGGAGAAACACACTGAGGTGGTTTGGCCATGTGGAGGGGATGGGGAGCGAGAGTCTAATGAGGATAGTGTATGTGAGTGAGCTGGAGGAAGTAAGAGGGAGGGGGAGGTCAAGGATGAGGTGGAGGGATGGGGTGGAGAGGTATGTGAGGCCCCTGCTGCTAGAGGGGCATAATCCAAAAAACATAGTTTTTGGCATATTGAAGTTAAAGTTAACGATGAAACTCACCTTGAAGTTCATATATAATCATACATTGTTACGTCTGTTTCATCATCCAGTCAAGATCTATTCACTGAATGGAAAGAAAGAAAAAACAATAGAAATGAAAAATTAAAAAAAAGATCTTTCCTTCGTAGACCTTATGTAATTATTACTAACTGGAACAATAATGTGATCCAAAACATTACTGCCCATATTTCGTCAATCTGTAAGAAACTTTAGTTAATTCAAAAATAAATTTTTAATTTGTGATTTTTGTTTTATTTTTGTAAAGATGGTAAAGATGATATAGTAAGAATATCAGTAGGGACCTAATTAAATTTATTATCTGTGAATACTCACCAATCTCTAGGAGCCAGAAGTGCTGGAGTGGATTGATGGGTGGGGAGTTAATAGTCGAGGAAATCGTTGTCCACGTCAGACTTCCCCACTCGTTTCTTCTTTGCAGCATTTTTCTTCCATGTTTCAGGCTTGCTAAGTCTTTTCCATGTATGCACTGGTCGTTCATTTTCCACAGGTGAATCATTGCAACTTGAGATGTTGCATAAATCCAGGTAAAAAGCTGAGAGTTAGGGGCCAGCACTAAGAATTGTAAGCTCCCCGTGGGTATTTAATGGCTACTGGTGCTCCATGGCACACAAGGACGTGCATATCGAGTGGCAGCATGACAACACTGGTATCTGAGAAACGCACACTCATTGGCCAGAACCAGCACCACATGCCACCAGGAGTATACCCATCTAGCTCTCTAAATCCAGACTCAATCACAAGTTTGGTGCACCTCAAAACATGCATCTTCGGCTCCTATTCTGCCTTATTTCAAGGTTGCTTTTTCCTTTACCGGACTTACCATGTGGTAGAGTAAGGCTTCTAGGGTAATTTCCCACGAAGATCTGAAAATCACCAGATTGTGGGTTGCTCCTCTCTAGCAGGGGGCATCTCTTATGAAGGAGGGGGTGAGCTGGGAGCTGGGCAGTGAAATGGCGGGGGACAGAGCGACATGGAGGTGATTTGTTTGTGACCACCCCTTATGGGATTAAGGCATCTGGCAATAGATAGATAGGTAGATAGATAGATAAAAAGATATCACACCAATGAACAAATACTTTTGACTGACTGTTTTGTATATGTGTACATTAGTCTTCTGTCCGGCAATCCCGTACACACAGTCATTTCTTTATACTGTATTACTAATAAGCTTAATGGAGATGGCTGTCATATCTACATTTGTAACGTTTTTCTGATCAGGAATGGTGCTTTCTTGAAGCGCGTAATTACTTTAGTTCTCTAGAATTTAATATTTGCCAAATAGGTGGGGGCGCTCACCATCCACTCACTCAATGTAGTCCTGCTGTCAGGTGTCTGCCCTTTCCTCTCCTCTTCTTTCCTTCCATCCTCTTATGTCTTTCTTTCCTTCATTCTTTCCTTGTCCTTCTGCCTATGGGTGACTTTACACTCCCTCTTCTGTCTTTCTTTCCTTCTTCCTTTCTTCTTCCTTCTGCCTGTGGGTGACTCAACACTGAATGACAAGCCAAGTGGTTTCCTGTACACCAGGAAACCATTTACCGTACTATGCAGGGTGGTAACCATATAACCAAATTTTGGCACCTGGTGGTTTAGTGGGTAATTATTGCGCTTCAGTCAGATTGAGCCGGTGAAGGTTTATATCCAAGGGATGGTTGGGGATGACTGTTCATGTAATGCCACTCAGGGATGAGTGAGGCTGGTCACTCAACTTAAATGTCAGGACCCAATGCCTAGTCCCAGTCTCCTACGCTCCATATGAGGGAATATAGGATTGGATGATGGATGGATGGCGAAATACAGCCACTTAACGTCGTCTTTGGTGACCGTCCCCAAGATGGGATAAAACATGGCGTTATTTCCACAAGGTCAATGCTGGCGGAAGTGCTTACAGATCGTTTACTAGACCTTACGATTAATCAAGATTATGAAGTCCAGAATTTGTTTAATTTTTATTATGTACCTTGATTTATACAATGAGGAAAAAAAAGACTTTGCAACTTAGCCTAGAACGTGTGCTTCTAAGTGAGCTTGAGTAAACTATACTTCCTTCACTCTATCTGTCTATCTATTGCCAGACGCCTCAATCCCGTTTGGGGTGGCCACAAACAAATCGCCTCCAAGTCGCCCTGTCCCACGCCATTTCACTGCCCTGCTCCCAACTCACACTCCCCTCTCTCATATACCTCTCCACCCCATCCCTCCATCTCATCCTTGGCCTCCCCCTCCCTCTTTCCCCCTCCACCTCACTCACATACACTCTCTTCGTCAGTCTTTCACCCTCCATCCTCTCCACATGGCCAAACCACCTCAGTGTGTTCCTCATAACACTTCCTATCACATCCACATCAACACCACAACGCTCCTTTATATCCTCATTCGTCAGCCTGTCTCTCCATGTGACTCCACAGGCTCCTCTTAAATAACTCATTTCCACTGCTCTCACTCTTGACTTGTGTCCTTCCAACAATGTCCAAGCTTCACTTCCGTATGTTAGAGTTGGTATCACAATACTGTCATGTAGTAACTTTTTCACTTCCATGCTCACTTCCCTGTTTCTTATCACTGCTTTCAAAGAACCAGCAACCTTTCTTCCCTGCTATACCCTTTCACGCACTTCACCCTCCAAACTTCCATCCTTACTCGTCACATTACCCAAGTACTTAAACGTACTCACATTTTCCAATTCCTCACCATCCAACCTCGCTGTACATTCACTGACTTCACCTCTCTCAAAGACCATCACTTTACTCTTCCCTACATTCACCTTTAGATTCCGTTTCTTACACACTCTCCCAAACTCATCCACCAAGCCTTGCAGCTCCCCTTCGTCTTCACTCAACAACACAGTATCATCTGCAAACAACAGTACAGGGAGTTTCCAAACACTATCCTCCCTCACCAGGGACACTCCAACATCCACTACCCTACCTTGTACCTCTTTTATTACCCCATCCATGTACAGATTGAACAACCATGGAGACATGACACATCCCTGTTTCAACCCAACCTTCAAAGAGAAAAATTCACTTAGTTCACCATCCACACGCACTACAGCCTTCGCACCATCGTACATACTCTTCACAGCATTGAACAACTTCCCATCTACTCCATATATTCATAACACTTTCCACAATCCTTGTCTATCCACCCTATCATATGCTTTCTCCAAATCCATGAAAGCCGCATACAACTTCTTTCCCTTCTCTAGAAACTTTTCCACTAAAGATCTAAGAATGAATATCTGATCTACACAACCTCTTCCCTTCCTAGAGCCTCCCTGTTCTTCTCCAACTAATTTCTCTGTTCTTTCTCTAACTCTGTCAATAAGTATCCTACCATATACTTTTCCTATTATACTAAGAAGACAAATGCCCCTATGATTACCACACCCTTCTTTTTCCCCTTTTCCTTTGTACAAGGGAATAATTATACCTGACTTCCAATCCTCCGGGACTCTACCTTCCTCCCAGGCCAATCTGCACATCTTCCACATCCATTCTACTACTATCTCTCCCCCATGCTTCAGCATTTCACCACACACTCCATCAATTCCTGGGGCTTTCCCTGATTTAACTTTCTTCATTGCTTCCACAACTTCTATCCTACTGATTTCTTCCTGTCTTCTCACCTCCCTCCTTCTCCCAGCCATTCTCCAGCCACTTATACTCGCATTACTTCCATCCTCTATGTTCAACAATTCCTTAAAGTGTTCTCTCTATCTGCTCACTTTTTCTCCCTTCTCCACTAGTAATCTACCATTTTTATCTTTCACTCCCCTGCTAACTTCACTTCCACCCTGTCTTACTCTTTTCACCTCTCTCCAGAACATTTTCTTACAGTCCCTCCACTTTACACTCAAATTCCTTCCAAATTCCTCATCCACTCTCTTCTTACTCTCTCGTACTAATCTTTTCACCTGTCTTTCTTTCTACATATAACTCTCTCTTCCGCCTCTCAACCTCTTCCACGCCCCTATTTCTCATCCATTCATTGTATGCTTTCTTCTTTTCTGCCACAGCCTGTTTCACCTCTTCAATCCACCACGCTGTACCTTGCACCCCTCTCCGTCTTCTCTTCCTTCCACACACCACATCACATGCTGCACATATTTCTTCTATAAATATTCTACACACACCTTCCACGTCTCCCAGCTGCTCCAATTCATATTTGCCCAATCGTTCCTCCACTTCTCTCTTATACTCTGCCTTTTTCTCATCCTATTGTAACCTTTCCACTCTCCTTGCAACTACTCCTTCCTCTCGTCTTTCCCTTCTTCTGTTCCTCCATCTTACTTGGACTTTAATTCTGGCCACCACCAAGTAGTGGTCAGAAAGTCAACTCCCCCAACCTCTATAAACTCTTGCATCCAATATACATCTTCGCATCCTTTCATCCACACACACATAATCAATCATTGCCTTTCTTTCATTCAGTTCACCACCCACCCTTCTCATCACTCGCCATGTATACCTGTGGATCATTTTATGCCTGAAGAGGGTATTGGCTATCACCAACCCCCTCCCAGCACAAATGTCCACTAACGCACTCCCATTCTCATCTGTCTCAGCAGGCACACCCCACTCACCAACTGTTCCATCCACCTTCACATTCCCAACTTTACCATTCATATCACCAATCAAAAACACTCTCTCATTCCTTCCAAACTTTTCCATGCACACTTCTACATTTGTCCAGAACTCTTCTCTCACTCTTCTAGTACGATCTTGCGTTGGCGCATACACACACACAATCGCCCACATTTGTATTCCAACTTTCAACTTTACCCACACAATCCTTGACCCAACTGATCCATACTGTCTTATGCTCCTCTACCATCTTTTACTCCAAGGACGTAAATAATTTTATTCTTTATTCCAAATATTTTGCTTAGCTCGGGAGACTGAATTAGATGATGATACAGCCTTTATTAACCCCTTTCAGTATGAGGGTGTTCTAAGTAGTAAAATCATGTGGCAGCAATAATAAAACTAGTTACAGTATGTCATTGGACTGAAAGAGTTAGGCACCTGACATCACTTTCTCATACAGACTCTCAAGTAGATTTTTATCTGATCTTCCTTTTATACATGTTCCACGATTTATTTTACCATCCCTTCCACAAATTGAAGGAAGGAACATACATGACTCTAAATGGCACGGGAGACTTGGTACAACTTCTGTCTGTATTACACCTTAATATCCTTTTGTACTTTAAATGATGCAAACTGTCAATATTTAAATATCCATACATTTTGTTTCTTCAGTTTTCATTTTTTGCTGGGATATCTATTAACCTCCTAGCCTTCAGCGTCCCTAAACATTCCCTATGTCTGTGGTGCAGGAAAACCGGTTAAAAAAAAAAAAGTGTTTTCATCACTTGTTCTGACCCACTTCTACCTAACTAAACATAAAGTTTTAGTCAGACAAAGTTTACACTCCACGCTGACGATTCGTGACACACTCATCAAGCATAAGTATGTAGTAGGCGCGAAGAACAACTGAAAAGTTCACAATATTTCCCGCAGCTCTTCCAGAAAGTAGAACACAGTCTACCGATCAGCATTTCCAAAATGCTGTGTGCAGCTGAGGAGTTAAATGCAAGATATTATACAATTAAAACTTGGTCAGGTCATGTAATTTTGTCTTAAATACAAATTAGATGGTAGTGGCAGTTATAAGTCATAAAAAAAGTCACTAGGCATATTCTTTTTTTTTCTTGTGCACCAGTCATGTTACTTTGCAAGCCATTAATTCCCTTTGTATATCAAGTGATAGAAAAAAAGCTTAACCTTTAAAAACTAACAATTATTAAATATAAATGATATATACTGTATATATAATTGAAAAGTGGTCCATGGGGGCACTCATCATCCACACAGTGTAGTGGTACTCTATTTCAGGGTAACTCTGCATTGAGTGACAAGCCAAATGATTTCCAGTAAATCAGGAAATCATTTCATATGCTGGGTGGTGACCTTACAACCAACCAACACGTGTTCCTTACGTGTCAGCAAGTGGGTTGGTGAAGGGTTAGTGCCCCAAGCTGAAAAACAACCACATATATACCTAAAAATACAAACAAGGAGCCTGGGAGCAGGACAAACAAACAGGTGACGAACAAGGACCGGACAAAGGACATGATACGAATTGCAACATGGAACGAAAGGGTTATGAATGATGAGTTGAAAGAGAGAGAGATTGTCCAGGTGCTTGAGAGTGCAGAAGTGAACTTATGTGGATTAACTGACAGTAAATGGAGAGGTGAGAGTGTGAGACTACGGATGGGGTATATGTGCAGGAGTAGGTGAGACTGAGATGACAAAAGAGGGTGTATGTAGTGTTGTGTGCAAGAAATGGAAGGGGAATGTAAGAGAGTATGTTTCAGTTGGTTCAGTGATTATGTGGGTAAGATGGAAAGTAGTTTTACAAATGTGGGCAATTGTGTGTCTTTGTATATGTGTCAGCACAAGATCATGCAAGCAGAGTGAAAGTAGAGTTCTGGGCAAATGTGGAAGCATACATATAAGAGTTTGAGAGGAATAGGGGAGTGTTTTTTTGATTAGAGATATGAATAAAAAAGTAGGGAATGTGCACGTGGATGGAGTAGTTGATGAGTGGGATGTTCCTGCATTTTTTTTTTTTTTTTCTTTTTTTTTTTTTTTTTTTTTTTTTTTTAATATGTCCGACTCTGGGCATAGGCTTTACAGCCTGCTGTCAAGGCCCAGCAGTCCTCCTACATACCATACACCTCTACATGTCACCTTTTCGGCACTAACACCCACCGTCCATATTGAATACATACTAGGGCTGTCTCATACAGGACTGGTGTATTGGTATTAGGGGGGGTATTTTTACGACACGTCGACGGGTATTCTGGTAAATCAGTAAAGTCTGATTTAATGTAATTCAAATCCTTGAACTGTTCCTTGCCCCAGCGGGGATTTGAACCTGGGTCCGTTAGAACTGCAGGCCACATCTGTACCAATTGAGCCACGCCTCTCCTTGATGAGAATGGCAGTTCTCTAGTGGACATTTGTTCAAGGGGGGGTTTGGTGATAGCCAATACCCTCTTCAGACACAAAATGATCCACAGGTATACTTGGCCAGTGATGCAAAAGGTGTGTGGTGAACTAAATGAACAGAAGGCATTGATTGCTTCTGTGTGTGTGGATGACAGAATGAGAAGGTATGTAATGGTTGCAAGAGCATACAGAGGTTGAGGGAGTGGACTTTTTGACCACCACTTGGTGGTGGTGAAAGTCACGGTTCAAGTGCAACGGAAGAATGGAAGGAGAGAAGGACAGGAGAAAGTAGTCCATACAAGGAGGGTAGAAAGGTTGCAAGAGGATGGAAAAAATCCAGAATATGAGAGAGAAGTGGAGGAGCAATTGGGTAAATATCATTTTGAGCTGATGGGGGATGTGGAAGGTGTGTGGAAGATTTTTGCAGAAGAAATCTGTGCAGCATATGAGGTGGTGTGGGGGGTGAAGAGAAGACGAAAGGGGGTGCAAGGAACAGCATGGTGGAATGAAGAGGTGAGACAAGCTGTGCCACAAAAGGAGAAAGCAAAATTATATTGAGTGGATGAGTAGATGGGATGCAGAGGCATAGGGAAACTTGAGAGATGTAGGAGAGAGTTTTATATGTAGAGAGGAAAAGAGAGGTGAAAAGATTTATAAGAGAGTGGATGAGGAATTTGGAAGGAATTTGAGTGTAAAGTACTGTAGAGAGAACATAAGAAATTGTTCTGGAAGGAGGTAAACAGAGTTAGACTGGGTAATAAAGAAGTTAGTAGGGGAATGAAAGAAAAAAATGGTAGATTGATAGTGGAGAAGGGGGAAATAGTGAGCAGATGGAGAGAAGATTTTAAGAAATTGTTGAGCATAGAGAATGAAAGTAATGCAAGTATGAGTGCCTGGAGAATGGCTGGAAGGAGGAGGGAAGTGAGACGGGAGGAAGAGATTAGTTGGATGGATAGTGGAAGCAATGAAGAATGTCAAAATGGGGAAAATCCCAGGAATTGAGGGAGTGTTTGGTGAGCTGATGAAGCATGAGGGAGAGATAGTAGTAGAATGGATATGGAAGACGTGCAGATTGTCCCGGGAGGAAAGTAGATTCCCGGAGGATTGGAAGTCAGGTATAATTGTTCCCCTGTGCAGAGGAAAATGGGAAAAAGAAGTGTGTGGTAATCAGGGACATTTGTCTTCTAAGTGTAATAGAAAAAGTATATGGTAGGATATATATTGATAAGAAAATAACAGAGGAAGTAGTTGGAGAAGAACAGGGAGGTTTCAGGAAGGGCAGATGTGTAGATCAGATATTTGTCCATAGGTCTCGAGTTAAAAAGTTTCTAGAGAAGGGAACAAAGTTATATGTAGCCTTCATGGATTTGGAGAAAGTATATGACAGTGTGGATACAGGCAACATGGCAAATATTAAGAATATATGGAGTAAAAAGGAAGTTGTTGAATCCCATGAAGAGTATGTATGGGAGTGCTAAAGCCGCAATGCATGTGGATAGGGAACTGGGTGAATTTTTCTGTCTGAATATTGGATTGAAACAAGGATGTGTCATGTCTCCATGGTTGTTCAGTCTGTATGTGGAAGGGGTTTTCAAAGACATGGAATGTAGAGGAGTGGATGTTGGAACATCCCTAATGAGAGTGGGCACTGTTTGGGAACTTCCTGTTGTGTTGTTTGCAGATGATACTGTATAGTAAAATGAAGACAAAGGGGATCTGGAAGGCTTGGTGAATGAGTTTTGGATAGTGAGTTGGAAACGAACTCTAAAGATGACTTTAGGGGAGAGAAAAGTTGTGCTCTTTTAGAGAAATGAAGTCACTGAATGTACAGTGAGGTTGGATGATGAAATGGGAAATGTGTGCGCATTCAAGTACTTGCGTAATGTGATGAGTATGGATGGAAGTTTGGAGGATGAAGTGCATGAAAGGGTACAACAAGGAAAAAAAGTAGCTGGTTTTTTTAAAGCAGTGATGAGAAGTAGGGAAGTGAGCATGGAAGTGAAAAAGAAGCGAACTCTAAAGATTCTTTAGAGTTTAGGGAAGAGTAAAGTTGTGGTCTTAGAGAGAAATGAAGTCATTGAATGTACAGTGAGGTTGGATGATGAAATGGAAAATGTGTATGCATTTAAGTACTTGAGTAGTGTGATGAGTAAAGATGGAAGTTTGGAGGATGACAATCTTGAATGGGTACAGCAAGGAAGAGAGGTAGCTGTTTTTTTTAAAGCAGTGATGAGAAGCAGGGAGGTGAGCATGGAAGTAAAAAAGTTGGCATGATAATATTGTGATACCAACTTTAACGTATGGAGGCGAAGCTTGGATCTTGGAAGGACACAAGTGAAGAGTGAGAGCAGTGGATATGAGTTATTTGAGAGGAGCATGTGGGGTTACATGGAGTGACAGACAAACAAATGAGGAAGTGAAGGAGCATTGTGGTGTGGATGTGGATGTGATAGAAAGTGTTGGGAGAAATACACTGAGGCAGTTTAGCCATGTGGAGAGGATGGAGAGCGAGAGACTAATGAGGAGAGTGTATGTGAGGTAGGTGGAGGGGGGCAGAGGGAGGGGGATGCCAAGGATGAAAGGGAGGGATGGAGTGGAGAGGTATATGAGAGAAGGAGGTGTGAGCTGGGGAGAGGGCAGTGAAATGGCGGTGGGCAGGGCGACATGGTGGCAATTTGTCTGTGGCCACCCATTACTGGATTAAGACATCTGGCAGTAAATAGATAGAAATATATATATATAGAGAGAGAGAGGTGGTGAAGTGGGCAATGAGAAAGCTTGGTTTGGAGGAGTGGCTGGTTAGGGTGGTTATGGCTATGTATGTGGGTGCTAGCACCCAGGTAAGAGTGAATGGAGATTGAGTGATGAGTTTTCCGTGAACGTTGGTGTGCATCAGGGGTCAGTTTTAGTCCCATGTTGTTTATCACGGTTCTTGAAGCCCTCTTACATGACTTCAGAAACGGACTCCCGTGGGAGATGTTGTATGCTGATGACTTGGTGTTGATTGCAGAGAATGAAAGGGAGGCAGAGGAAAGGTTTAGGAAGTGGAGAGATGGTATGGGGCACAAGGGCTTAAGGATAAATGCAGATAAAACAGAAGTGATGATATCTAAGGTTGGTGGCGGTACTGTCAAAGACGAGGGAGAGTGGCCATGTGCAGTTTGCCACAAGGGCGTGAGAAGTAATTCCATCTTGTGCGATGTTTGTGATAAATGGGTGCACCAGAGATGAAGTGGTATCAGAGGTAGACTGCGAGATAATGCTGATTTTATGTGTGCGGCATGTCGGGGAGAGCAGATGGAGATTGTCAGGCGTGAAAGGATTGAACTTGCTGGTAAATTCTTGAGTGTTATTTGGGAGACATGTTGTGTGCTTGAGGTGGGGCTGGAGCTAGCTCTGTTGCTAGGGTGAGAAGTGGTTGGAAGAAGTTCAGGGAGTTGTTGCCTCTCCTGACATTGAGAGGACTCTCCCTATGTGCTAAGGGGTATTTGTATGCAGCATGTGTTAGGAGTGTAATGCTGTATGGTAGTGAGACCTGGGCAGTAAAGGAGGAGGATACTCGCAGGCTCAGACATACAGAAATGACAGTGATTAGGTGGATGTGTAGCGTGTCCCTGCGTCCAAGGTCTGGGGGGGCTGGGTTTACGATAAAAGAGTTGAGAGGTTGGATAGGACTGGAGCGTACTGGTGTTGTGATGAGCGGTAGATTGACATGGTTTAGGCATGTGGAGAGGATGGGGGATGATAATTGGGTGAGGAAGGTGAGAAGTCTTAATATTGAGGGTGGGGTTATGAGGGGTAGACTGAGAAAGACATGGGACGAGGTCATTGTGACCTCAGGGTTAAGGGACTGAACAGGGAGGCTGCAACAGATCGTGCAGCATGGAGAGCCGCCATTAGGTGACCAAGGCCAATGCATGCAAGCATGTTGGAGGCTTTAAAAACAAAACGAAACATATATATATATATATATATATATATATATATATATATATATATATCAAAACATATATATATATATATATATATATATACACACACACACAGAGTAATCCCTCCAATATCCGACGTAATACAGCCATAGGCAGGTCCGGATAGTGGTCCTGTCCGGATATTGGGCCCCAGCTTATGGACTTGTACTTATGGACCCTGACTCAGAGAATATATATATATATATATATATATATAGATATATATAGATATATATATATACACAGTAATCCCTCCAATATCCGACGTAATAGAGCCATAGGCAGGTCCGGATAGTGGTCCTGTTCGGATATTGGGCCCCAGCTTATGGACTTGTACTTATGGACCCTGACTCAGAGAAACACCTATACAACTCCCTCTGGACATGCATAGCACCTATTTAAGACCCAAATCACACCAGTAAGGCACATAAAAGACTGAAATAAATGCAAAAGAAGCATAAAATGAGGTTTTTGAGGTAGGTTCATACAATATTCAACATTCTGGGTACAAGTCCCTGGCTCCTGGACTGGTACTTATGGACCCTAACCTAGCCTAACTCAGAAAAACACCTTCCTACTGCACATGCATAGCTCCTAACACCCTATTCACACCAATAAAGGACATTAAAGAGTGAAATGAGGTGTTTGAGGTAAGTATAGTATGGAAAAAAGTACAGTATGAAACATTCTGCCTACTTACAGCAAGTCCATGGCCATCTCGATGAATAACTGCCTCCTCTTGAACTCTGACAGTAAGAAGGATTTCCTGAAGCACTTGCAGTACACTGTTCATGAAGTCTTGCACTGAACTTAGTCAATCGCACTCAGAAGTCCGTTCTCTTCACAGTGCGCACTCTTGTCTAACTTATGCTCCATTGTAACTTACTAAGTGTTGCACTCTGCACTTTAACTTTTCCCACTCTTCTAACCATTTTCTAAAGCAAAAACAAACAAGTCTTATGTTAAATTTTGTCCAAAAATTGTCTTCTCACTCACAACTGTAAATCCTTAACACAAAACACTGTTTTTTTCACTGCACAACACTGTAAATTCCTGTGTGGTCTAGTGGAGAAGTTCTTGCTGATTAATCACTGTCAGAGTCCGAGAGTATCACTGGCAGGTGACCTAGGGGTGCGTCGCTGGGTCGTGGTGTTGGCGTACCCACTGCAGACGACTCCGAAGATAGACGCAAACTCAAGTCGAGCGGTGACTCCACCGTGGCTGATGTGCTGGGCTGTGGCTCGGAGCATGAGGGCCTGTCTTGGGGAGGCAACGGAGTGGAGCCAGGGCTGGGCTCAGCGGGGGTCACGGGCCTGAAAAAACTGTCAGTCGTTGATTGACGCAAGGAACGACGATTCTGATGATTGATGATGCGCCGCCTGAAAGCACGCACTTCCTCCACAAGTCCCAAGGGCCCCATCTCGCTGTCACAGTCCGGGTGTTCCAGGTAGTCGAGAACGAACTCTAGGTGTTCCCGGAGTGCGCTCAGCTTGGGGATGGCTGGAGTAGTGTCATGCTGAGAGGAGTCTGCATCATCGTCGCCGTCCTCGTCGGAATCTTCAAGCTGGGTACTGACACCTGCAACTGAAGATGCGATCTCGATATCAGACAATGTCTGATACCCAGGATCGCCCTCGTCGTCATCCAACCACTCATGCACATCGTCCACATCAACATCGTCGCCATGTGTACATAGACGTGCATGGAAGTCATCCACGTCAAAACTTAGGAAATTATACTCCACATCCGTTCCGAGAAGCAGACGAGACCAACCATTTTGTAGAGTCTTGACAGGGACTTCCTTCCATGCACTGGCCCAGTTGTAGATTGCAGACTTGATGTAGCGGCGAAGGTTTTCCAAAGTCCATTGGCCTCAGGTGTCCCGTCCCTCCCTGCGCTCGTCCCCGTCCTCGAGAACAACCATCACCTCGTCCAAGAACTTCCTTCGGTATAGGCGCTTTGTTGCCACGATCACTCCTTGGTCCATTGGTTGGATGAGAGCAGTCGTATTAGGTGGCAGAAACATGCACCTAATCCGGCCATTCTCAACCACCAAGTCCTTGTTGCACGGGTGGGCAGGTGCATTGTCGAGGAGAAGGAGGGCCTTTACCTGGTCACGTGGGATTCCCAGTGTCTTCATCTGGTAATGTATGACCTCCTTGACGAAGTGTCGGTGGAACCAGTCTTTGAAGATCTGGGCTGTAATCCATGCCTTCAAAGAATGGTACCAGACGACAGGAAGGACATCCATCACCCCACGAAGACACCGAGGCTGCTTTGCACGGCCAAAAATAACGGGCTTAAGCCAGTGCATGCCATTAGCATTGGCACAACACAAAGCAGCTATCCGTTGCGTGGAGAGCTTGTGGCCAGGTACACGCTTCTCCGTCTCCTCGGCTAGAGTGTTCGTTGGCGAAGAGCGATAGAATAAACCAGTTTCGTCAGTAATTTAGACTTGACCGAGAGTGAGGCCCTCCCTGTCGATCAAGCCCTTCACCTTGTGCCGAAACCCGTCAACTCCATCCTCGTTAGCGTCCAAAGTTCGCCATGAGCTTTACGGTTGGTAAGGCCATGCTGTAACTTAAACGCGAAGAGCCAACCCTCGGATATATGACAGTGTGGATACAGGAAACATGGCAAATATTAAGAATATATGGAGTAAAAAGGAAGTTGTTGAATCCCATGAAGAGTATGTATGGGAGTGCTAAGCCGCATTGCATGTGGATAGGGAACGTCGTGAAGCCTGGCAAGCTTCTCAGCAGCAGCCTTCAGCTCTGTATCACGTACCGTCACACTAGCAGCAAGTTGCTGTCGATACCAAATCAACGTGGAGCGGTTGACTTCAGCAAACTTGGGAGTAAACATCACCTTCCTCTCCACGTTGCATTTGCTTCTCGACGAGAAGTCAGCCGTGTACTGCATGAGTTTGTCTCGGGATCTCTTGATATCGAACAAATTAGATCGGGCCAGGTTGAACTCCCAGAGGATGCGGGAAGAAGACCACCCCGCATCTACTTTCTCCAATATCTCCTGTTTCTTCTCCAGAGTCAACACCACTCTCTTCCTCTTCTCAGGCGGCGTGGCTGTCATCACACACACGAAGGAGAGGCATGAGAGCAGCAGGAGTACCTGCAGCAGGTAAGGCACCACCACAAAAGCGAGCACGTGGGCAGCCATGACGACGAGCATGCACTCGTGACAAGAGACAGGCGGAAAGTGGGGAGGATGCAGGGGCGCTCTATCAGATGTCGGAGGAATGACGCGCCACAACAAAGCTGTCCCACGCCCCGCGTGCCAAGTTCAAATTACGGGCGGGATTTTTTTTTTTTTTTGGCGGTTTTCGGACCATTTTGGGAATATTGGATCCCTGGACGATTATGTCCAGTTAGTGGGGATGTTCGGATATTGGACGTTCGGATATTAGAGGGATTACTTATATATATATATATATATATATATATATATACACACACACACACACACACACACACATACATACATACATAAAGGGAGTGACTCTTGAATATGTTAACATTACTAGGATAGGACATTTATTTTAAAGAAGGCCAATAAGCAGTTCCTGAATTAATTCAGCAGCGTCTAAGTTTGAGTTGTCGCATTTAATCCCTTTAGTTCAGTATAGAGTGCATGGAGATGAAGTAAGACCAGATGGAAAGAATATTTTGAAAGCCTGATGAATGAGAATAGAGAGAGCAGAGTGGCTGTAAACATGATTGGTTTTGGGGGTGTACAAAGAAGGAATGCAGTGCCAGGAGATGTGACACTTGCACAGATGAAGAGTGCTGTGAAGCTGCTGGAAAGTGGGAAAGCAGCTGAGGTTGATGAGGTGTATGCAGAGATGCTTAAGTGTAGTAGAGAGAGTGGAATGAAGTGCTTGTTGGAGATATGTAAGAAGGCTAGATGAGTGAAACTGTGCCTGCAGAGTGGAAGAAGGCTGTGATTGTACCCCTGTACAGAAATAAAAGTGAGCGAAGTGAGTGCAAGAATTATCTTGGCATAAGTTTATTGAGTGTGGTAGGGAAGATATATGGAAGAATTATTATAGAGAAAATATGAGAGATATCAGTAGTCCTAGTGAGTGATGAACAGGGTGGCTTTAGGAGTGGCAGAGGATGTGTGGACCAAATATTTGGAGTGAGACAGATAGTAGAGAAGGCTTGTGAGAAGGACCAAAAGGTGTTTATGGCATTCATGGATCTGGAAAAAGCATATGACAAAGTGGACAGAGAAGGATTGTGGAAAGTTTTGTGCATATATGGTGTAGAGGGTAAGCTGCTAGGTGCCGTCAAGAGTTTTTATGATGGTAGTGAAACATGTGTAAGGGTTAATGGGCATCTAAGTGAATAGTTCACGATCGATGTGGGTGTGTAACAAGGTTGTATGATGTCCCCATGGTTGTTCAAAATATATATGGATGGGGTGATGAGAGAAGTGAAAACACAAGTAATGGAGAGAGGGATGGCATTGGTAATGAATGGTGATGGATGGAATATCTCAAATTTGTTGTATGTTGATGATGCAGTACTGCTTGCAAGTACCAGACAAGAACTTGGTAGGGTAGTGCAGAGTTTTGCTGATGTCTGTAACCATCGTGCCTTGAGAGTAAATGTAGAAAAGAGTAAAGTGATGGTTATTGAGAGAGAAGGTGACTCCCAGTGCAATGTAACAGTGAATGGAGAGAGACTGGAATTGGTGAAAGAGGTCAAATACCTGGGTACAGTGATAGAAAAGAGAGGAAAATCCGCAAAAGAAGTGGAAAGTAGAGTGACACAAGGAAGAAAAGTAGCTGGTGCAATGAAGGCCTTGATAAGAAACAGGCTTGCGTGTTGCAGCTGCACGAGGCTTACATGAAGGAGTGTTAATCCCAACTTTAACATATGGATGTGAGACTATGGTGTGGCATGAAAATGAGAAGTCAAGAGTAAGAGCAGTGGAGATGGGACTGCTGAGGAATGTATGTGGAGTACAAAGGGTGGATAGGATACGAAATAATGTGATTCGTGAAAGATGCAGATTGAGGAAGTCGGTGGACACCAGAATTGAAGAGAGTGTACTGAGATGGTATGGTCATGTCAGCACTCCAAATCTCATCTGTACTCCCATCCATTGTTGACAATTTAGCGATTTTACCCCCTTCGTGACTCCCCTCCCTACCTGCCCTCCATTACCCTGTCCTCTCACCTCCCACGCTGCGCTGCGCTACGCAAATTTCTCCCAGATTTTTCCACAGATTTCATCCATTGAAATAAGCCCTATGCCCTATACTTATACAAAATAATATATACCAAAAAAAAAACAGGTAAATGATAGTGTTATACACCAGAAATTGGCTAATTATCACCTGACAAAACCTCACATGCATTCATTCGCTACATTACCACGGTAATTTCCCCTTTGATTTATGCCTTGTAATCGATGTCTGTAATAAAAATATATATCAGAAAGGAAGGGAGAATCCTAATTGATATTTACATTCACCTGGAACTACCTATTTCTTTATGTATTGCCGAGATTTTCTGCTTATAAAAAATTAGCCTGTAAGTTAGCAGCAGTCAGCCTAAAGTGTCATTGTCAACCCTTCCCTTCTCAGATAAGCCGCGGCATTTAGTTCCTTGTCTTTCGCTGTACAGAAACGATGTCACACTCGCGCCCCGCCATCCTGCCGCTTCTGTGCCCATTCCAAAGGGCCCCGTGACCTCTACTCCTAAGAAAAGTAGTGAGGCAAGCAGGAAAGGCCTTAGTGACTCTGCAGTGGCATGTGAACTGGCAGAATTGTCTATGATTATGATGGACAGTGACTATGACGATTCGGGTGAATCTTGTGATGAGCCGGGTGAGGTGATCGTGCCAGAAACAGCAACAACGAGTGCTACAGTGTGTGAATCAGTGTCTAGCTCCAAGGGAAAGGAGCCTTTAGTGCAGCAAGGACAGGAATTTGGGAAGGGAGTGAAAAGGCGGCGTGTTAGCCCCAGAACAATGCCCCCACGTGACCCAGCCCGCCATGAGTCACGAGTGCATTCACCTCCCCGTTCCCCGAGCCCCACTTCACTCATTTCTTCATCATCGTCGGCTGAGTTATCTCCGGAGTCTTCGTCGTCGGAGTCACCACCAGCATCAACAGTGAAGGCAGGCTGTAGAGGTAGAGGTAAATCAAGGAGAGTGAAAAGTAGTGTAGCTAGTAGGGTAAGGGCTGCTAGTGCTGTACGGCAACCTAGGGTCAGTGCGAGTGACCTTGACCGAGATAAACCTCCCTCACAGCCAACCTCCACCACCACCACCACCACCCGCCCTACACCGCCACGACAGGGAATCCTGGACGCCTTCGCTTGGACGGAAGGGTCAGATTTTGTGCCAGAAAATCTAGTTTTTGATGAGAGCTCCTCAGGAGTTCAGCCTGCCTTCACTATGGACGAAAATGCTGAGTGTGTCGACTACCTTTTGGCCTTCCTAGATGACGAAGTCATGCAGCACATATGTGATGAGACCAACAGGTATGAATCACAACGTGCTGCAAGTGGTACAGGTGCAGCCAAGATGCAACAGTGGTCCATGCTGGGAGTGCAGGAGCTGTATGTGTTCTTTGCCCTCATGCTTCTCATGCCACACTCCAAGAAGCATGAGTTGGAAGAATACTGGTCCATGGACCCCTTACTACCCTCACCCACCTTCAATAAGTACTTGGCCAGAGATCGCTTCCGGAACATCATGGGAAACCTGCACTTTGCCGACAACGATGTACCTTCCCAAACCGACCCACTCTGGAAGATCCGGGGGATTCTGAGCAGAATGAAGGATAAGTTTATGTCATTCTTCCACCCCTTTCAGAAGGTTGTCATTGACGAATCCTTGGTTTTGTTCAGAGGACGTCTTCGGTTTGTTCAGTACATTCCAAGCAAACGCCATCGCTTTGGAATTAAGTTCTTTGTACTGTGCGACTGTAAGACGGGGTACATCCTTGACTTCGTCATATATTCAGCCAGCACTGTCGATCTGGATAAAACACACCCCCTTGGCTTCTCAGGCTGTGTGGTGAAAGTGCTCCTAGAAAAGTATTTTGGTGGGAATCATGTGCTGTATACAGACAACTACTATACAGCACCGAAACTTGCCAAATACCTTTCTGAGCACGGCATTGGCTCCTGCGCCACTGTGAAAAGTAATCGTGCCCACTTCCCCAAATTCCCAGAGGCGGGAACCTCGCAGCGAGGAGACGTGCACCGACGCAAGTGTGAGAAGATGCTGGCAATATGGTGGCATGACAAGAGGGTCGTGCACATGCTCACCACCATACATAAGGGGGAGATGAGAGACAGTGGGAAGGTCGACCGTAGGACAGGCGAACCTGTGATGAAACCTGATGCTGTGTTGGACTATAATATCAACATGCGGCTGGTGGATAAGTCCGACATGATGATTGGTGAGATCGACTGCCTCAGGAAGAATACTAGGTGGTACAGGAAAGTTTTTCTGCATCTGATAGATATGACGATGCTGAACGCCTTCATCCTGTACAAGATGAAGGTCAAGCCACCCAAGTCCTTCTCCCTGAGGTTGTTCGCCAGGACTTGAGTCAAGCAGCTGCTGGAAAGATATGGTAGGCTGACAGCAGCAACTCCAAGGCGCCATCCAGTAACACTTCCTGACCGACTTGAGCAGAGGGCGTATATGGATCGGCACAGACTTGAGCTTATGCCTGCCACAGGGAAAAGGAAGGCTGCAATTCGCAGGTGTCAGGTATGTGCGCATACCACCCGCCGCACACCTGAGCATAAACGCACCTCTTGGCAGTGCGCTGAGTGCCAGGTTCCCCTCTGTGTTACCTGCTTCTTCGATTACCACAGCCAGAAGCAGTTCTAACAGTGCAAGTGTGGAAGCAGAATGATTTGGAAATAAAGTGTAAATAATGTGTAAATAGCAGGTGAAAGCAATGGATGTTCAGTTCATATGATTGAACAGTGTATTATAGTTTTATCTTACTGAAAGTGACAGTGAATAACATAGTGTAAGTAAAATAGAAGGGTAAATATTGAAAATAGAATAGAAAATGTAAATAGTAATGTAAGTAATTAGTAATATAAGAATATGAGTACAAACAATTTATGTTATAACAGTGAAAGTGAATCCATGGCTCTCTACGTATTTTACTGAATGAAAAATTGAATGACTTCAGTGACAATAAACTAATACGACTGAAGGAAACTTATGGAGAAAGACTCCAGATATATATAAGTGTGATATAGTAATAGAAATATAAAGTGTGAGGGGTTTTATGAATAATAAATGACAGAGTACCAAGAGCGAACTAGCGCAAGTGCGACGATCAGACGCGCTCGTAATTTCCATTGCTTTCACAGTGTTTTTTTTTTGGAGTATGGATCCCAAACTACTTGAAAATTATAGAATAGTGTTTATAGTGTTTGTATCTGGCTGTGGTAATCATATTACGGGTTGTCGGGAAGTGTAAAGTGGAGACTTCGTTACCCTACTTCAGAGGTCTCCACAAGTCCTACGGTAACCGACGAAGGCTCAACAAACATTCCAGGAGAAAGCTGCAGGTATGTGCCATAAGCATATGTAATTTTATTATTCTAGGACTAATAACTGATTTTTGGCAAATATTTTTTGAGAGTCTGTTCGAGCCCGAATAACCCCGCGGGACACGCAAAACACTGATAAACAAGCCCGCGGTGTAGGGGTTAAATAACTCATTTCCACTGCTCTCACTCTTGACTTGTGCCCTTCCAACAACGTCCAAGTTTCACTTCCATACGTTAGAGTTGGTATCACAATACTGTCATGTAGTAACTTTTTCACTTCCATGCTCACTTCCCTGTTTCTTATCACTGCTTTCAAAGAACCAGCAACCTTTCTTCCCTGCTGTACCCTTTCAAGCACTTCACCGTCCAAACCTCCATCCTTACTCATCACACTACCCAATTACTTAAATGTACTTACATTTTCAAATTCCTCACCATCCAACCTCGCTGTACATTCACTGACTTCACCTCTCTCAAAGACCATCACTTTACTCTTCCCTACATTCACCTTTAGATTCCGTTTCTTACACACTCTCTCAAACTCATCCACCAAGCCTTGCAGCTCCCCTTCGTCTTCACTCAACAACACAGTATCATCTGCAAACAACAGTACAGGGAGTTTCCCAACACTATCCTCTCTCACCAGGGCCACTCCAACATCCACTACCCTACCTTGTACAGTCGTCAGCACAAATTCGCTGCAAGCCTGCTCGTGTGATGTGGGTCATTTTGTCTGGCAACAGTGTATGGGAACTAGTTGCCACATAGGCTTTTATACGCTTTAAAGACGTGTTTGTAGGAATTAGTACTATAAATCATCCAGAATGCAATATTATTTATATCTGATTTGCATGAAAATGTTCAAAAGACGACAGAAGAATGTTATGGAATGATGAAATTTCTGCTCTCTCCCCCGTACCCATCCGATGTCCCTCCCCACCCTACCTCTCACCTCACCACCACCACCCCTGCTCTCCTTCATTTCCACTCCCCTCTCTCCGCACCCTGTCTACCTTATTTTATTCACGGCGCTAACCTGTGTAATGAATCGCACTCTTCTCAATTTCATGTCTATTCCTGTAACCTTTTTGCTCCTCTACATTCGTGAGATTCGTGCCATGCCACAGGCTTTTTCTCCCACTTTCTACTCCAAACATGATGGAGCAATTCGAAACATTATTGGTTCTGATACTGCTTCGTGATTCAGTGAACAATGTGAGGAGAATGAGAACATTTTCCCTGGAAAGAGAGACAAGTAGGAGGAATGGGCACGAGTGTTTGTTAATTCCGGCTACTGAAATAATAGCCACCATCCGCCAGGCTCACTCAAAAAAAAAAAAAAAAAAAAAAAAAAAAAAAAACAGTAAGCAATACATCACAAGAACGAGACCTTAAAGGTTTCTATATCTAGCGGCTGTTGGTAGTGACAAGGGGTGGAGAAAAGAATGACAACTGGAATAAATGAAATGGGAAGAAGACGGGGAGGGTGAGAATGGGACTCAAACAGTAATGAATATTGATAATTATCCTTGGATACAGTTAGTTTTATTAAATTATTGCGTGCAATTGAGAACAGGACGGGCTGGGTTTAGTAAACACTCAAGAGAATTGCGATGCACCAGTCGAGTTAGTGCAGTGGATAAATGAATGAAAGTATAGAGGGTAGAAGAGGAGAAAGTGGAAAGGCATGAAAGCGGGTAGGGGGTAGGAGGAAGAGAGAGGGTGGGGGGACATCAGGATTAAGGGGGAGAGAGGGGAAGTGAGCTTAAATAACCGTTTTAATGAGGAATACCAGAATATTACGCTCGTATATTGTTCCATAACATTCTTTTGCACTTTTTTATACTAATCACAGGCGGAACACAGTGTATTGTACTCTAGGCAGTAGTACCACTTCTTAAAAACACGTCTTTAAAGTGTATAAAAGTCTGTATGACAACTAGTCCCATTACACTGTTGCCAGACAAAAGGACTCACATCACACGAGTTGACTTGCAACGAATTTATGCTGACGACTGTACCTCTTTTATTACCCCATCCATGTACAGATTGAACAACCATGGAGACATGACACATCCCTGTTTCAAACCAAGTTTCAAAGAGAAAAATTCACTTAGTTCACCATCTACACGCACTGCAGCCTTCGCACCATCGTACATACTCTTCACAGCATTCAACAACTTCCCATCTACTCCATATATTCTTAACACTTTCCACAATCCTTGTCTATCCACCCTATCATATGCTTTCTCCAAATCCATGAAAGCCGCATACAACTTCTTTCCCTTCTCTAGAAACTTTTCCACTAAAGATCTAAGAATGAATATCTGATCTACACAACCTCTTCCCTTCCTAAAGCCTCTCTGTTCTTCTCCAACTAATTTCTCTGTTCTTTCTCTAACTCTGTCAATAAGTATCCTACCATACACTTTTCCTATTATACTAAGAAGACAAATGCCCCTATGATTACCACACACTTCTTTTTCCCCTTTTCCTTTGTACAAGGGAATAATTATACCTGACTTCCAATCCTCCGGGACTCTACCTTCCTCCCAGGCCAATCTGCACATCTTCCACATCCATTCTATTACTATCTCTCCCCCATGCTTCAGTATTTCACCACACACTCCATCAATTCCTGGGGTTTTCCCCGATTTGACTTTCTTCATTGCTTCCACAACTTCTATCCTACTGATTTCTTCCTGTCTTCTCACCTCCCTCCTTCTCCCAGCCATTCCCCAGCCACTTATACTCGCATTACTTCCATCCTCTATGTTCAACAATTCCTTAAAGTGTTCTCTCCATCTGCTCACTTTTTCTCCCTTCTCCACTAGTAATCTACCATTTTTATCTTTCACTCCCCTGCAAACTTCACTTCCACCCTGTCTTACTCTTTTCACTTCTCTCCAGAACATTTTCTTACAGTCCCTCCACTTTACACTCAAATTCCTTCCAAATTCCTCATCCACTCTCTTCTTACTCTCTCTTACTGATCTTTTCACCTCTCTCTTTCTTTCTACATATAACTCTCTCTTCCGCCTCTCAACTTCTTCCACGCCCCTATTTCTCATCCATTCATTGTATGCTTTCTTCTTTTGTGCCACAGCCTGTTTCACCTCTTCAGTCCACCACGCTGTTCCTTGCATCCCCCTCCGTCTTCTCTTCCTTCCACACACCACATCACATGCTGCACATATTTCTTCTGTAAATATCCTGCACACACCTTCCACGTCTCCCATCTGCTCCAATTCATATTTGCCCAATCGTTCCTCCACCTCCCATCTGCTCCAATTCATATTTGCCCAATCGTTCCTCCACTTCTCTCTTATACTCTGCCTTTTTCTCATCCTCTTGTAACCTTTCCACTCTCTTTGCAACTACTCCTTCCTCTCGTCTTTCCCTTCTTCTATTCCTCCATCTTACTTGAATTCTAATTCTGGCCACCACCAAGTAGTGGTCAGAAAGTCCACTCCCCCAACCTCTATAAACTCTTGCATCCATTACGCATCTTCACATCCTTTCATCCACACACATATAATCAGTCATTGCCTTCCTTTCATTCAGTTCACCACCCACCCTTCTCATCACTCGCCATGTATACCTGTGGATCATTTTATGCCTGAAGAGGGTATTGGCTATCACCAACCCCCTCCCAGCACAAATGTCCACTAACGCACTCCCATTCTCATCTATCTCAGCAGGCACACCCTACTCACCAACTGTTCCATCCACCTTCACATTCCCAACTTTACCATTCATATCACCAATCAAAAACACTCTGTCATTCCTTCCAAACTTATCCATGCACACTTCTACATTTGTCCAGAACTCTTCTCTCACTCTTCTAGCACGATCTTGCATTGGCGCATACACACACACAACCGCCCACATTTGTATTCCAACTTTCAACTTTACCCACACAATCCCTGACCCAACTGATCCATACTGTCTTATGCTCCTCTTCCATCTTTTACTCACAACTATACATACTCCTTCCTTTGCCCTCTCATTCTCATTTACTCCTGCACATATACCCCATCCATACTCCCATTCTCTCACACTTTCTCCTCTCCATTTTGTTTCAGTTATTCCACATACATCCACTTTTGCACCCTCAAGCACCTGGACAATCTATCTCTCTTTCACCTCATCATTTGCTCCCCTTACATTCCATGTTCCAATTACCATGTCCTTTGTCCGGTCCTTGGTCGTCATCGTTTGGTCAGTCCTTGTCCGAGGCTTATTGTTTGTTTTTTTAGTTAGTTGTTTTCCGGGGAGGGGCACTAACCCTCCGCCAACCCTTTTAGTCGCCTTTTACGACAAGCAGGGATACTGGGGGAGTATTCTTGAAAAAAAAACCCTACCCCCAGGGGGGGTAATATAGACTACCAAAAATGTAAAGATTTACTGGCAAGAGTATACATGAATGTTGTAGTATTTTCGGTAACAGCTGTTTTGGTACTGCAAGTTGTGACCCGCCTCAATCATGGCCGAAAATGTAAACACTGAGGGACTCGAATTTCCAGGATTTGATAGAAGTACTAATGTCATGGATCTGGTTAAAACATTGATTATGAGGATTATTGAACTTGAAAAGAAAGTGGAGAATCTAGTGTGAAAAGATGTGTCTGAGAATACGGAGATTACTATACAGAGTCTGATCCAGTCTAATGAAACGGCGAATGAAGAGATAAGAAATTTGAAGCGTGAAAATATTGAATTGAGGATAAAACTAGAAGAGAGTACTAATAAAACGGAGAAGGTGAGCAGTGTATTGGAAGAACATAAGGCAAAATGGGCACACGTAGAGGAAGAACAGAAAGAAGTGGTCAGCTTAAGAGAAATCATCCAGGAAGAAAGAGAAATGAACAAGGTAAAATTGGAAGAAAATGTAGTGAAAATACTGAAGAAAAAAGAGAAAATAGTGAGACAAACTGTAGAAAGGAACAGATGCGTGGTAATATTTGGAAACAGGGAGGAGGAAGAAAAGGTTAGATCCGTGAGACTCGAGAGAGACATGAACCTAGTGAGAGGAATATTAGGCAAGATTGATCCCGAAGGAGACAAGTGGGTAAAAGAAATTGAAGAAGTAAGGAGAATAGGGCCTTATAAGAAAGGGGAAACAAGACCAATGAGAGTCAATTTGTCAGCAGAAAGTGTAGTAGATGATATACTCAAAGTGACCTGGAAATTAAACAAAGAGGCATGGATGGAAAATGTTATAATAAGAAAAGATTTGAATGAAGAAGAAAGAGAAGTTCTAAAATCATTGAAGGAACAAGTAAAGGAAAAATAATAAGAGGACAGAGGAAGAATGTAATACTGTTTTTTTGGAGAGTAATGGATATGAAAGTAAGGAAGTGGTATTTCAGGAAATAGAAGTGAAGGAAACTAAGGGGGATGGCTGTGAAAGATCAGAAGTTGAGGAAGTGGTACCAACGGAGAGTAGGAGAGAAGAGGGTATAAAAAACATCAAAAATAATTTGAAGGTGATATATACTAATGTTGATGGTTTAATATCGGCAAGGCTCAAAATTAACGATTTCTTGAGAGAACATGAACCTGATGTCATGTGCTTTGTAGAGACCAAATTAAGAGAAGATATTGATGTTCATTTGGGAGATGGTAAATACAAATGTGGAGAAGAGACAGAAAAGAAAAAATGGGAGGAGGAGTGATGATAGCAGTGAAGAACAACATAAATGTAGATACCATGGAAATGGGAGAAGGCAGGGCTGAAGTGATATACAGTATATGAAATTAGAAACTGGAGAGAATGTTAAGAGAGATATGGTGGTAGTGTATGTTCCCCCTAAGATGAGAGCATGGAAGGATGACGAATACCAGGAGATGTCAGATATGGCTACCTATTTACAAAAAGTAATTGAGAAAAGTAATAATATAATTTTGGTGGGTGACTTTAACTGCACAGAGGTGAACTGGAAGGAATGGTACTCGGGAGGCGGCGAGGATTTGTGGGGCACTATGTTATTAAATATAGTAATGAATAATGTGATGACGCAACGGATCAAAGAAGAGACACGGTTTCGAGTTGAGGATACACCAGCAAGGTTAGATTTACTGTTCACCAAAGAACCCGATTTAATAGAATCATTGAAATATCTCTGTCCTTTAGGAAAAAGTGATCATGTGGTCATTGAGTTCCAGATGTTAATAGGGAACGTCAAGCCAAGAGACGAGCTTCATAGACAGGGAAGATACAAATTTGGGAAAGCAAATTTTACAGGATTGAGAAACTTTTTTGAAAATGCGGATTTGAGAAAATTCATAGAAACGAGAGATACAGAGGAAGTGGGATATCTTTCTAGACCTCTATAATTTGGCAGTGGAAAAATTTGTACCAAGAGTAAGAGGGAAAGAAAACAGGAAGAAGGAGTGGTTTAATAGAAGGTGTATGATAGCAAAAAAAGAGAGAGATAAGGCGTGGAACAATTGGAGAAAGAGAGGTAACAACAGAACAAAGGAAGAATATAAAAGAATTAGAAATGAATACACAAGAATACGTAGAGAAGAAGAAGAAAGGAATTTTGAAAAAGGTATAATAGACAAATGCAAGGATGAACCCAAACTGTTTTATAGATTTGTTAATGGCAAACTGAAACAAAAGGAAGGAATCACCAAACTGAAAGTAGGAGGGGTCTATAAAGATGCAGCAGTGCAAGCAGAAATAATGAACAAATGTTTCCAATCGGTTTTCACTAATGAAAAAGAGTTTGTGGAAGGGGAGGGAGTGATTAGAAATGTACTGGTGCTAAAAGATATAAAAGTGGAGGTACAGGAAGTGTATAAATTACTGGAAACTCAAGATGTAAGGAAAGCCCCAGGACCTGATGGAATTTCTAATTGGGTACTGAAGGATTGCAGAGAACAACTGGCGGATAAAATTCACAGTTTAATCGTGTGTTCTCTGGAAGAGGGGAAAGTGCCACAAGAATGGAAGAGGGCAAATGTGGTACCAATTTATAAGGGAGGAAACAGGGAAGAACCCCTGAATTATAGACCAGTGTGTATGGATGGGGTATATGTGCAGGAGTAGGTGAGAATGAGAGGGCAAAGGAAGGAGTTTGTATAGTTGTGAGTAAAAGATGGAAGAGGAGCATAAGACAGTATGGATCAGTTGGATCAAGGATTGTGTGGGTAAAGTTGAAAGTTGGAATACAAATGTGGGCGATTGTGTGTGTGTATGCACCAACGCAAGATCGTGCTAGAAGAGTGAGAGAAGAGTTCTGGACAAATGTAGAAGTGTGCATGGAAAAGTTTGGAAGGAATGAGAGAGTGTTTTTGATTGGTGATATGAATGGTAAAGTTGGGAATGTGAAGGTGGATGGAATAGTTGGTGAGTGGGGTGTGCCTGCTGAGATAGATGAGAATGGGAGTGCGTTAGTGGACATTTGTGCTGGGAGGGGGTTGGTGATAGCCAATACCCTCTTCAGGCATAAAATGATCCACAGGTATACATAGCGAGTGATGAGAAGGGTTGGTGGCAAACTGAATGAAAGGAAGGCAATGATTGATTATGTGTGTGTGGATGAAAGGATGCGAAGATGTATATTGGATGCAAGAGTTTATAGAGGTTGGGGGAGTGGACTTTCTGACCACTACTTGGTGGTGGCCAAAATTAAAGTCCAAGTAAGATGGAGGAACAGAAGAAGGGAAAGACGAGAGGAAGGAGTAGTTGCAAGGAGAGTGGAAAGGTTACAAGAGGATGAGAAAAAGGCAGAGTATAAGAGAGAAGTGGAGGAACAATTGGGCAAATATGAATTGGAGCAGATGGGGGACGTGGAAGGTGTGTGTAGAATATTTACAGAAGAAATATGTGCAGCATGTGATGTGGTGTGTGGAAGGAAGAGAAGACGGAGGGGGTGGAAGGAACAGTGTGGTGGACTGAAGAGGTGAAACAGGCTGTGGCACAAAAGAAGAAAGCATACAATGAATGGGTGAGAAATAGGGGCGTGGAAGAAGTTGAGAGGCGGAAGAGAGAGTTATATGTGGAAAGGAAGAGAGAGGTGAAAAGATTAGTAAGAGAGAGTAAGAAGAGAGTGGATGAGGAATTTGGAAGGAATTTGAGTGTAAAGTGGAGGGACTGTAAGAAAATGTTCTGGAGAGAGGTGAAAAGAGTAAGACAGGGTGGAAGTGAAGTTAGCAGGGGAGTGAAAGATAAAAATGGTAGATTACTAGTGGAGAAGGGAGAAAAAGTGAGCAGATGGAGAGAACACTTTAAGGAATTGTTGAACGTGGAGGATGGAAGTAATGCAAGTATAAGTGGCTGGGGAATGGCTGGGAGAAGGAGGGAGGTGAGAAGACAGGAAGAAATCAGTAGGATAGAAGTTGTGGAAGCAATGAAGAAAGTTAAATCAGGGAAAGCCCCAGGAATTGATGGAGTGTGTGGTGAAATGCTGAAGCATGGGGGAGAGATAGTAGTAGAATGGATGTGGAAGATGTGCAGATTGGCCTGGGAGGAAGGTAGAGTCCCGGAGGATTGGAAGTCAGGTATAATTATTCCCTTGTACAAAGGGAAAGGGGAAAAAGAAGTGTGTGGTAATCATAGGGGCATTTGTCTTCTTAGTATAATAGGAAAAGTGTATGGTAGGATACTTATTGACAGAGTTAGAGAAAGAACAGAGGAATTAGTTGGAGAAGAACCGGGAGGCTTTAGGAAGGGAAGAGGTTGTGTAGATCAGATATTCATTCTCAGATCTTTAGTGGAAAAGTTTCTAGAGAAGGGAAAGAAGTTGTATGCGGCTTTCATGGATTTGGAGAAAGCATATGACAGGGTGGATAGACTAGGATTGTGGAAAGTGTTAAGAATATATGGAGTAGATGGGAAATTGTTGAATGCTGTGAAGAGTATGTACGATGGTGCGAAGGCTGCAGTGCGTGTGGATGGTGAACTAAGTGAATTTTTCTCTTTGAAAGTTGGGTTGAAACAGGGATGTGTCATGTCTCCATGGTTGTTCAATCTGTACATGGATGGGGTAATAAAAGAGGTACAAGGTAGGGTAGTGGATGTTGGAGTGGCCCTGGTGAGAGAGGATAGTGTTTGGAAACTCCCTGTGCTGTTGTTTGCAGATGATACTGTGTTGTTGAGTGAAGACGAAGGGGAGCTGCAAGGCTTGGTGGATGAGTTTGGGAGAGTGTGTAAGAAACGGAATCTAAAGGTGAATGTAGGGAAGAGTAAAGTGATGGTCTTTGAGAGAGGTGAAGTCAGTGAATGTACAGCGAGGTTGGATGGTGAGGAATTGGAAAATGTGAGTACGTTTAAGTACTTGGGTAGTGTGATGAGTAAGGATGGAGGTTTGGAGGGTGAAGTGCTTGAAAGGGTACAGCAGGGAAGAAAGGTTGCTGGTTCTTTGAAAGCAGTGATAAGAAACAGGGAAGTGAGCATGGAAGTGAAAAAGTTACTACATGACAGTATTGTGATACCAACTCTAACGTACGGAAGTGAAGCTTGGACGTTGTTGGAAGGACACAAGTCAAGAGTGAGAGCAGTGGAAATGAGTTATTTAAGAGGAGCCTGTGGAGTCACATGGAGAGACAGGCTGACAAATGAGGATATAAAGGAGCGTTGTGGTGTTGATGTGGATGTGATAGGAAGCGTTATGAGGAACATACTGAGGTGGTTTGGCCATGTGGAGAGGATGGAGGGTGAAAGACTGACGAAGAGAGTGTATGTGAGTGAGGTGGAGGGGGAAAGAGGGAGGGGGAGGCCGAGGATGAGATGGAAGGATGGGGTGGAGAGGTATTTGAGAGAGGGGGGTGTGAGTTGGGAGCAGGGGAGTGAAATGGCGGGGGACAGGGCGACTTGGAGGCGATTTGTTTGTGGCCACCCCAAACGGGACTGAGGCGTCTGGCAATAGATAGATAGATATAGTCTCTAACCAGCATGGTCGCAAAATTGTGAGAGAATCCTGAAAGATGGATAAAATATCTAGAAGAGATGAATATTTTGGCTGAATGTCAGTTTAGATTCAGAAGTGGAAGGTCATGTGTTTCTAACTTGTTGAGCTTATACTCAAGAGCGATTGACATGGTATAGGAGAGAGATGGTTGGGTGGATTGTGTGTACTTAGACTTAGAGAAGGCCTTTGACAAGGTACCTCATAAGAGACTAATGTGGAAACTAGAATATATAGGAGGACTGAAGGGGAAACTTCTGGAATAGATGAGAGACTTTTTGAGAGACAGACAAATGAGGACAGTAATAAAGGATAGGATATCTGGATGGAGGGAAGTAACAAGTGGAGTCCCTCAAGGCTCGGTGTTGGCGCCAGTAATGTTCCTGATTTACGTAAATGATATGGTAGATGGAGTGAACAGTTATGCAAGTCTGTTTGCTGATGATGTAAAGATCTTGAGGAAGGTAGAGGTTGAGGAGGATTGTAAAATGCTGCAGGAGGATCTGGATAGGATACACGATTGGAGCCGGACATGGTAAATGAAATTTAATGTAAAGAAATGTAAATTATTGGAAATGGGTAAAAGTACCAGGAGGCCATCACTGAATTATTCGTTGGGTAATGAATTAATCAGAAAAATGAGAGAAGAGAAAGATTTGGGAGTGCTGGTTCAAGATAGTTTGTCACCAGAAAAGCACATTAACAAGATAGTTGGAGAGACTTATAAACTCTTTGCTAACATAAGAGTAGCATTTCATTATATGGATGAGGAGATGATGAAAAAATTGATAGTGGCCATGATCCGCCCCAGGTTAGAATATGCAGCGGTAGTGTGGTCCCCACAGAAAAAGAAAGATATTAACAAGATTAAGAGAATACAAAGAACAGCAACCAAGATGGTCCCCAGTCTGGCAGACCTGTCATATCGAGAGAGGCTGGAAAAGCTGGATTTGCCTTCCTTAGAGGAAAGGAGAAAGAGGGGAGACATGATTGCAGTGTTCTGGACCATGGTGGGAGTAGATAAAATTGACAAAGAAGATCTATTTGTATGGGATAAGAGAGCAACAAGAGGACACTGAATGAAATTGAAAAAGTCAAGCTGCTTGAAGGATATCAAGAAATATAGCTTTCCTTACAGAAGTATAGACTTATGGAATAGCCTGGACAAAGAGATCGTCCAGTCTAGAAACTTAAACGAGTTTAAAGCTAAGTTAGACTTACTGAGAAACAGCGACGGAAACCCACGAGCATAGCATATCCTGTGTATATCACAATTAGGTATATTAGGTAAATACATAAGTATTTGGAACGACTTAGACGAAGAGGTGCTGCATGAGAAAAACATTCATGTTTGTAAAGGTAGACTTGTTAAATGTGGATTTGGGGACAGGACAACACGAGCATTGCTCAATTCCTGTATACTACAAATAGGTAAATACAAATAGGTAAATACACACACACACAAAATCCTTGGTGTAACATACAATACATCATTGTCATTTAAACAGCACATCACAGATATTAAAAATAAATTAACACCAGGACTCAATGCCCTAAGTCCCTTGCCCATACAGCCTTTGGATGCAACAAAGAAACCACCACTACAGTATGCAAGCAATATATATGTTCAGTGATGAACTATGCAAGCCCTGCTTGGGCACCTAACCTCACTGAAGCACACTACAGCACCCTACAGACCATACAGAACAAGACCTTAATAATAATCACAGGCTGCACAGCTGCTACACCTACAGACCACATGCACCAAGAAACCAAAGTCTTCAATGTCAAGGATCATCTAGACATGAGAGGCACACAAATTCTCGCCACAGCCTCCACAAACCCACACCTTCCACTACACTACATGGGCAGCACATCCACACACACCAGGGAACGTCAAAACAACAACTGGCACATGATATATACAAATACTGTTATCTCTTCCCTCTTGCCCACCTCAAACCATCTTCCAGGAGCATAGATCACAGGCTGCTCCATCAGTCCCACAAAGACAACACACAGCTGCATGCATGGCCTCCTGATAACCACCCCTCTGAATCCCACCTCCCTCTTGAGGATGGGGTCCACCTGGCCAGGCTGAGATGTGGGCATCATCCAGCCCTCTTGAGTTATCAGAAGAGGCTGGATGATTCCATTGCTGATGCCTGTCCAGGATGCAACACAGCACCCTATATCGAAGACTGCATTACACACGATCGCCTGCATCAACAACACAACATACCGTCCTTGAGAGCTCTGTCGGAAAGCCCAGTCTCAGCCGTGTCCTTCCTTAGGGACCCAAGACTGTTTGGCCAGATTGCCTAGGGAACGACTACTACTACTACTGCCTTTTGGCCCATCACATGGAGCCAGGATTCCATGGGCACAAATGGTGAGTGAATGGAAGCATGGCCCATTGAGTTGGGCAAACTTTGGCTGTCTGGACACTGCTTCTCCTCACCCTGCTCTACGGTGGGAAAGGAGGTCTGGATGATGATGATGATGATAATTTTATACTCTCAAATTTTAACAAAGGACGGACAGAACAAGCTCTTATACTGAAGGAATTCTTTGGTAAGCACTCATGGGCTGGTCTCCTATTCAGGACTGTCCCTTTAATGCACATTCGCAAGTCACTTAGTGATATGTTAAATGCTTAAATATATAAAATAGTACATTTCAGATAATACAGAGATTGTCATTACAAACACTGATATTAACAATGACTACAGGCAGGGCTTAACATAATATATAAGAGATTGGCTACAATATCCAATAAACCAAATAGAATTTATGTAAGGCGAAGTTGTGAAGGGCCAATATTTGAGTAGCGAGCCTATGATGATAAATTCTAAAATTATACAAATGAAGAAGGTGAGCAACAAGCCTAATGGTTTCCTGTAAGCCAGGAAACAATTTTCATTGCTGGGTGGTAACAGTTAACCAACCCATGCATGTTATTCACATGTCAACAAGTGGGTTGGTGGAAGGTTAGTGCCCCTCCCTGTAGAACTACTAACTCAAAGAAAAACGGCCACCCCTTATGGGAATATGGCATCTGGCCATAGATACATAGATTCCTTTATGTTATGATTTTCTAAGTAATATTTTAGTAATTTCATTGCTATATGCCATTACTATATCTCACAGTTTGACTGTGGAGTAAAACCAGTCCACAAGCATTGCAAGCGTGGTAACCAACAAAGGACTGGTGTAAGACTGAGTTGGGAATGACTTATCACTCTCAAAGGCCCTCATTCAGTCCTTCATCCTTGAGGTCACACTCTGTAACCTCATCCCAGGTCGGTTTTGGTTTGCCTCTTGCATCCCTACCTCTGCTGTTCACAGTTCTCATTTTCTGCACCCAATTGTCATCTTTCATCATCTCCACATGATCAGACCATCTCAGTCTACCCCTTCTCATCACAACACTAATACACTCCAGTCCCATGCTTCCTGTCACTTCTTCAATCATAAACCTAGCCCCTCCCGGCCTCGCATCAAGGATGAACTACACAGTCGTCTAATAAGCATCATTTCTGTACATGTGAGCCTATGAACATCTTTCTTTACTGACCGGGTCTCATTGTGATACAGCATTACACATGCTGCATACAAAGATCCCTTAGCACAGAAGGAGAGCCCTCCCAGTATCAGGAGAGGTAACACCTCCCTGAACTTCCTCCTAACACTCTTTGCCCTAGCCACAGATCTAGCTCCAGCCTCACCTACAGCATTACGCATGCTGCATACAAAGATCTCTTAGAACAGAGGGAGAGCCCTCCTAGTATCAGGAGAGGTAACACCTACCTGAACTTCCTCCAAACACTCTTTACCCTAGCCACAGATCTAGCTCCAGCCTCACCTCCAGCATTTAACATGTTCTTTAAATAAAAAACTCTTTCCACAAACACAAGAGACTCACTGACAAGATCAATCCTTTCACGCCTGTGACAGTCTCCACATGCTCTCCCTGACGCACCAGGTACGTGAAATCAGCACAATCTCACGGTCTGCCTCTAACGCCACTATATCACTCATGCACCCACCTGTCACAAATACTGCATAAGTTGGAATTACTTCCCATGCCCTTGTGGCAAACTGCACATGGTCACTGTCCCTGTGCTTTGACAGTACCACCACTAGCCTCAGATATCATCACTTTTGTTTTATTCACATTTACTCTCAAATCCTTGTGCCCCAGTCTATCTCTGCACTTCCTAAATCTTTTGTCTGCCTCCCTTACATTCCCTGCAGTCAGCAGCAAGTCATTAGCACACAACATCAATGGGAGTCCATTGCTGAAGCCATGTAAGAGAGCTTCAAACACCATGACAAACAATAAGAATGACCCTTGATGCAGGCCAACATTCTCAGAAAACTCATAACTCAAATCTTTATTCACTGTCACCCCTCTAACCAGCCACTCCTCGATCTCAAGTTTTCCCATTGCCCACATCACCGCCTCGCTGGGGACTTTATCAAAGGCCTTTTCCAAATCAACCAAGTACAGATCCCTTTTTATTTCCATATATCTTTCCTGAAGCTGTCGGACAATGGAGATGGTATCAGTGGTCCCTTTGCCTGGCATAAACCCAAACTGCACGTCATCAATATTCACTCTTTCTCGAATCATACCTTCTAGGACTCTCTCCAGTGCCTTCATTATCTGGTCTAAAAGTTTTATGCCTGTATAATTTCTTCTTCCAAGGCACCAGCCTTTCCCTTGTACACATTTACAATCACACCATCCAGCTAGTCATTTGGGACAGCACACACATATGTGTGTTTATCAAATCAGTAACTAAACCCACTCCTATATCTCCTGAGACCCTCAGCATTTCAGCAGTCAACCCAGACACACCTTCTGCTTTCCCCAACTGCATCCTGCCTTTTGCCCTGCTCACAGTGGCAGCTTGAATCAAAGGCCAAGGGTCAAATGCTGGATCCAATGACTCCAGACCGTAAATGTTCCAGTCAAACTCCTTATTCAGCAACCAGTTATAATGCTGTCTCCAGGTGTCTTTAATATCCTCACTGTCCACCACTACCTTTCCTTCATCATTCTTCACACACTGCTCACCTGTGATATCACAGTTTTCTCTCTGTCAGATTTGCCACCTTAAAAATCATATACTTTCTTTCAACACTGTTTAGGTTATCCACTAAAAGTCTCTAAAACTCAGATTTTGCCATGTACTTTATACCTTTTTTCTATCTCTGCATTTAGCAAGCAAGTATTCCTTTCTGTTAAAACCCTTTTTCCATTCCTGGAAAACCTTTTCTCTTTAACTGCAGCTGCTACACCCTCATCCCACCACTATGCTACCATATGTCTTGGTTGGCCCCTTGTCTGTCCACACACTAAATTGGTAACTCTCAGGAGATTGCTCTGGAGAGCTCTTTAAAGTTCTTTAACACTTCTCTCAGCAGCTCTCTGTTCAGTCACAGCCCTCCTTATCTCACTCTAGAAGGCATCCTTTCCTGCATGGTTTTTCAACTTCCATATTTTCCTCCTAGGTGCAAAGGTTCTCTTTTTCTTCACCTGCTCTTTAACCTGTACCTCTCTAGCGATGTAGATATACATCCCCCTCTAAAATGCCAGCGACGTAGATCTACGTCCTAGAGCACTGAGAAGTCATTGCAAGCAACTGAAGTAAAATGTAAGGTGATAACATATCTCACTAACTTCAGACATTTTTCTTCTACACTTACAGCACTGTATTAGGAGCACTGGAGGCAGGTGACAGTCTTCACAGGCTTACAGCCACTCTGCTCTCTCAGTGACCTGGAAGATTTCCGAGGTCAAGTGACACAAACCTGACTCGATTCAGCCAACTTTCTGGCTTTGGTGATTACTTTTATTAGTGCCAGGGATCTTACATTGATGTATTAAACCCATTTAGCCAGAAAAAAATAAAAATCATGCTCATTGCCTCCCCAATTTCAAGCATCCTTTCCCCTTCACATACTCGTACCATATGTACATCCCCCTTTTACCCCTTCATATCTTTGAGCTGCTTCTCCCACATGACCATTTACGTCCTCTCCCAAAACTAGAATCTCATTATGGACGTTAAAATCACCCAACACAGTAATATCGGTAATAAGAGTGAGGTTAAGGTTGGTCTGCTGTATGGATTGGGAGTCAAGTATGCTAGGCTCTGAAGAGGCACTGGGGGAGTGATAATTTGTTTGTACAGTGAGTTATCAAAATAAGTAGAATTGAAGTTCATGATAGTGTCAGCTGCATATTCAGAGTAACATAGCAGCATGTGCTACCCTTATTATGAAGGATATTGAAGAGATGGCAACCAAGAAAACTGTATGGGACTATTTCGGTACAGGAAGAGATTTATGTTTGTGTGAGAAATAGGAACACAATGTTATCAGCATATTCAAATTTAATATAGTAACAAATGCTACCCTTGTTATGAAAGTTAGTGAAGAGATGGTAACCAGGAAACCTGTGTGGGGATAAGTCAGCACAGGAAGAGAATTGGATTTCTGTGAGGACTGGGATTCAGGGAAGACGTGTAGTGCTGTTACCGATACATTTCGCTGAACCGACATATTGCCGACACTGTACTGTATTAGCATTTTTTCCGATACCAAACTGGCACCGAAATTTACTGTCAATATCGGGATATCGGATATGGATGGAAGAAACATTAAAATGACTTTTATTGAAGATTTTGTTCATTGTTTTGTGTAATTCTGTGTGAAACTGTGTTGTTACTTTTACACAATTTTGGAGCTTAATAAAATCTTACTGAAAACCATTAAAGGTTCAGAATAATAAATTGGTGTATGGGAATATTTAAGGAAAAGAAAGAATAGAATTGATGGCTGAAAGCAGCAAGTTGAGTGAGATATAGTGTGTACTGGTGGTGTGTGAGTGTGGTGGCCATGTGGGTTTATGTACGTAAATAGTGTACGTAAGCCCACACCCATTAGTTATTATGTTCTTTATTTAGTCGTAACACATTAATATGTTCATGTGAAGCTACAGAACGTGGTGAATGTTTTTGGTGTATCCGATAGAGCCAGGATCCCTGGGGCTTGAATGATGGGTGAATGGAAGTGTGGCCTATTGGATTGGGCAAAGTTGGGCTCTCTGGACATTGCTACTCCTCACCCTGCCCTAGGGAGGGAAAGGAGGTCCGGATGATGATGATGATGATGAATACTTAACAGTCACTCTTCTCACTGTAGTCTTAATAAAGAAGTGATTTACTTCATATAATAAGAAGGAATGCAGTAGATAGAGGTAATAAGGGGTCAGTAACTCTGAGACGAGGAGATGAATGACATTTGGTATTTTCGTTTGTTAGCCACTAGTGTTCGTGTGTGTAAATGATGCGCAGATTTGAGTGTAACTTCAGAACAAATATTTCACTTGGCAGAAGACACTGTGACCATGAAGCATTGCTCACTTCAACCACAGAACCTTCAGTGCCAAATTTTTCACATTAAATAAGATAGAGTATATTTGGCTGAAGATTCATAAAATCAAGAAAAGCATGACATTTTTGTGTGTATTGTGAACAAGTACAGTACACTACAGTATACTACATATGTATGTGGTTGATATACACCAAACTTAGTCTTTCATGTATTGTTTTATGATATGTGGTTTTAATCATGATATATATAAGTAATAGTCTTTGACTGCTAGTGTGTTAAATCCAATCTCAGAGATTAAAGCAGGTGTTTTATTTTTTTTCCCAATATGCATTAACTTTAGGCTGGTCTGGCCTGAGGTGGATAATGATCAAAATGGTATGTACTTTTAAGTATAAATGTTGCTATTCATTTTATGGCTAATGGCCGGCCAGCCAAGATTTTACGTTCGGTACTTTCAGGTATAAATGCTGCTTTGTATTATGTGGGTAGTGATGAGAGGCTACCATACATTATGCATTTCATATATCATTAATTACCAAGAGTTGGCTTTGATTTAGAAACTATAATGTTACATGTTTACTATTTGCCTAATGATTTGGTGTTGCGTACTTCCAGGGAAGTGCAAAAAGTATGGTACTGGTATGTGCTTTGTTTCCTGTTACTGTATTTGACCAGTGGCAAAGATGTTACTCTCTCATGAGTATTAATGTGTCTTAATAACGTTGTAATATAAAAAAGTATAGTACTGTTTTCATTGTGTATCATCATCATCGTCATCAGCATCATCCAGACCTCCTTTCCCTCCCTAGGGCAGGGTGAGGAGTATCAGCGTCCAGGCCAATTCAATGGGCCACGCTTCCATTCACTCCTCATTCAAGCCCACGGAATCCTGGCTCCATCTGAATAGGCCAGACAGTTTCACCACGTGCTGTTGGATCATATATACCTATCCGATAGTGTCAGTCCGAACGCTGTCACGTTAAAAAGGGGTGCCAAATCTCTGGTCATTCGTCTAGCCAGCTCTATCTTTTGTCAGTCCGTTAGCCTCACCAACTTCCATACCTCTCTTCCACACGCACTCATCCACAGTATCTCTCCACTTTCTTCTTGGCCTACCTCGCCTCCTCCCTCCTTCAGAATTGCTCACATATACCTTTGAATTGGCGAGGTTGGATGGTGAGGAATTGGAAAATGTGAGTACGTTTAAGTATTTGGGTAGTGTGATGAGTAAGGATGGAGGTTTGGAGGGTGAAGTGCTTGAAAGGGTACAGCAGGGAAGAAAGGTTGCTGGTTCCTTGAAAGCAGTGATAAGAAACAGGGAAGTGAGCATGGAAGTAAAAAAGTTACTACATGACAGTATTGTGATACCAACTCTAACGTACTGAAGTGAAGCTTGGACGTTGTTGGAAGGACACAAGTCAAGAGTGAGAGCAGTGGAAATGAGTTATTTAAGAGGAGCTTGTGGAGTCACGTGGAGAGACAGGCTGACGAATGAGGATATAAAGGAGCGTTGTGGTGTTGATGTGGATGTGATAGGAAGCGTTGTGAGGAACACACTGAGGTGGTTTGGCCATGTGGAGAGGATGGAGAGTGAAAGACTGACGAAGAGAGTGTATGTGAGTGAGGTGGAGGGTGGAAGAGGGAGGGGGAGACCGAGGATGAGATGGAGGGATGGGGTGGAGAGGTATATGAGAGAGGGGGGTGTGAGTTGGGAGCAGGGTAGTGAAATGGCGGGGGACAGGGCGACTTGGAGGCGATTTGTTTGTGGCCACCCCAAACGGGATTGAGGCGTCTGGCAATAGATAGATAGATAGATAGACCACTCTGTTGTCATCCATTCTCTCCACATGACCATACCATCTCAGTACACTCTCTTCGATTATGGTTTCCACAGACTTCATCATTCTGTGTCTTTTATGAATCACATTATTCCGTATGCTATCCACTCTCAGTACTCCACATACATTCCTCAACAGTCCCATCTCCACTGCTCTTACTCTTGACTTTTCATGTTCATGCTGCACCGTAGTCTCCTACCCATATGTTAAAGTTGACATTGACGCTCCTTTATGTAAGCCTTGTGCAGCTGCAACACTCCAGCCTCTGTTTCATGTCAAGGCCTTCATAGCACCAACTACTTTCCTTCCTTGTGTCACTTTCCTTTCCACTTCTATTGCACATTTTCCTCTCTTTTCTATCACTGTACCCATGTATTTGAACTGTCTTATAAATTCCAGTCACTCCTCGTTCACTGTAACATCACACTGGGAGTCACCTTCACTCTCAGTAACCATCATTTTACTCTTTTGCACATTTACTTTCAAGGCATAACACTCACAGACATATACAAAACTCTGCACTAGTCTACCAAGCCCTTTTCTGGTATTTGCAAGTAGTACTGAATCATCAGCATACCCGGTACATATTTTATAAATTCTTTAAAATAAAAATCAGCAGTTTCTTTAAAAAAAAAAAAAAAAAAAAAAACATCATCATCATCATCTAATCCTGTGTTTTTCCTTGAGGAGTGTAGGATCCCTGGGCAAGGCAAGGTGTTCCTGACATTTAAGGTGAGATTGACCAGGCCCTCTCATCCCTGAGTGGCATTACGTGAACAGTAAACCCCAACCATCCCTTGGATATAAACTTGCACAGGCTCAATCCAAATAGAAAAAAAGCTGATGGAATTGTGATATTTTGATGCAGCCTAATTTATTAATATAATTTTTTTTAACCTACCAGCATTTTTACCCATTAGCTAAACAGAATTAGATTTCCAAGAAACATTCACATTGACCAGTAAATTCCTTAAGTCCAAGAAAGGCAGTGATGATTAAGTATATTATTTAATTTTTACATCTGGTAAACATACATTTTACATTAAGCTGTAGAAACACCTTACCAAAGTAGTTCTTTTTCCAGATAGTCTGTTTTAGTTTTCACGTTATTTCTGGGGTGGTAAATTAATGATTCTCACTAAATCTGTTTCCCTGTTGTCTTAAGCCGTTTAACTGTATCAACTTTTGTTTGATTCATCATTGTAATGGTGGAAATGGCTGTCCCTATCTAACAGTTTATAACCAAACCTAGCTCATCTGTACCTAATAATTAATCTAGCCTAACCTAACCCAGCCCAACCTAACCAAACCTAACCTCCAGTTGGGAATGGGAAGCAAAATCCACCTTTGAGTATGTTGAGTAAGATTCTTCAGTTACGCTGGAAACAAACAGTAGTAGATGGGCCTTAAGTGACATGATGATAATAACAGGGGGAATTTCAGCAGGAAAAGGTCATTTGCTACCTTGAAAATAGAGAAGTACAAAAAACAAACCAGAGGAATATGAATTGAAGTGGTAAGGTCTTTCTGCTTAAAGTGTACATTTACCAATATTTTACTGAAAATTAATAGAAAAAATGAAAAGGAACTGAATTTTTGCTCACAGCTCTCATACAATAGATTTTAAACATTGCCATTGATGGAACACCACCACTGTGTGTGTGTGTGTGTGTGTGTGTGTGTGTGTGTGTGTGTGTGTGTGTGTGTGTATATCGCCTGACTTGCAAGTACCTTCCAGTCCACCGAAGCTCCGACAGGGGACTGCTGTCGAGGTGTTTGTGTTGAGCTTCATTCTAACCACAGTGATATAATATTTTGGTCAGAATATTCCGTGTGTTTTAGTTCGAGCATTTTACCATGAATTGGAGCAGATGGGGGACGTGGAAGGCGTGTGCAGGATATTTACAGAAGAAGTATGTGCAGCGTGTGATGTGGTGTGTGGGAGGAAGAGAAGATGGAGGGAGGTGCAAGGAACAGTGTGGTGGAATGAAGAGGTGAGACAGGCTGTGGCACAAAAGAAGAAAGCATACAATAAATGGATGAGAAATAGGGGCGTGGAAGAAGTTGAGAGGCGGAAGAGAGAGTTATATGTAGAAAGAAAGAGAGAGGTGAAAAGATAAGTAAGAGAGAGTAAGAAGAGAGTGGATGAGGAATTTGGAAGGAATTTGAGTGTAAAGTGGAGGGATTGTAAGAAAATGTTCTGGAAAGAGGTGAAGAGAGTAAGACAGGGTGGAAGTGAGGTTAGTAGGGGAGTGAAAGATAAAAATGGTAGATTACTAGTGGAGAAGGGAAAAAAAGTGAGCAGATGAAGAGAACTCTCTAAGGAATTGTTGAACATAGAGGATGGAAGCAATGCTAGTATAAGTGGCTGGGGAATGGCTGGGAGAAGGAGGGAGGTGAGAAGACAGGAAGAAATCAGTAGGATAGAAGTTGCGGAAGCAATGAAGAAAGTTAAATTGGGGAAAGCCCCAGGAATTAATTGAGTGTGTGGTGAAATGCTGAAGTATGGGGGAGAGATAGTAGTAGAATGGATGTGGAAAATGTGCAGATTGGCCTGGGAGGAAGGTAGAGTTCCGGAGGATTGGAAGTCA
Source organism: Coenobita brevimanus (assembly GCF_032717465.1). Taxonomy (NCBI): domain Eukaryota; kingdom Metazoa; phylum Arthropoda; class Malacostraca; order Decapoda; family Coenobitidae; genus Coenobita; species Coenobita brevimanus. Next base: position 59,978,767 of record NC_137054.1, read on the forward strand.
GGTATAATTATTCCATTGTACAAAGGAAAAGGTTAAAAAGAAGTGTGTGGTAATCATAGGAGCATCTGTCTTCTTAGTATAATAGGAAAAGTGTATGGTAGGATACTTATTGACAGAGGTAGAGAAAGGACAGAGGAATTAGTTGGAAAAGAACAGGGAGGCTTTAGGAAGGGAAGAGGTTGTGTAGATCAGATATTCATTCTTAGATCTTTAGTGGAAAAGTTTCTAGAGAAGGAAAAGAAGTTGTATGAGGCTTTCATGGATTTGGAGAAAGCATATGACAGGGTGGATAGAGAAGGATTGTGGAAAGTATTAAGAATATATGGAGTAGATGGGAAGTTGTTGATTGCTGTGAAGAGTATGTATGATGGTGCTAAGGCTGCAGTGCATGTGGATGGTGAACTGAGTGAAATTTTTCTCTTTGAAGGTTGGGTTGAAACAGGGATGTGTCATGTCTCCATGGTTGTTCAATCTGTACATGGATGGGGTAATAAAAGAGGTACAAGGTAGGGTAGTGGATGTTGGAGTGGCCCTGGTGAGAGAGGATAGTGTTTGGAAACTCCCTGTACTGTTGTTTGCAGATGATACTGTGTTGTTGAGTGAAGACGAAGGGGAGCTGCAAGGCTTGGTGGATGAGTTTGGGAGAGTGTGAATGTAGGGAAGAGTAAAGTGATGGTCTTTGAGAGAGGTGAAGTCAGTGAATGTACAGCGAGATTGGATGGTGAGGAATTGGAAAGTGTGAGTATGTTTAAGTACTTGGGTAGTGTGATGAGTAAGGATGGAGGTTTGGAGGGTGAAGTGCTTGAAAGGGTACAGCAGAGAAGAAAGGTTGCTGGTTCCTTGAAAGCAGTGATAAGAAGCAGGGAAGTGAGCATGGAAGTGAAAAAGTTACTACATGACAGTATTGTGATACCAACTCTAACGTATGGAAGTGAAGCTTGGACGTTGTAGGAAGGACACAAGTCAAGAGTGAGAGCAGTGGAAATGAGTTATTTAAGAGGAGCCTGCAGAGTCACATGGAGAGACAGGCTGACAAATGAGGATATAAAGGAACATTGTGGTGTGGATGTGGATGTGATAGGAAGCATTAGGAGGAATACACTGAGGTGATTTGGCCATGTGGAGAGGATGGAGGGTGAAAGACTGACGAAGAGAGTGTATGTGAGTGAGGTGGAGGGGGAAGAGGGAGGGGGAGGCCGAGGATGAGATGGAGGGATGGGGTGGAGAGGTATATGAGAGAGGGGGGTGTGAGTTGGGAGCGGGGCAGTGAAATGGCAGGGGACGGAGCGACGTGGAGGGAATTTGTTTGTGGCCACCTCGAACGGGATTGAGACGTCTGGCAATAGACAGATAGATAGATAGACATAGTCAGATAGCCACTGGGGTCAACGCGGTGCTCTCTGAGGACGGTGTGGGAGTGGCTGCTTGGACTGTGGTGGTGGTCTGGGTGTGGGTGGTGCAGACGTGGTGGGTGCTACCTGAGTGGGCTCTGGGCTAGCTTCCAAAATGCTCCCACGCACCACTCGTAGGCGCCATCGGTTGCTAAGCAACAGACGGCGACTGCCATCTGGTCTGATAGTGTACTGGTGGTGGGACAATGTCCCCACAACAACCCCACACCTGTCCCAGACATTGGTCATTTGTTTCTGTACCCTACCCTGGTACCAGGGGCAAGAGGCCTGAGAGCCCTAGCTGGCCCCTGGTGCTCCGCCATCTCACCACTGGACCAGGCCATGGTCACCTCTCTCTGGTGAAGGGCCTGCCGCCAGTGCCTGTCCACCTTGTAGTTTTGTCGAACTATAGGGACGTTATTTCGCAGCTGGCGGCCGCTGGCGAGTTGTGCCGGGGACTTATCAACGCCTCGCAAGGGTTTATTCAAGTACTGAAGGAGGGCGACTGACAACTTGTCTGCATCGAGGGTGCCAGCAGGGCCGACGCTCATGTGCAACAGCCTCTTGGCCAACTCAACTACTGCCTCAGCCCAGCTGTTTGACTGGGGGTAGTGGGCTGATGAGATGCGCATCTTGACCCCCCAGTGCCTGAAGAAGTCGCATATCTCCTCGCTGACTAGGTTTGTCTCACCATCTGTAGAAATTTCCTCTGGTGCCCCCAGCGGACGAAGAAGCGGCGGAGATGTGACATGAGCTTGCTGGAGGAGGCGCTGCTGGGGATGTGGCAAACTTCCAGCCACCCTGTAAGCTTGTCGGCGTAGACTAGGTAGAGCTGACCCTCTAGCTGACACAGGTCAGCCACAGTGCACTGGAATGGGTACTTTGGTGCAGGGGTGATGACAAGGGGCTCAGCGGCCTGGAAAGGGGCGTGGACGTTGCAGGCTGAGCATTAGTCTCTCAGTTGCTGGAGGTCCTGCTCCATACCAGGCCAGTAGACTGTCTGGCAAGCCCTGCGTAGCATCGAGCCGAGCCCTTGGTGGCCTGAGTGGAGGTGGGCAATTACCTGCTGATGGAGAGGCTCGGGGATCACCAGCTGGACGGATCCTTGATCGAACGTGTATGTCACCAGGCCTTGTGACACTGACAGCCCGTCCCTGACCCCGTAGAACTGGCAAAGGCAGGCAACCTCTTGCGACCTCTGTGGGTGCCAGTCCCCCGCCAGGACCTTAGCCACTAACAGCTGGTACACTGGATCGTCAGCGATGGCTTGTGTGACCGACACTTCATCCAGAGTGATGCTGTCATCATCGGCGAGGGTGGCCACGGTAGCTGCTGCAGTAGCCACCTCCAGCTCTGTGCCAGAGCCTCGTCTGCGCCGTCGGGTTTGGTGCGAAGGGCGGGGTAGCGAGACAGAAAATCCGCTGCACAGTTGTGCTTCCTAGGGAGGTACCTGACCGTAAACCTGGACTGTAATGTCTTCTGTTTTAGGGTGAATAGCTTCGGTTTGACGATATCCTTTAGCACCCTATCCCCTAGGAGCTTCACCAGGGGGCAGTGGTCGGTGACAAGCACCAAGTTAGGACATCCCAGCAGGAAGAGTCGCGCCTTTCACAGGCACCACACCACTGCCAGGGCCTCACTCTCCACTGGGGCGTAGCCTGACTCTGCCGCTGACAGGTGGCGGCTGCTGCAGAGCACGAGGCACCACCCGCTCTTGCAGCAGAAGGGGGCCTCCGCCGACACACACCCACAGTATTGCTGAAGAATCACAAAGCCAATGCCTTCCTTGCTTTAGTCCGTTATGGCGACCGTGGGCCTGGCCTTATCGTAGAATGCTAACTCGTCCTTGGCCAGCTGACAGATCGTCTCCTTAGCTTGCTGGAACTTCCTTTGTAGGAGCTTGTCCCAGAAGATCCTTTTGCCCTGGGGTCTCTTCAACAGATCACAAAAGGGTTCCATGATGGGTGCTGTGGCCAAGAATGGTGCCAGCTAGTTAACAAACCCAAACCAGGAATGGATGTCAGTCAGGGATGGCTGTGCTGGCATACCGAAGTCTCGAACCGCTGACAGTCGCTCGTCTGTGGGCTTGTAGGTGTCCCACCCTACGTGGAACCCCACAAACTCGGCCTCCCAACGGCAGAACTTAAACTTCTCTGGTTTCAGTGTGACACCCTTCCTGGCACACACCTCCAGGAACTCATAAGTGTGCCAGAATGCACTCTCCACACTGTCGTTGTATAGCTGGGTGTCTTCCACACACTTTAACTTCCATTGAATTTCCACCAGAGCATCGTTGAACCTTTTAATGTATACGTTGGGAACCGTGCAGTGGCCCGTGGGGGTCCTCCGGTACCTATAACGCCCCCGGGGTGTGGTGAAGGTGGTGAGCTTGCAGCTGGCTTCTTCCAATTCCACCTGATGGAAACCCCAATGGGCGTCAGCGACCATCTTGAAGGACTGGCACGGGATTCCCAACACCATGTCGAAGGGCGTGGGCGTGTGGTGCGTCTTCCAGAGGCAAGCAGTATCCAGCTTTTGATAATCCACAGTGCACTGCAGCTGGCCGAACTTCTTGGATACCATGACCATCCTCACGCACCACATGGTAGCTTTCCCGGCAGGGACTGGCTCTATAACTCCCATACGCATTACCTCCGCCTCCCAGTGGCGAGGTACAGGAGCAGGGGTGTGGCAGGCGAAGGGAATGGCATCAGGAAGTAGGTGGATGAGGTGCGGCTCACCCGCCATGACAGGACGTGGACACTGTTCTGTGTTGAACGTAGATGACGAGAAATAGCGGAGAAGCCATTCCTCCAGGCACTGGACGTTCTCCTCTAATGGTGGCAGGGGCATGGTGTTAGGTCTCCTTGGCAGTGCCCCCACTGGGTCAGGCTGGTATGCGGGTGGCACCTGGGAGGCACCTGCCACTATCTGAGCTTGCAAGGGGAAGCCCTGGGGCACCAGCCCAAGGTCAATGCACGTGGACAACGATATGAACAAATGTCTTGCCAAATCGACGAAACACACTTCCTGGGTGGAATATAGGCCCCCGTGGGAGATTGTGCACACAGCAGAAACCAACGAGCATAGGGGCATATTGGCAACATCCCTCAGGCCGGCCTGACGCTGCAGTTGCGCAGGCCGTAAAGAGGGAGAGCCAAGGAGCCCCCTACCAGCAACACACACCTGGACCCCAGTATCGGCCATGGCCATCACTGTACACGCCGTCCCCCCACTATCGGATGAGACTGAGACACTAAGCATGGGGTGGGGTTGTGAGGCTGTACCAGCCACGAGCACTGCCCATGAGGTCTGTATTACGGCCGCTGCAGGCTCAGAACCAGCAGCCACAGCTTTTCTTTCACTTCTACACACTTTCTTAAAATGTCCCTGTTTTCCACAATTATGACACATAATAGACTTGGCAGGGCAATGAGAACTTCCTTGGGGGTGAGAGCCACCACAGTTACCACAAGTTTTTCCCACAGGGATGGGGGAGTGGTGGGAAGCAACTGCCACGGCCTCCTGGGATATGTCTGGCAGCGGTGCGTTGGGCTTGGCCGCCACAACTTCCCGCCCAAAACTTCCGCCAGACTCAGCGTCCCTTGTGGCGGACTCAAATGCAACACAAAACTTATGCAACTCCTCCACACTGCTAAATGAATCATATAACTGGAACATCTCTTGCTTCATGACGGGATTATATAACCCACTCATTAATTTGCGCAATAGCATATACTCTGACAGGTCACACTGGCACTATGGGCACTGAAACTTGCAGTTGGCGGCACTTTGAGAACACTGTAGGAAAAACTCACTTACAGACTCCCCAGCTGCTTGGCATTTACTGAAAAACTTATACCAGTTCACTGCTTCATTGGTTCCCTGTAGCACAAAATTTTCAATAGTATCCAGGCCTGTGGCTGTCGAGAGGGCTTGCCACTGAGACATGTTGAACTTGGCGTCCAGGGCACGTTGTAGGTCCGGTGTGCAGCATAGGCGAATGTTCAGCATGGCCTCCGAGGCAGCCTACCGGTTCAACTGGATCCAGCACTCAACAGAGCGTCTCCAAGAGCGAAATGCAGCAGATGACATTTCAGCCTCGCACTTCTCCAGCATAGCAGCAGCAGGGACTCTCGAGGACGGCCTCCGACAGGCGAGGTCCCCCTGAAAGGAGGCAGTGGCGCTCTGCTGTGCCGCCAACATCTGCTGCACCTGTTGGGCCTGCTGCACATGGGCATGTCGACAGGGAGTGGCCCTGGGCATTGCGCCAAGTGTGCGGGCAGCCCTGGATGTAGCAGCAATACCGAAGGGAGGCCGGGAAGCCATCCTACTCACTGCGCCATGTGGGATGCTAGAGAAAGGCCGTTGACGGTATGCTGTTTATTTCCCCACTGATCCCAGATACACAAGGCGTGGTGGCAGCGGCTGGCACTGCCTAACATATTGTACAAGGTACAGTTTCAATTTACCCTTTTACCATTTTTCCTTACAGATGTACATCCGATACCTAAAAATATAACAGTTCTCAATACTCAGGCATCATATTAATCGCATGTAGACTGTCCCTAATCTGAAATAAATGCAAATGACAGCCTTCCATTTCTATTATATTTTGATCAATAAGCCATCATTTCTCTAGTATTGTATGTAGATATATCAATAAATATCCTATTTTCAGTTAAGTAACAAAAAAATTGTATAACAGAGGGTAATTCAAGTTGACCACACTTTTGCATTTTACATTAAGTTATATGGCAAGCAGTGGCATCTTTTTCCAGTTTGTGGGGGCTCCTATAGGGAGGCTGCTAGAGATCGAGCAGCATGGAGACCTCCCATTAGGTGACCAAGGCTAACACATGCAAGCATGTTGGAGCATCTGAAAACAAAACAGAATGAAACATGGTCAGCAGTGGTGGTGGCATGGGTTGCCCAGTCAGGAGTCATGTGATGATTTTGTCAGATTTAAAAAAAAAAAAATTTACTTATCTTTCACCAGTATAATGCAGATATCATATTTAGTGTAATTAGGAAACACTGTCAAAGAAGTACAGGCAAATTGTATATAGGGGATTGATGATTCAGAGCACTCATCACTACAAGATACGGTATTTTCTGTTTTCGCACATACTGTTGACACATTGTGGTAGGTTGGGGCGCCCATCATCCTCTCACTTGATGTAGTACAGCCTACTTCCTCTGTCATGTCTCTCTTTCTCTCTCTGTGTCTCTCCTCCTCTCTTCCTGTTTCTGCCATCCTTCCTGTCACTCTTCTCTATCCATTTCAGTTAGTTGGCTCTTACAATGCATGGTGGAAACCAAATAAACAAGTAATGGGGTGATGTGGAGCCTGCTATGATGCCCCTGTTAACTGGTGGGGATGCAATTGCAGTGTCCACCGAGGAACCAAACCTCCTTGTTAGTTTCCGTGCCTTGCTGTGTCGAGGCGCTGTCAGCTGCATGGGACCATCAGATCACTGCATCGGATGGTCCTGCATTGGCAGTTGCTTTGCTGCAGTTGATGGGTCTGCTCAATCAGACACTGTGGGTTTGTATAACAACAAAAACAACAGCTTTTGATGCAAATGTTACACTGCAGATTCCCACTTAATCCAACCATGTTCAGGGTTGAACAAGAAATGATTTGTAGCACTTAGCTTTACAGGGCATTGCACACAATCACCTGCACCAACAGCACAACATACATTCCTTGAGTGCTCTGTGGGAAAGCCCGGTCTCGGCTGTGGCCTTCCTTAGGGATTCAGGGCTGTTCAGCCAGATTGCCTAGGAAACAACTGCTACTACTACAGGAGTGCAGAATTATATAGTACACAAAAGTTTCAGGAGTCCAGAGCAAGAATTTTTGAGAAAGAGAGAGATAGATGGCAGGCAGCAATTTCAGGAGTTTGGCAAATGGTTCAGTGGTGGGAAACAGATTTATGTGCATGGCAACCATATTGGATAGATTACAGAGGCTTGAAATGTATTTGTTTATGGAAAACAGACATTTGCCTCCCCAGGTTATGATTAAAACAATTTATGGGAATTGTTAACTGAAAAATGACATTAACAAGGTGTCAGCATTAAAGCAAAGTTGCACTAACCAGTTTATTGTAGAATAAAGGATCCATGTGTATATCAGTCTCTGATCTAAAACATACTCTATGTACTCCAACATATAACTAATCACTTACATATTCAGTACTCTTCTCAGAACATTCTGTAAGCATTCTTGGCTCCAGAATTCACTCTTCACACTCCGTGCTCATGTGTTCAGTGGCTTGTAAGCATTTGGGCATATATTTGTTGGGATGTCAGCAAGAGGGCAGCTTTGCATTCACTTTCATTAGATACTGTTATTTAATTTCACCATACAGTGTCTGTTACTGGTACAGTATCTTATTACACACTACTTCATTCTGGGTGTGGGAGAGGAACCTACTGATAGTGGTGCTGTTACCCTGGGTGGAGGGAAGCAAATGGAACTCCCGCCTGGGACCAAACTTTCTCATCCATCTCTGTGTTCTTCAAGGAAAACCTTGTCCAGCTAAGCAGAATGCCATCTCCTGCATGGGGGCAGCTACTCCTAATTATTTTTTTGATTATTATTTTATTTTATATATAGGTGATTCTCCAGTGGTTACTTCTCACACTTTCTGAAGACATTGAGAACCATTCAGTGCCCCAAACACAGTACCTTATATGCCGGCGTAGAAGTTGACATTTTAAGCATTAAAAAATCTCTCAAAAACTAGGGGTCGACTAATATGCGAAGCATAAAGTTGTCAGCACATGACAGAGACAAAAATAAGACCATGGCATGTATCGAATGAGGGAAGTGACACTACCAGCAGGCTTACAGCCATACGGTAGCCTACTAATTCTATCATGCTAGTCTTGTACCACAATTTTTATGATGATTCCAAGTTTTATATACAGTACTACTTCTTACCTGGTTAATGTTTGTAGTCGAGACAAAGTTTTAATAAAAACAAGTCATGGACACCTGCAATTACCGGTGTTTACAGCTAAAATAGGAGTGTTCTACGCCGTGCTTCCATCCATGAACGTAAACAGACACCAACTGGGTAACAGCTATTCGAGACATTGAATCTGACACGTTATTTCTGTAGGCTTTCCATGGATAGAGATGATATGCGTTTTGAACAGTTTTGATACAGTGATCGGTTGCACACTACATTTGTAACAGTCATGTAATGAAAATTCTAACCAAATAACTGAAAATTTTATATTCGTGAACAAATACCCTTCATTAACCTTAACTTTATACTGGATTTCATTAGTACAGTACAGCATTCCTGATGCTTGTAAACTTTTGCCGTTTTGGTTCTAATTGTGTCATTTGTCTGTTGGTTAATACATACAAAATCTTGACAGTCAGATGGAAGTGGTGCTGCCTGATTTTAGGGGTTGACTTATCCAGCGATTATAGGCCTAAAGCTGAATTACACCTCAGAATTTTAGGGTTCGACTTACATGCCAGATCGACTTATGTGCTGGCATATGCAGTACATCTGCCTGGTGTGCTCCCTACCCATCACAAGCACTAGACAATGTGGAGGTCTGTGTGATGTAATTCTTGCAGAGAATGGATCCACACCTCACACAGTATGCTTACAGATACCAGATAATACCACAACACATGGGTCTGTGACAGGTGTAGCATATGCACAAACACTCCTCCTGTCACTTCAAACACAGTTCCCTCACCCTTTCCAACAATCCCCCCTACTCACACAACCACTGCACCACAACTCAGCTCTTATGCACAAACACTACACCTACAACACAGACCCACACTAAACATACACCACCTCGAACATGTGACATAAGGATATTACAACTCAGTGTCAACCTCCTCTCCAAGACCCCACAAATTGAAGAGTTTCTTCACAAACACAAAATATACATTGCACTCCTACAAGAAACAAAGGACACACACACACACACACACACACACACACACACACACACACACACACACACACACACACACACACACACACACACACACACAAAGAACAGCAACCAAGATGGTCCCCAGTCTGACAGACCTGTCATACAGAGAGAGGCTGGAAAAACTGGATTTGCCTTCGTTAGAGGAAAGGAGAAAGAGGGGTGACATGATTGCGGTGTTCAGGACCATGGTGGGAGTAGATAAAATTGACAATGAGGATCTGTTTGTATGGGATAAGAGAACAACAAGAGGACATGGAATGAAATTGAAAAAGTCAAGCTGCTTGAAGGATATCAAGAAATATAGCTTTCCTTCCAGAAGTATAGACTTATGGAATAGCCTGGACAAAGAGATCGTCCAGTGTAAAAACTTAAACGAGTTTAAAGTTAAATTCGACTTATTGAGAAACAGCGACGGAAACCCACGAGCATAGTACATTCCGTGTATATCACAATTAGGTATATTAGGTAAATACTTAAATATTTGGAACGACTTAGACAAAGAGGTGGTGCATGAGAAAAACATTCATGTGTGTAAAGGTAGACTTGATAAATGTGGATATGGAGACAGGACAACACGAGCATTGCTCAATTCCTGTATACAGTACTACAAATAGGTAAATACACACACACACATACACACACACACATTACTCACTACTCTCACATCCTCACAGACAGAACTGATGGCCATAGAGGAGGCCTCATCATTTGCATTCACACATCCATCCTCTACAAAGACAGGACACAGACAGCAGTTTTGCAGAATAGCATACAATAGAAATGTACTCTGTCAAATCTGGCCACAAAGAAGAAATCAGCATTTTTAGTATTTACACTCCCCTGGATACCCCCCGCACTGTACCAGCACAATACTACCCTTATTTCCTCTCCCTCTAACTTGAAACATATCTCAAAATGCTGGAAACTTTATTAAAACACTTAAATGCAGCATTAGGAGAAACACATTGAGGTGGTTTGGCCATGTTGAGAGGATGGAGAACGAGAGACTATGAGGAAAGTGTATGCAAGTGAGGTGGAGGAGGGGAGAGGGAGAGGGAGGCCAAGGGTGGGATGGAGTGGAGAGGTATATGAGAGGGGGGTATGAGATAGGAGCAAGACAGTTAAGTGGCAGTGGACAGGGTGTCATGGAGACGCTTTGTTTGTTCCCACCCTTTACGGGATTGAGGCATCCGGCAATAGATAGATAGATAGAACACTGCCTGAAATGAACACAGTGAAAAGTACTGCTGAGGACTCAGCATTGCATTGCCATTCAGCAACATGTACACCCACTAAAAAAAACTATCGGCACTCTTTTAGCATGATAAAATTTGACATACTGGACAAGAGATCTGAAAAGAAACTCCCTAGTTAATGTGTCTGGTTGGTATCCCAGGTCTGCTGAACCTTAGGTCCATAATCATAGTGGCATTGGAGGCTTCATAGCCCCACTTACTGGGCAGTCTGTTGTGCATATTATTTATCACTGTCATTTACATTACTAAGAGAGATTCAGCATCAACTTAGTTTTCATAAAAACTATAATCAGGGATGTTGAAATGTAATGTAGATCAGATTCAGAATCAACATTAAAACTCCTGCTGCTCATGCAAAACTCAAATTGTTCAAGCTGAAGCAGTTTTGTAGGCAACACATTCCTCACAGTATATGCAAATCAAGAACTGTCTGAGGTAAGAGCCTATCCCAAATTGAACAAATATGCCTATCTGTCACCCCTTTTGTGACATTGTTATAATCTTCATCAAACTGGTGATATACCATTTTCAGTTTCATAATCCTTGCACTACTACATTCACGTGTCATTGATGTGGTTAATATTATAGCAATACTATGATACATTCTGCTTGTATTTTATGTGCGTTATTCATGGGATGTTGTATGCACTGGACAGTTAAGCCACTAAAGCTTGCCATCAACCCATTCTTAAAATGCTAATGGTGGTTGTCACTGTATCACAGCATGTAAGAAAATCCTAATTTGGTACCCATGGATATGATGAGTGCCAAGCAGACAAATATCACTTTGATATGTATATTATCTAGTGGATAATGCTTTGCTGTTTTGAGACCTTCTTTAGAGCATTAAGTCCATTGCTGTGAATTATTTGTTATACACGACATGAAGCTGTGGGAGTTATACTATATCTGGGAGAGAGAGAGGGAGAGAGAGAATGGGGGGGGGGATCAGGAGAGGTGGAGAGATCGAGGGGGAGAGGATCAGGTGTACCAACCCATACCTTGTATTGATGGCTTCTGTGCCAGTGGTATTTGTGAAGGGTATTGAAGCAGTGGGTGCTGATAATTATTTTAGTGGGTCTGCACTCTCACTGACACCTGAAAATACACCTACGTCCCACACCGAGCATATCGCTTCTCTTCCTCCCCAGAAATCACATCCTGTTTGCCCACACTTTCACTTACCAACACCTGGTGGATGAAACCCAAACTCCCTTCATAGTACCTATGTATCATTTTTACCTTAGGTATACACTCGAAACCAAAGGAGACATCAGTTTCACAGTCTACAAGATAGATACTAGACAGAATTTACTGGAAAAACATAATACAGGGACACTTTACATGCAAGCACTGTATTCTCCAAGGGAACATAAGGCACTACAAATCGACCATTACACTGGATATTGGTCGCCTCATAAAGCAAGGCAAATCACTCAAACAAAACTACACAGAGCACAGAAAACACTGACATTTCATAACTTCACCACCATTCGACAAGACTGAGCTGATGGCGACGGTGGTGGACTCATCACCCTGGTACACAAATCCATCAAGTTTGCAGATACCAGTGTACACACAAAGTCACTTCTCCCCCCACATGACACCACAACAGAAATACAATAAAAATACACACTGGTAACAAATCACACAAACAATCGCTAACACATACGTTCCCTCCCCAGTCGTCCCCCACAGTACCACACAATTACTCTCCACAGATACACCACATCACTACCATACCCAACATCATCCTGGGTGGTGATTTCAATGCCAAGTCATCGGCCTGGCACGTCAAAACCCTGACACAGACAGAGGGCCGGTTCTACAATTCCAGACAGATCATCTTTTCATACTGAACAATCTAGACCAACATACCCATATCCCACACCAAGCCCTCTTCCTCTCATCATCCCCAGACATCACCTTCTGCTTCCCAAACCTAGCCCCCACTACATCCTGGAGAATGGTCAAAACCCTAGGTTCTGATCACCTCCCAATCATCATCACTACCAAAACCAGAATCACCCCAGCTGGCCACAAACACACATACACTAATTATAAGAGAGCCAGCTGGGAGGCCTTTGTAACTGAAACAGAACAACATTTCGAAACACTAAACAGTACACCCATCACAAACATGAACACTGCTGTGCACACTTTCAATACGATTATACAAAACTCAGACAAACGACACATCCCTAGAGGCAACAGAAAGAGACACAACCCCAGCTTCACACCAGAAATTCAAGGCCTCATCAGACAATGGGACACACTGCGACACTCCCCAACGCCCCATATACAAGACACCGTACGAGAAATACAAGAACTCAACACTCAAATAAACAATAATATATCAGAACTGCAAACACTAAACTGGAAAAATTACCTCCAAACACTTGACCACAAAACAAACATCAGCAAACTCTACAAAACACTAAACAGCATCACACTTTCCAACAGCAATACCACACAATCACACACTGCCATCACAACAACAGACACCATACCCTCAAACAAACAACAAGCAAACACTCTCATCAATCACTTTTCACAAGTCAGCCATCTAAACCCCCATCCCGAAGACCGACGTATCATCCGACGTAAGAGACAGTTCCCCACAGACCCAGACTACGCACCTTTCACTTACAACCAGACAAAGCACATCATTAACAACCTTAAGCACTCATCTGCCTGTGGACCAGACAACATAAGCAACATTCACCTTAAACACCTTGGACCTCAAGGCATACAGGCACTCACCAATATATCAAACTATAGCTACTCACACAACATAATACCCAACATCAGGAAGCATGGCATTACCATCACTATCCCTAAACCCAGCAAAGACCTCATGTTACCCTTCTCACACTGCCCCATCACACTCCTCTGCACCCCATCTAAAGTCACTGAACGACTGGTACTAAAACTATTCACATCTCACATTCCCCAAGCCCAATCACAACATGGCTTTAGACCACTACACTCCATAAACACCCTTCTTACAGACCTTACACAGAGAGTTTTCAGTGGCATGAATTCAGCTAAGCCACCACACAGAACACTCCTAATCATGCTAGACATCAGCAGAGCTTTTGATGGCATCCTTCGCCACAGCCTCACAAACAAAATACTCAACACAAATAATCACAACAACACAAAAAGATGGCTGGCAAACTACTTAGCAAGCAGATGTGCACATGTAACATTTGCCGGTCAGTCTTCTAACATCAGAAACCTCACAAACGGCGTCCCCCAAGGATCTGTTTTGTCCCCTACACTCTTTAACCTATACATGCACGACATACCCACACCCCACACACCTCAGATACACATAGCTTCCTGTGCAGATGATATAACACTTACATGTACGCACCATTACGCAAACACAGATGCACACATCACACTACATGAATGGTTCACCACAAACAGGCTCAAAATAGCCCCAACCAAATCTACAGTGACCCTTCTCACAAACTGGACAGCAGAACACAGTCACATCCCACACCTCACCATAAACAACACTCCCCTACCACACACACACACACACACACACACACACACACACACACACACACACACACACACACACACACACACACACACACACACACACACACACACACACACACACACACACACAAGACATCATCACAAGGCACCAGCTGTCAGGAGTGAAATTGTCAACAATAATAGCGCAAAGCACAAAGCTGAAAAGGTTTTGTAACAATACTCATCCACTTCACAAACCCCTCTCAGCTCTACAAAACCCTTCATAGTATCACTTAGCCACAAATAGGCATCTCCAAGACCCATGCCACCATGATTTCCAGTACCCAACACATCCCATCCTACAAAGAACAAGCAGACCTACTCATGAACCACTATGCAAACTCAAGTTGCCTTTCACCAACATGCATTGAGTCTGATAATTAAACTTCTCTTCATGGATATTCCTTTTCACTGGGTGACAACATAGCCCCTTTCATTTCAGAACAGACATGTAACATGTATCAAGAATGCAAGAACTTCATGAGCATAGGGCCAGATGGCATCAGCAAACTATACCTGAAATATTTAGGACCACTTGGTCTCCAGGCCTTCACAAGCATCAGCAACTGTTCTTCACTCTGCTAAAAATAATTTCATATGTACTAAATGCTCTCAACTCTCCAACTCGAATTCTTCCCGTTCCTTTTGGCACCTTGCCAAAAACCCTTCCAACAACTTTACCTTATCATCCTTCCCTCTTTTCTTCTCTGATGGCTCTGTATCTATTTCTTCTACTGATAAAGCTGATCTCTTCACTCTGACTTTCTCCTCCAATTCGATCTTAGATGATTCTGGTGCTGTTTCTCCATCACTTCCCACCTCTGACTTCCTTATTGTACTGTCACCTCTGCGATCCAGACTTTTACATGGTCAAAAAGGGCAGAAATCAAGTCACTATTGATGATCAATGTGTGTTGGAACGGTCAGGAACTCAGATTGATGGAGACTCTCTCCCATTAGCGGCCTCTTCGGTTGCGTTTATTACATTTCAAGTGGCCAAGTTAAGAGTGGTAGCATGCCAAAATGACTGGGCCAGTCTCCAACTAGGCCAACCCAAGGCCAACCTTTGCAGTTTCCCAGAATGCTTCTAAGTTGTACATTAATAAACTACTAGGTCAGCTCTATACCACCAGTTCTCAAGGGTTTTACAAACAGTAAAGTTCGAGTGGGAGGGAATGTGTATTAACAAGACCAAAAAGTAGAAATCTCCCCCAGCTACTTGCTTTACAGATTAAACATGAATCAGTTGGCACATTGTTCGAAAAATATATCTCCACAGTATATGGTCCTAATATCAAATGCACAAAACTTAGCTCCTCTGTCCTGGTCCAATGTGTTTCTTCATAATCATCCCTCTGAGCACAAATTTCTCTGGTCCAGTCCTCTGCCACTCCCGACCTTAACTTCCACAACTGGGACCTTGATTCACTGGGACTTCGACCTCCACACTGGGACTTGGATTTTGACTCACAGGAACTTCGACCTCCACACTTGGACCCGCTAGAAGTTAATATGAATAATGAATAACTATTCTTCCCAATGCAAGTAATCCCTTCACATGATCAGGAAGGTCTCATAATAAAGAAACATGAGTTACAACACTCAGCATCTCAGGTAATAACAGAATAACACATGGCACTACAGACACATAGGTCCGCTCAAAATAATACTTATTGTAGGGATAACATGGAAGAAAAAGTGCTGTAACAAATACAGTAAGCATGAATAACTGTAACTCTAACCATGAAAATCATCACTGTATCAATATCCTTATGCCTCACAAATTAACTATGTGAACATTTACTCACAACATAGCCCTAATAAGTACTGAATTGCAAAGTCATTTCAACATAATAATAAATAATTCACAGTCTCAAGGCACTTGATACTTGGCTTACGAAAATCACACAGTTATCTGAGGCTCAGACAGAACTAGCTAGCGTTCTCGTACTCCAGTTACTAAATAATAATACTATACAGTACAGTACGCAAAAATATGGGAAATACCTCACTATCCAGCTAAAAAATGTAGGGGAGGTGACCGGGAACACAGGACTCGCTTGTCCAAAGGCTAATGGCGTCACCGTTACATTTCCTGAGGAAGGACAACACGATTCTACCCGAGTCTGTTTCTCTATTTCGTCACTATTATCACTCGTGAGATATCACTATTTTGCGCTTCAACATATCAGACATCATTAATATCAAATTACTTACAGAATTCCTTGGAGGGTGGGGGGGGGAGTGAGGATGACGACCGTACCGACCAACTGCCATCTATCACGGCCGGTGAGCGAGTGAGACGCCAAAACTGCGTGAGTGATGCAAAGGGGAGGGGGGGATGACGGCATACATAATTTAAGATTTTAATTATTACAGACTCGAGATAGACTCAGTGTGATGTCTTTCCCCTTACATTCGATTACTCAAAAAAAATAACATTCTCTAGTTACAATAATTACTCAACAACCTCTCTCTCTTTATACCCTTACATCGAAAAATAATGAAAATTATCGTGCTTTACATCACTTTGCGCAGACGTACATAATGCTGGATTATGTGAACAAAGGCACATGTTCCCATCGACTCGAGATATTATAAAGAGACTTAATACTAGTGAATTACAGTAGGAAAAAAAAAAGTGACTTAGCAACTAGGTAATTAATCTATGTTCTGGACACGTCTGCATGGTAACAGCCATGCCTCGGCCACTCTCTCTCACTTAACCGAACTTTTGGTCATATAAAATAAACTAGATACAACTCATTATCACTTCCGGGCACTACATCATGACTGACATTAAAATTTCTTCCACTAATGTTTTTTCTGCCATCACTGGCCTCAATACTAACAAGGCATGTGGGCCTGATGGAGTCCCTCCTGTTGTCCTCAAGAACTGTGCTTCTGTGCTTACACCCCACCTAGGCAAACTCTTTCGCCTTTGTCTTTCAACTTATACCTTTCCTTCTTGCTAGAAGTTTGCTGTCATTCAGCCAGTCCCAAAGAAGGGTGACCATTCCCAACCCTGTAACTATCGTCCAGTTGCTTTAACATCCTGTGTCTCAAAAGTTTTCGAGTCTGTTCTTAACAGAAAAATTTTAAAGCATCTTTCCTATCATAATCTGCTTTCTGATCGTCAGTATGGGTTCCATCAGGGACGCTCCACTGGCGATCTTCTCGCCTACCTTTCAGACTCCGGGTCATCCTCCTTTCGGGACTTTGGCATGCACTTGACATCTCAAAGGCTTTCGATCAAGTCTGGCATAAATCTTTAATTTCCAAACTGCCCTCTTATGGTTTCTACCCTTCTATCTGTGCCTTCATCTACAGCTTCACTTCTGGTCATTCTATAGCCGCTGTTGTAGACGGCCATCGTTCTTCTCCTAGATCTGTCAACAGTGGTGTTCCTCAGGGCTCTGTCCTGTCACCAACCCTCTTCCTTTTATTCATCAATGGTCTTCTGAGCTGTACATCAAACCCTATCCACTCGTATGCTGATGATTCCATCCTTCACCTTTCCATTCGGTTCCCACAACCTTCATCCCAGCAGTTACTTCAACAAACAAGGGATGAGGCTATGGCACACCTAATGCCTGACTTGGTTCATATTTCTGACTGGGGTAAAAATAATTTTGTTGTTTTTAATGCATCAAAGACACAGTTTTTACACCTATCAATCCAACAAAATCTTCCACAGGAGTACCCACTAATGTTTACTAATATCCAGCTCAATCCTGCATCATCCTTGAACATGCTTGGGATTCATTCACTCAGGATTTATCTTGAAAAGATCATATTATATATCTTGTAAAATCAGTTTCCATGAGATTAGGTGTGCTAAGCCAACTCCGTTCCTTCTTTACCCCTGCACAGTCGTTGGCTTTATACACTGGTTTTATTCACCCCTGTGTAAGGTACAACTCTCATGTGTGGGAAGGCTCCCCACATACAGCTGTTCTCAATAGGATGGAGTCAGAGGCTTTTTGTCTCATTAACTCTCTTCTTCTTACTGGCTCCCTTCAACCTCTGTCTCTTTGCCGCACTGTTGCCTCTTTATCTCTTTTCTATTGCTACTTCCATGGTCACTGCTCTTCTGAACAGTCTGCTTGCATCCCTCCACCACTACAACGGGCACGTAGCATCCATGTAGCAATAAGCTCTCATCTCTTTTCTGTCGAACTCTCTAATGCAAGAGGTAACTGTTACTCCCAGTCTTTCATTTATGCAACAGGTCATCTCTGGAACTGTCTTTCTCTTTCTGTATTTCCTACTTCCTATGATCTCCAGTCTTTCAAACGCAGTGTGTCCAGGCATCTCGAAATGAGCAGATCTTGAATATGGCTCACTTTTGTATTGTTTCTGTTTTTTTCTTGGAAGGAATTGTTTGCAGGCTCCCAGCCTTTGGTTCCTTCTTATTTGCATAAATAAAAAGAAAAAAAAAAACTACTCATATGCACATTTGAGCATTTGCAACTCCTGGAAACATGGAACAGTCGGCACTATTCTTAAATCAAACAATGACCAAACATGCAGTCAGCCCTCTGATAGCACGGTATCATATACTGTAGTTAACTTGGATTTGTACTTATGTGGTCACCTATAGTGTGACCAAAAAATATATGCTGTAGGTACAAACAGATATACCATGGCAAGTTGTCGGATGTCGGAGCTCAGACGTCCCACTGAATGTCAAATGTCACGTGTGATGATGTCAGGAGAGTGGTGCACAGTGATTGGGTGCATGACATCACATCCATACATACCCCCATTGGCCGCTGGGGGCGTCCATTGTTTTTTGATGGTCTCTTTTGGTGGACTTTTTTTATTGCAAAGGGTATTGAAGCAGTGGGTGCTGATAATTATTTCGGTGGGTATGGTATTCATTCTCACTGACACCTCAAAATACACTTATGTCCCACACCAAGCATATCACTCCTCTTCCTCCCCAGAAATCACATCCTGTTTGCCCACACTTTCACATTCTTATGTGTTTTTAATAACTTCCTGTATAAGTACAGGAGTGCATGTCAATAGGGTGTTTTTTGGAGGGTTTAGGTGGGATTTGGGGTGAAAAGAGTGACTTTGTGAGATGTCCAATATAGATTAGCCCTGTATAATGGAAACATATGTAATGATTAATGCAGAAAAGTATAGCGTCGCATGTTGTCAGTCTATATTAGTCGTGTTATAGGAGGAATGACTGTACTTTCTTTGTAAAGTCCCATAGGACGACTTAGCATGCCATCCAAGATAACTGAAGGCTTAATTCATTACAGAGACACACCTCATGTCCCCATGCTCCTAATATGGGTGTAGAGAACTACACCCCACTAACACTTTACTAAACAACCTCACACAACAATCATATCACAACCCCAACTTTGCGAGACCCACACAGTGTACACTTCTTGCAACAAATGGCATTATTAAGGCCTTGTGACACCATCCTCTGACATAAACTAATCACAATACAGCTTAGAAGGTCATTGATGAATAAAAGGAAGAAAGTTGGTGATAGGAGATGATAAAGTTCACCTAGCCATACTTAAATCAGGACATCACCCTCCCCTCCTCAGTTACTAGCTGAAATTCAGGTTGAGTGGAATTGTGAATGATATGTGCAATGCTTGTGGAGTATGCCCACATGACATAGCCCACACTGTGGAGCACTGCAGAACAATTGCCACACAGAGACACAGACACAACATCAGGTGTGTAGGGAACCTGTGGGACAGCTGTATAGGGACAGTTGTTTACTGTAGTTAATGGGTCTTCTGGGCCAGGCATGACCAGGGTTGAGCAATAACAACTTTCATCATTTTAGCCATCACACAGTTTAATGCCTCAGTGGTCCTCACATTGATACCACAACATAGTCTTCACACAGCCCATTATAACAGTGTCCAGCCATTGACTCATAAGCCAGATATGACTATCTTGCTGTTACTAATCAGTGCTCATCAATTAATTAAGTTTATATATTATTTTGTTTTCAGACAGTGGAATCTAAATTTTGGCCAGCGATGTAAAGTGAATGAAAAACATTTCACTACTGTTGTTGTTGTAGCCCCTAAGCTCATATAGAGATTAACTGCATTACTGTCATTTTGGCCAGTAAGACTAGAGCTTAAATTCAGTATCTGTGAATAAACTAGCTAGCATTGTAACAGGATGTGATTTACATAAAACTTATGTTGGGTTAGGATTTCTATTATACATTGTCATAAAATCCTGTATTATATATATACAGTGTTCTTTTATGGTGTACGTCTTTCAATTAATATTGTAGAGTGACTTGCCAAGTTATATTGATTATAGTTCTGCTTTTATGCTGAAAATAGTTCGAGTATCTTTGGTTCTCACGATAACTCAGCTCTCCTACTGTTTATCACATTAGCATTCCCACCACTGTCACCACTTTTGTTTTCCCCACTCACCCTGCATGACACCCCATTTTTTGTATTGTCATCGGGTGCTCAAGTTGTGCCCTCCCGTGTTGCCAGCAGCAGATAAACGCCAATGGGTCGTACGTGGACGGGAACACCACCCTGCAGGATGTCACCATGCTGATGGACTCCAACCCCATCCGCACCGCCCTTGAGGTCTGCAAGCAGCTTGTCTCAAGATCGGTAGGTTTCTGATCTGCAAGTTAAAGGGACTAGATAATGTTTGATGGATTGAGGTTATGATGATAAAATTAGTACCAGACAAGTGCAGTTAGTAATGAAGAACAGAGTTGCAACATTAATGGCACTGCTTTTGACAGTTATGATGTAACAGGTGACAGGTGTCCAGTACCTGTGGAACAAGCTGTAGAAATGTTCCACATTCAAAAATAATAAGTTTTGGAATAAGTTTTGGGTGTTAACATTTGATTATTTTTTGCTTGAAAGTAGTTTAAACAACAGTATGCTTGTCTGATAATACAACTGACCACGGTACAGTTCCCAGTGTATTAAAACAAAGATATCAAAGGAGCGTGGACTTAAATAAGTTGATGTAATGACATTGGATTCTGTTTTCATTGTATTGTACTCTGCCAGCCAACCTGCCCATAGAGTTGCACCCAAAACTTATGGAAGGTGATCATGAAATTTATGAAGAAGTATCAACATAATGAATGACACAGATCACCAGTTAACTGGCCTCACTCAGGGTGTAGTGCTTAATTAGTTTAATAGATTCATATCTGGTCCAAGAAGGCAGTTCCAGGCAAATCTAATTCATTATTAAATCTCGGTTAAGCACTAAGAGGAGTAACTCCTACAGAGTAGTTTGTTACTTGCAACTGATGTGTGGTGCAACTCATCTGTTGACCGTGTGTGCTGTTGTTATGACTACAGTTTCTTATTTACCAGTCACATGACCCACTCTGATGCTCTCATTTTGTGCTGATTGTTTCTTGTCATGTGATACTGCCTGTGTTTTGTCGGGCCATCTGCTTTCTTATCTTTTTGGATTTCTCTTGGCTCAGAAGAAATGGTTCTAAGCGAGTTTTTTCTTCATTCTTGCATTTTTCTAAGCATTTTTAGCTGGATCGTTTAATCATATGTACAGTAAAACCTCACTATAGTAGACTAATTGGGACCCAGGCCATTCCAAAAAAAGCAAAATTCCAATAAAAGTGACATCCGGACTTCCCCCTTCTAACCCGGACTTTTTTTGATATATCAGACGTCAGTCCAGATCGCACCAATGGTTTTTAAACTGTTTTCACTACCATTGCAGCACTGTACTGTATTATACATTCACTACTAAAATATTTATGGTAATACTGTACTATATTATACATTCACTACAGTAATCAAGTGGTATAAAATATCATCATCATCATCATCATCCGGACCTCCTTTCCCACCCAAGGACAGGGAGAGGAGTAGCAATGTCCAGACAGCCCAATATTGCCCAATCCAATGGGCCACACTTCCATTCACTCATCATTCAAGCCCCCAGAATCCTGGCTCTATCGGATACGCCAAAAACATTCACCACGTTCTGTAGCTTCACATAATTGTATCCGACAGAGTCAATCCAGACGCTGCCACGTTAAAAGGGGTGCCAAAAATCCCTGATCATGCACTTCTCACATAATTCATCCAGCCAGCTCGATCTTCTGTTAGTTCCCTAGCCTCACCAACTTTCATACCCCTCTTCCTCACACATTCATCCACCATATCTCTCCATCTTCTCCTTGGCCTACCTCACCTCCTCCCTCCTTCGAATTCACTCAGATATAACTTCTTCACTCTATTGTTATCCATTCTCTCCACATGACCATACCATCTCAGTACACTCTCTTCAATTCCGGTGTCCACCGACTTCCTCACTCCGCATCTTTCACAAATCACATTACAGTATTTCGTATCCTATCCACCCTCTGTACTCCACATAACATTTCTCAGCAGTCCCACCTCCACTGCTCTTACTCTTGACTTTTCATTTTCATGCCACACCATAGTCTCACATCCATATGTTAAAGTTGGCACTAACACTCCTTCATGTAAGCCTCGTGCAGCTGCAACACTCAAGCCTCTGTTTCTTATCAAGGCCTTCATTGCACCAGCTACTTTTCTTCCTTGTGTCACTCTACTTTCAACTTCTTTTGCACATTTTCCTCTCTTTTCTATCACTATATCCAGGTATTTGAACTCTCTCACCAATTCCAGTCTCTCTCCATTCACTGTTACATTGCACTGGGAGTCACCTTCTCTCTCAATAACCATCACTGTACTCTTTTCTGCATTTACTCTCAAGGAACGACACTTACAGACATCAGCAAAACTTTCCAATGGCCTACCAAGTTCTTGTCCGGTACTTGCAAGCAGTACTGCATCATCAGCATACAACAAATTTGAGATATTCCATCCATCACCATTCATTACCAATGCCATCCCTCTCTCCATTACTTGTGTTTTCACTTCTCTCATCACCCTATCCATATATACATTGAACAACCATGGGGACATCACACAACCTTGTCACACGCCCACACTGATCGTGAACCATTCACTTAGATGCCCATTAACCCTGACACATGCTTCACTACCGTCATAAAAACTCTTGACGGCACCTAGCAGCTTACACACTACACCGTACATGCGCAAAACTTTCCACAATCCTTCTCTGTCCACTTTGTCATATGCTTTTCCCAGATCCATGAATTCCTTAAACACCTTATGGTCCTTCGCACAAGCCTTCTCCACTATCTGTCTCACTGGAAATATTTGGTCCACACATCCTCTGCCACTCCTAAAGCCACCCTGTTCATCACTCACTAGGACTTCTGATATCTCTCTTACTTTCTCAATAATAATTCTTCCATATACCTTCCCTACCACACTCAGTAAGCTTATGCCACGATAATTCTTGCATTCACTTCGTTCACCTTTATTTTTGTACAAGGGTACAATCACAGCCTTTTTCCACTCTGCAGGCAGTTTCACTCATCCATGCCTTCTTACATATCTCCAACAAGCACTTCATTCCATTCTCTCCACTACATTTAAGCATCTCTGCATACACCTCATCAACCTCAGCTGCTTTCCCATTTTTCAACTGCTTCACTGCACACTTCACCTGTGCGAGTGTCACGTTTCCTAGCACTGCATTCCTTCTCTGCACACCCCGAAAACCAATCATGTTTACAGCAGCTCTGCTGTCTCTATCCCCATTCATCAGGCTTTCAAAATACTCTTTCCGTCTGGTCCTTACTTCATCTCCATGGGTTAATAATCTACCACCTGCATCTTTCACACCATCCCATTTCTTTCCACATTCACTACTACATTTCCACACCTCTTTCCAGAATAAGTTTCTATTTTCACAGTATTTCACATTCATTTTTCTTCCTAGATCCTCATTTACCTCCTTTTTCCTCTTCACTAGTCTCGTTATGTGCTGTATAATAATACTGTACTGTATGCTGATAAACATGTCTTTTATTTACCTTATCATGGTGAACGTAGCTGATGTGGTCAGGCAGTCTGGACTGCTTCTGGCTTTATTGGACTTTTCCAATATACTGTGTAAGAATTTAGTCTGGTAGCTCCTCGATTCCATTAAAAGCGAATTCCGGCCTATTGAAGTCCGTTATATCTAGGTTTTACTGTATGTGACTTTTACTGTGGATTTTTCCTTTAGGTATACTGTATTGTCTTGCCTCATTGCATTGTGTTCATCCTGCTATGGTCTCTTTCGTGGTGCAGTCCACCAGTTTACAGTTAATTGCTTACATAATCTAAGGTGTAACACCATTTTTCATTTTATGTTCACCATTGTTCACGTACATCAGGGGTCGGCAACCTCCGGCCTGCGGGCCAGATCCGGCCTGCAGAGTCCGAACTTATGGCCCGTCACCCTGCTTGATATTTATATAACAATCCAGCCCACAACAGCCTAGCCAACTAAATGAGTAAGTTGGCGCCTCGCGACGTGATCGTGGCGGGTAGCACGGGGCAAATTTGCATGACTGAGATCTTTACCACGGAAGCACCATGGCAAACAGCACCAACCATCCCACTACTTTGCATGTCTCTTGATAAAACTGTTTTCTGCAGTCACTGATTTGCATGTTTTTCAATAAATTTCTAGTAATCTAGTCACTGGTTTGCTTGCTTTTCTACAAAATTTTTGTATATTGTCACAAACTGTTTTCTGCAGTCACTGCTTTGCATGTATTTCAATAAATTTCTTGTAATCTAGTCACTGGTTTGCCTGCTTTTCTATATTTTTTTTTTGTATATTGTCACAAACTGTTTTTGGCAGTCAATGATTTGCATGTTTTTCAATAAATTTCTTGTAATCTAGTCACTGGTTTGCCTGCTTTTCTATATATATATATATTTTGTATATTGTCACAAACTGTTTTCGGCTGTCAGTGATTTGCATGTTTTTCAATAAATTTCTTGTAATCTAGTCACTGGTTTGCCTGCTTTTCTATAAAATATTTGTACACTGTCACTTTTGGATTCTCTTTGGCACTCCGGTCCACAGGCTACTCCTAGAAGCTTTCTCTTGCCCTCGCACTGAAAAGGTTGCTGACCCCTGATGTACACGATTGCTAAGATCCCGTGCAAACTCTCAGCGGTTATCGACATGCAAACCTACAGTTGTCTGTTTCTTCCAGGATGGGTGACAGTATATATGGGCACAGAACTCCGTTTTGAGTCATCTGCGCAGGCCTCGCCTCTCCTGCCAACCCTTTGAACTCAGCCACTCTTATATGTGTGTTTGCTGTGTGCATGTCTCCTTCCATGCATTAAGTTACATTCATATCTCTCACATGTCTTGCAGTTGCTTAGCCATCACAGTTGTTACTGCGAAGTGTTAGTGATAGAATGGTAGTAGTGCTGGAGTTACACCAGAAGGTGATGTGCTGTGAAGTGAACCAATGTACTGTAACTAAAAAGTTTGTGATTCATCCATCCATCCATCATCAATCCTATGTCGCCCCATAAGGAGCGTAGGAACCTGGGGCTAAGCAATTTGGTCCTAACATTTAAGATGAAAGTGACCAGCCTCACTCATTTCTGAGTGGCATTACGTGAGCAATAAACCCCATCCACCCCTTGGATATAAACCTACACAGGCTCAGTCCGATTGGAGCACTTTAATTACTCACTAAACCACCAGGTGCCATATTCTGGTTATATGGTGTTTGTGATAAATGGGTGCACAAGAGATGTAGTGGTATCAGAGGTAGACTGCGAGATAATGCTGATTTTATGTGTATGGCATGTCGGGGAGAGCAGGTGGAGATTGTCAGGCGCGAAGGGATTGAACTTGCTGGTGAATCTCTTGAGTGTGTGGAAGAGTTTTGTTATTTGGGAGACATGTTGTGTACTGGAGGTGGGGCTGGAGCTAGCTCTGTGGCTAGGGTGAAAAGTGGTTGGAAGAAGTTCAGGGAGCTGTTGCCTCTTCTGACATTGAGAGGGCTCTCTCTATGTGCCAAAGGGTCTTTGTATGCAGCATGTGTTTGGAGTGTAATACTGTATGGTAATGAGACCTGGGCAGTAAAGGAGGAGGATATTCGTCAGCTCATAAGTACAGAAATGACAGTGATTAGGTGGATGTGTAGTGCATCCTTGCGTGCAAGGTCTGGGGGGGTTGGGTTTACAATGGAAGAGTTGAGAGGTAGGATGGGATTGGAGTGTATTGGTGTTGTGATGAGGAGAGGTAGGTTGAGATGGTTTGGACATGTGGAGAGGATGGGGGATGATAATTGGGTGAAGAAGGTGAGAAGTGTTAATATTGGGGGTGGGGTTGTGAGGGGTAGACCGAGAAAGACATGGAACGAGGTCATTAAGTGTGACCTCAGGGTTAAGGGACTGAACAGGGAGGCTGCAATGGATCGTGCGGCATGGAGAGCCGCCATTAGGTGACCAAGGCCGATGCATGCAAGCATGTTGGAGCCTTTAAAAATGAAACGAAACGAACCCAGCATAGTAAATGGTTTCCTGGTATATAGGAAACCATTTGGCATGTCACTTATTGCAGAGTTACCCATAGGCAGAAGGAAGAGGAAAAAATGAAGGAAAGAAAGATAGAAGAGGGAGTGTAAAGTCACCCGAAGGCAGAAGAAAGAGGAAAGAATGAAGAAAAGAAAGACAGAAGAGAAAGGATGGAAGAGAGAAAAGGGCAGCCATCCAAAGCAGCATTACATCGACGTGATCAAGTCTGATAAATGTGATGCTAGTGAGGGTGATCATGTCAGGCAGTCATATTTGCCTTGTGTGGTGTTGTGTTAGTGTGCTAAACATAAGCGGGCAAAGAAGAGTCTGTCTCTGGGGTGCAGGTATTGCATTTGTTGAGTGTTTCGTTTTGGTATCTTACTGTGTGATTCCCCCCCCTCCAAAGGACCAGTATAGTTTCAAAATAATTTAATAGATTACAAAATTGGCCAGAAATATATTATAATTTACCATGAAAAGCAACTGGAGTGCTTAATTGGTTTTGTTTTTAACAGAAAAAGTTTCTTGTTGCATTAAATCTCCCACTTCCCTGTTAACCTTGACAGACCGCAGATTTCCTACCTTGCCTGGCCCCAGAACTGTAATGAGGGTCCGATTTTTCAACTTTCCCCAATGAAAATTTTTGTCTTATAGATTTCAGGAGCTTGATTTTGCACACCAGAAAATGTATCCTTCACTCATATGACTAATAGTTACCGCATTGTTGACCGTCAAAGAACATCACAAAAATTGTTCCCACTTGCATTTAGAGAGAGAAAAATGAATTGCACCAAAATAAATTTTGGTCTTATAGATAGAATAGAAGAGCTTGATTTTACATACCAGAAAATTTATATTTCACCCTCAAATGTCCAATGGATACCACACAGTCAACCATCAAAAATAAAAAAAGTCACTCCTCGCTATGAACGAGAATGGGACATCATACAGTAAGGGGGATTAAGGAGGTGGAGGGAGTGTGAGGGGCATCAGGATGAGGGGGAAGGGGAGGGAATTCGCCTGCCACAAACTGCCAGTACTGTCTAGAGGGGGTAGGTTGGGTGGGAGGGGAACAGAGGGCAAGATCCAATGGGCCAGAGGGAGGTGGAGAGTTGGCAGGGTGGGGGGCCTTCCCCACGCTCGGGGAGGGGGAGGGATCATGCCTCCCTCCATCCGATCACTTAGTTTCCATTGGCTAGGTATCATTAATGTTATGAAAGACGCAGGGCTTCCCTTTGTGAGGTTTTGGTAGCCAGTCTACAATTGCCTGCAGTAGGTCCCAGTGCACAAAATATGGCTGTGGCCGATCACCTGCAATAGGTCTTTACTGGTTAATACACCATTCTGACGAGATGGGCAAGTGAAACTACTGTATTTGTGGAGAGTCAGGTAGCCAGTGTGGTAGGTCATTGGGTAGCTACATATTGGTTACTATGGTAATGGTGTATTTCGCAGCAACTGGCTTAGGGTATTAAGTTAGGATAAATTAGCTTCATTAAGGTTAGAAGGTTAAGTTGTAAAAATTAGGCTAGATTATGAAAATTTAGGTTAGGATAAATTAGTTTAGGTATGGTTGAGCTAGAATAAGTGAGTTTATATTAAGTTAGGATAATTTGGGTTAGGTTTGGATAAATCAGCGTTGTCTAACTGTGTATAGCCAGATGCCATTATCCCATAAGGGGTGACCGTTTGAGTTTGAATTTGTTGTTTTATGGGGAGGGCACTAACCCTCTAACAGCCTACTTGTTGACATTGGGAAACATGTATCTGTTGGTTATATGGCTACCACCCAGTATTTTAAATAGTTTCCTGGCTTACTGGAAACTATTTGGCCTGTTAGTTTAAAGCCACCAGAAAAGGAAAGAAGAATAAGAAAAAGCAACAGGAGAGATGAAAGAAATAGGAAGAGAAGAGGGCAGACACAGACAAAGAATGATAAAGGTGCAGGAAGAAGTAAGCAGCACCACATCAGGTGAGTGGATAGTGGTTGCCACCACATACCACACAAATCAGCATTGATTAGGGTGAGTAGGGTGAATTAGTGCCAAAATGGCATTCTAATATAGCTTATCAGATGGCATCCATGTGTCTTAAGCACTATTGCAGTGGTAATCAGAGACCATTGTGTCAGCTGTTTACTCACTTGTTCCTGCTGTGTCAGCTGTTTATTCAGTTGTTCTCATGTTTTGTTTTGTTCAGTTAGTCATGTTCAGATGACATCATTAACTTTTATTGGCCTCAAACAGAACCACCCTCATTTTCTCCGGCTTCACACACAACCTGACCTTACTTTCCATGACCTCACGGAATTCTAACCTACTTTCCTTATTGAATTACATGTGATTATCTATCTATCTATCTATCTATTGCCAGATGCCTCAATCCCGTTTGGGGTGGCCACAAACAAATCGCCTCCAAGTCGCCCTGTCCCCCGCCATTTCACTACCCTGCTCCCAACTCACACCCCCCTCTCTCATATACCTCTCCACCCCATCCCTCCATCTCATCCTCGGCCCCCCCCTCCCTCTTCCCCCCTCCACCTCACTCACATACACTCTCTTCGTCAGTCTTTCACCCTCCATCCTCTCCACATGGCCAAACCACCTCACATGTGATTATATCAAGCAAAATTACGTTTTGTGAACATTCTTGGAGCCTATCTTGCATTATATCCTGACCTTACTGTATTTATCTTTCTTTTTTACACATTTTTAAACACATGTACATGTGTGATTTTGTTTCATAAAAGTACTTTGTGGAAGGGGGGAATTGATTCTATATTAGGGTCCTTGGGTTGGCATAGTCCAGGAAAGCACCTCCATTAAATCCATGTTATAATCCACTTGATAAATGTTCATTCATTTTCCAAAGAATTTTCTCTGAATGTATCATAATCAAGGGATGCCAATATATCATGATATTGTTTGACACACTGAGGTAGTGCTGTAGTCAAACTGATTTGCTGAACTGTTACTGTATATCACTTCTGTAATTTCGGCATTTTGCCAATGCAGAACTGGTAACCAATATTTGCCCTCTTCATCAGCAAATTGGAAATGAAAAATCCATTATATCTGTATATATATACACCCACGGCAGATTGACTTAGGACCTACACACAGAATTGCTATGGGAGAGTTGTCTGTCTTTGCTTTGTGTTTCCACCTCTACCAAGTGAATTTTTTGGGCAAGAAATAACTGACAACTCCTCTGGTGTTGGCGGGAGGTGGTGAAACACTCACCACGTCAGTGCTTGCCCAGAAGCGAGAGTGGGAGCGTATGTTCCCGTCACTCCGAGCTTGCACCTCCTTCTTTTTTCGTATGCATTACTGTTTGCCCTGTTATTATCCTCGAATCGAGTTGTCATGCCTGGAAAGTACTGCTCAAGGGATGAGAGGGTCCATATCATTGCATGGAGGCAGGATAATGTCCCTATCAACACGATTTTTGTGAATGTACTGGACGTGCAAAGTCGACCGTCATGAAGATTCTTGCTGCAGTGCGTGGCCTGCCACCTGATGTCGCACCAAAGCACAAGCATGGCGGTGGAAAGAAGAGGACGACTTCCAGAAGTACAGATACGCTTCTGAAGAGGGAAATAATCAAGAATCCTTGACTGACAGCAGCATAATTGAGGAGAATGCATCCCCAGCGGTTACAAGACGTCTCAGTTCAAACTATCCAACACCACTTGCAGAAGGAGCTGGTTTTGCCAAGCTGCACCGCAGCCAAGAAACCGCTTCTCACTGACTGCATGAAGAAGCAGCGCATTCGCTTTGCCAAGAAGTATGCACACTGGACATCGGATGATTGAAGAAAAGTTATGTTTTCTGATGAAAGCACATTTCAAATGTTCTAGGTGCATTCTGCCAAGGTTTGTCGCCCTGCCTCCCATAGTCGATATGACCCTGCTTACACAGTGCCGACTGTTAAGCACCCACAATCAGTATTGATATAAGTGTGTTTCTCAGGTGAAATGGGAAGGGGAGGCCTCTGCTTTCTTCCTAAGAACTTGATGATAAATGGTGGCTGGTACATTCAAGTTCTGAAAGATCATTTGTTAAACTTTTTGTTATTCATGGGTGCGACTTTTTCATGCACGATTCAGCTCCATGTCACAAGTCAAGAAAGGTGACAAAATGGCTTCAGGATAATACAGATTGAGGTCCTCAATTGGCGTGGCAACAGTCTGGATCTAAATCCGATAGAAAACTGCTGGACAAAGATGAAGAAAATCATGGCAGAGAAGAAGACACCCAGTCTGGACATCCTCAAGACTGAACTGACAAATGTTTGGTGCAAAAAAATGTTCTTAGATTACTTTAATGATCTAAGTGATTCCATGCCAAAACTCATCCAACTGATCCTGAAAAACAAGGGAAACTTGATTTCATATTAATGAATGGCATTTCATGAACAGATGTTGTGATATACTATGATTTCTGTGTTTTTTAATACCTTGTGAGGGGAGGTCCTAAGTCAATTTGCGGTAGCTGTATATCTGCAGATTTTCGGATACTAACCTCATGTCAGTCCTACTCTGACCTCACCACTGCCGAATTCATCCTGATTCATAAAATACGACCCAGTCTCAATAACTCGACTAGCGCTGCCAAACTATTCACACAGTAACTACTTTTAACAGGTCAACTCCTACTCTTTTTATTTCATTTTTTAATATATATGTTTAGCATAGTTAGCCTTTGTCCTGATCTTCAGATTTTGCAAGGATTAAACATACTACTTTTATACTTTACCCCCTTTTTATATCACTTCCTTTTTTTTTTTGTCTTTCTTTTTTCTTTTTTATGTAAGTTTGTTTTGTACACAGTTTTGTTTTTTTTATTTCTACTGACATTGATCGACGATTGCTGTTTTTTAAACTTTTAGATCCACTGATGATGGAGATTGTGTCTCAGAAACGTTTAGATTGATAAAGATGCTGTACATCACAACGTTGGTACTACTTTTCCTGACAAGACTTAGGTTCCCAAGAGGAAGATCTATTGTGGATATATATATATATATATATATATATATATATATAAAAATATATTACATATATATATATATATATATATATATATATATATATATATATATATATATATATATATATATATATATATATATATGTATATACAGTAATCCCCGTACTATCCGGACGTCCACTTTCCGGACATCCCCACTTACCGGACATTATCGTCCTGGGATCCAATATTCCCAAAATGGTCCGAAAACTGCAAAAAAATTTTAAAAAATCCGACTCTTTTCCTGCCTGTAATTTGAACTTGGCGCACGCGGCGCGGGACAGCTTTGTTTTGGTGCGTCATTCCTCTGACATCCGCTAGAGCGCCCCTGCATCCTCCCCACTTACCACCCGTCTCTTGTCGTGAGTGCACGCTCGTCGTCATGGCTGCCCACGTGCTCGCGTTTGTGGTGGTGCCTTACCTGCTGCAGGCTCTCATTCTGCTCTCGTGCCTCTTCTTCGTGTGTGTGATGATGGCCCTGCTGCCTGAGAAGAGGAAGAGAGTGGTTATGACTCTAGAAAAGAAGAGGGAGATATTGGAGAAAGTGGATGCAGGATGGTCTTCGTCACGCATCCTTCGTGAGTTCAACCTGGCCCGATCTACTTTGTTTGATATTAAGAGATCCCGAGACAAACTCATGCAGTACACGGCTGACTTCTCATCGAAAAGCAAACGCAACGTGGAGAGGAAGATAATGGTTACTCCCAAGTGTGCTGAAGTTGACCACTCCATGTTGATTTGGTGTCGACAACAACATGCTGCTGGTATGATGGTGTGTGGGACGGAACTGAAGGCTGCTGCTGAGAAGTTCGCAAGGCTTCACGACGCCCTAGACTTCAAGGTATCCGAGGGTTGGCTCTTCGCGTTCAAGTTACGACATGGCCTTACCAATAGTAAGTCTCATAGCGAAGCTTTGGACGCTAACGAGGATGGAGTAGGGGAGTTTCGGCACAAGGTGAAGGGCTTGATCAACAGGGAGGGCCTCACTCTCGGTCAAGTCTACAATGCTGACAAAACTGGTTTATTCTATCGCTCTTTGCCTACGAACCCTCTAGCTGAGGAGATGGAGAAGCTTGTACCTGGCCGCAAGCTCTCCAGGCAAAGGATATCTGCTTTGTGTTGTGCTAATGCTAACGACATGCACCGGCTAGCCCATTATTGTTGGCCGTGCAACGCAGCCTCGGTGTCTTTGTGGGGTGATGGATGTCCTTCCTGTCGTTTGGTACCATTCCTTGAAGGCATGGTTCACAGGCCACATCTTCAAAGACAGGTTCCACTGCCATTTCGTCAAGGAGGTCATACATTACCAGACGGAGAAACTGGGAATCCCACGCGACGAAGTAATGGCCCTCCTTCTCGACAATGCACCTGCCCATCGGTGCGACAAGGACTTGGTGGCTGAGAATGGCCGCATTAGGTGCATGTTTCTGCCACCTAATACTACTGCTCTCATCCAACCAATTGACCAAGGAGTGATCATGGCAACAGAGTGGCTATACCGATGGAAGTTCCTGGACGAGGTGATGGTTGTTCTCGAGGACGAGGACGAGCGCAGGGAGGGACGGGACACATGAGGCCAGCGGACTTTGGAAAACCTTCGCTGGTACAACATCAAGTCTGCCATTTACAACTAGGCCAGTGCATGGAAGGAAGTCCCTGTCAAGACTCTAGAAAATGGTTGGTCTCGTCTGCTTCTCGTAACGGATGTGGAACACGATTTCCTAGGTTTTGATATGGATGACTTCCATGCACATCTACGTGTGCATGGGGACGATGTTGATGTGGACAAAGTGTGTGAGTGGTTGGATGACGACGAGGGCGATCCTGGTTATCAAACCTTGTCGGATATCGAGATCGCATCTTCAGTTGCAGGTGTCAGTACGCAGCTTGAAGATTCCGACGAGGACGGCGACGATGATGCAGACTCCTCTCAGCATGACACTAGTCCAGCCATCCCCAAGCTGAGCGCACTCCGGGAACACCTCGAGTTCGTTCTGGACTACCTGGAACACCCAGATTGCGACAGGGAGATGGGGCCCTTGGGACTTGTGGAGGAAGTGCGTGCTTTCAGGCAGCACATCATTAATTGTCAGAATCATCGCTCCTTGCGTCAATCAACGATTGACAGCTTTTTCAGACCCGTGACCCCCGCTGTGCCCAGCCCTGTCTCCACTCTGTTGCCTCCCCAAGACAGGCCCTCATGCTCCAAGCCACAGCCCAGCACATCAGCCACGGTGGAGTCACCGCTCGACGTGAGTTTGTGCCTATCTTCAGAGTCGTCTGCAGTGGGTATGCCATCACCATGACCCAGCGACGCACCCCTAGGTCGCCTGCATGTGATACTCTCAGACTCTGACAGTGATTAGACGCCAAGAACTTCTCCATTAGACCACATGGGAATTTACTGTTGTGCAGTGAAAAAAACAGTGCATAGTGTTAAGTAATTTGAGTTCTGAGTGAAAAGACAAATTTAATGGACTGTTAATGTAACGTAAATTAACTTGAGTGTGTTTTGTTTAGAAAATGGTTTCAAGAGTGGAAAGATTTAAAGTGCAGAGTGCAACACTTATTTCATTAAGGTACAATGGAGCGCAAGTAAGACAAGAGTGCGCAGTGTTAAGAGAATAGAATTCTGAGTGCAAATGACTAAGTTCTGTGCAAGACTTCATTAACAGTGTACTGCAAGTGCTTCAGGGAATCCTTCTTACTGTCAGAGATGAGGCGGTTATTCATCGAGATGGCCAGGGACTTGCTATAAGTACCCAGACTGTTTCATATTGTACTGTACTGTATTTTCCATACTGTACTTACCTCTAACACCTCATTTCACTCTTTTATGTCCCTTATTGGTGTGAATAGGGTATTAGGTGCTATGCATGTGTAGTAGGGAGGTATTTCTCTGAGTTAGGGTCCATAAGTACCAGTCCAGGAGCCAGGGACTTGTTGTAAGTACCCAGAATGTTTAATATTGTATAAACTCATCTCTAAAATGTAATTTTATGGCTCTTTTGCATTTATTTAAGTCTTTTATATCCCTTACTGGTGTGATTTGGGTCTTAAATAGATGCTATGCATGTCCAGAGGGAGTTGTATAGGTGTTTTTCTGAGTTAGGGTCCATAAGTAGAAGTCCAGGAGGCTGATGCCCACTATCCGGACAGGACCACTTTCCGGACATGCCTTTTGCTCTATTATGTTGGATAGTGGAGGGATTACTTATACGTATATATATATATATATATATATATATATATATATATATATATATAGATATATATACTGTATATATATATACTGTATATATATATATGTATATCTATATATGTATATCTATATATCTGTATCTATATATATATATATATATATATATATATATATATATATATATATATATATATATTTATACTTATATACAGTATATAAATACAGTAACCTCTCAACTAACGCGAGTTTAAACAGCCATTTTCGTTTTAACATGAGCAAATATTTTAGGAGATATGATTAACTAACAAGGGCTTCTCGATTTAACGTGACTTTACACGTACGTGATGTTTTCAGATTAGCCGCGCACGCCTTGGACAGTCCCGAGCTGATAGACCGTCTCAGGAATGGTTTAATTTATTCATTTGAAAAAAAGTAGATATAAATTCTATCTGTTTCATTATGGTAAATTAAGTCTTTACATATCAGGTCAGCAGAGCGAGGTGGGGGAGCGGCGGGAGGTAGGGGAGGGCTGGAGTTCGGGGAGCGGGGTGAGGAGGGACTGCAGCAGACGACGAGTGCTGCGTAGATGAAATGATGTTGTGTGTTGTTATTGTTTGTGACCTGCTTACCGTAATGAAAATGTTGCTTCTACTGTATTGTTTCTGTGATGTACTAATGCATTGAGGAACTTTCACAATGCCGTGAAAAAGCAAAATTGAAAGAAAATCCACTTAAAAAACGAAAACAGTACAGTATGTATGTGGGGAGAAGTAAACAACGCTTCGGCCCAACTAGGGCTCAAATGTTGTGTACTTCTCCCCAAATATACTGTTTTTGTTTTTTACGTGGATTTTCTTTCAAATTAATATTGTTGCTTTTAAGTTTAGAGTAGCATAACTTCCCAAATGAGTAGACTTTCCCAGAGTCCAGGAACGTAACTACCAATATTACCATTGTTTCTTGTGGGAAAATTATGTTTAAATAACGCGTTTTTATATAATGCAACCTCTCCAGGAACATAACCCTCACGTTATTTGAGAAGTTACTGTGTATATATATATATATATATATATATATATATATATATATATATATATATATATATATATATATATATATATACCTCATCCTCATCCTCACCGGCAGAGGTCCACTGCAGGACTGGCCTATCCCTACCGAAGCAGGGACAATACACAGCCAATGTATCTCTACCAAGTGGCTTAGGCAGTCCAGTAGAGACTGCATGTAGGGTGATAAGTGCTTGTAAGTATAATTGTAGTGTTGTAGTGGCTTTGGATGTGTGTGTAGTCTGTGAAGCAAGTGTAATCAGCCCGCCTTAAGCCGACTGGGTGCAGGCATACTAGTATGCAACACTGGTTCAACCACAGCACCCCTTGTGTCCGCCAAAGTAGCAAGTGGCTTGGTGAACACTTCCCAAAGTTTTTACAACTCTGGTGGGAGGCGAACCCATGCTCACCAGCATGCGAAACACACACTCTACCACCGTACCACAGAGGCTCTGTGTATATATATATATATATATATATATACACAGTATATAAACACAGTACAGGTACTGTATACAGTGAAAGCTGGATAATCCAGGTTCGTATTATCCAGGTTTCGGTATATCTTGGCCATGACCGAATGGTTCAGTGGTATAGTAATACATAAAACTATCTGTCGATAGCTCCAGTTTAAACAGCAGGCACCCGGTTGCTAGTGAGCGATCCACGGGTAAATTAGCGTGAGTCTACCCCCCACCCATGCTGAGGTGAGGTGAACTTTTTTTTTTTTTTTTTTTTTTTTTTTTTTTTTTAATGCGAGGAAGAAGGAACCAAAGGCCATGAGCCTGCAATAACAGTTCCCTCCAAGAGAAAAACAAAATACAATAGAGAGCCAAATTCAAGATCTGATCATTTTAAGATGCCTGGACACAGTTTGAAAGACTGAAGATCATAGGCAGCAGGAAATACAGACGGAGGGAGACAGTTCCAGAGTTGACCTGTTGCATAAATGAAGGACTAGGAGTAACAGTTAACTCTTGCATTAGAGAGTTGGACAGAAAAGGGATGAGGGTGTGCTGCCAGACGGGTGCTATGCGCCCATCGTAGAGGTGAAGGAATGCAAGCAGACAGTTCAGAGGAGCAGCGACCATTAAAGTAGTGATAGAAGAGAGATAAAGATGCAACAGTGCGGCGAAGAGACAGAGGTTGAAGGGAGTCAGTAAGAGGAGGAGAGTTAATGAGACGAAAAGCCTTTGACTCCACCCTATTGAGAACAGCTGTATGTGGGGAGCCTCCCCACACTTGAGAGTTGTACTCCACACAGAGGCGGATAAAACCCTTGTATAGAGTCAACAATTGTGCAGGGGTAAAGAAAGAGCGGAGTCGGCTTAGCACACCCAATCTCTTGGAAGCAGATTTTACAAGAGATGTAGCATGATCTTTCCAAGATAAGTCTCGAGTAAATGAAACCCCAAGCATGTTCAAGGATGATGCAGGATTAAGCTGAATATTTTTAAACATTAGTGGGTATACCTGTGGAAGATTTTGTCAGGTTGATAGGTGTAAGAACTGAGTCTTAGATGCATTAAAAACAACCATATTATTTTTACCCCAGTCAGAGTTATGAGCCAAGTCAGACATTAGGTGTGCCATAGCCTCATCCCTTGTCTGTTGAAGTAACTGTTGAGATGGGCGTTGCGGGAACCGAATGGAAAGGTGAAGGGTGGAGTCATTAGCGTATGAGTGGATAGGGTTAGATGTACAGCTTAGAAGATCATTGATGAATAAAAGGAAGAGAGTTGGTGATAGGACAGAGCCCTGAGGAACACCACTGTTGATAGATCTAGGAGAAGAACGATGGCCGTCTACAACAGCGGCTATAGAACGACCAGAAAGGAAGCTAGCGATGAGGGCACAGACAGAAGGATAGAAACCGTAGGAGGGCAGTTTGGAAATTAAAGATTTATGCCAGACTCGATCAAAAGCTTTTGAGATGTCAAGTGCAATGGCAAAGCTTTCGCCAAAGTCCCGAAAGGAGGATGACCAGGAGTCTGAAAGGTAGGTGAGAAGATCGCCAGTGGAGCGTCCCTGACGGAACCCGTACTGACGATCAGAAAGAAGGTTGTGATAGGAAAGATGGCTTAAAATTTTTCTATTGAGAATTGACTCGAAAACTTTTGAAATACAGGACGTTAAAGCAATTGGACGATAGTTGGAGGGTTGGGAGTGGTCACCCTTCTTTGGGACTGGCTGAATGAGAGCAAACTTCCAGCAAGAAGGAAAGGTACGAGTTGACAGACAAAGGCGAAAGAGTTTGCCTAGGCAGGGTGTAAGCACAGAAGCACAGTTCTTGAGAACAACAGGAGGGACCCCATCAGGCCCATATGCCTTGTTAGCACTGAGGCCAGTGAAGGCAGAAAATACATTAGCTGAAGAAATTTTAATGTCAGCCATGAGGAAGTCAGAGGGGGGAAGTGATGGAGGAACAGCACCGGAATCGTCTAAGGTGGAATTGGAGGAGAAAGTTTGTGCGAAGAGATCTGCTTTATCAGTAGAAGAAATAGCTACAGAACCATCAGAGTAGAAAAGAGGAGGGAAGGATGATGAGGTAAAGTTGTTAGAAAGATTTTGGCAAGGTGCCAGAAGGAGTGGGAAGAATTCGAGTTGGAGAGTTGAGAGCATTTAGTATGGATGAAATTATTTTTAGTAGAGCGAAGAACAGACTTAGCACGATTCCAGGCAGAAACATAAAGATGATGTGATTCAGGGGTGGGTTGGCTCCGGTACCTTTTATAGGCCCTCTCCTTGTTGCGGACAGCATTAGAACAAGCGTGATTAAACCAAGGCTTTCTTGCGTTAGTCAAAGGATATGAGAAAGGAATGAATGCTTCCATGCCCGAGAGAATAACCTCCGTAATGCGCAAGGCACACTCAGATGGCTCCCGGCCATGGAAACAATAATCATTCCAGGGAAAATCAAAGAAGTACTGCCTGAGGGCCTCCCAGTCCGTGGCTCCAAAATGCCACAGACGACATTTCCCTGGAGGGTCCACAGGCTGTACCAGAGTTATAGGACAGGTTAAGGTGATAAGGTTGTGATCGGAGGAGCCCAACGGAGAGAAAAGATTAACAGAGTAAGCAGAAGGATTAGTTGTGAGGAAGAGGTCAAGTATGTTGGAGCTCTCTCCAAGGCGGTCAGGGATACGGGTAGGGTGCTATACAAGCTGCTTTAGGTCATTAAGGATAGAAAAGATATAGGCTTGTTCACCAGGTGGATCAGTGAAAGGAGAGAGAGCCAAAGGTGGTGGTGAACATTGAAATCTCCTAGAATGGAGATTTCAGAGAAAGGAGAAATGGATAGAATGTGTTCCATCGTAAAAGTAAGATAGTTGAAGAATTTTTGATAGCCAGTAGAATTAGGGGATAAGTAAGCAGCACCTGATAACCTAACCTAACCTAACCAGGTAATAATTTAACCTAACCTAACCTAACCTGGGCTTCAGTTGGGAAATCGGGAAACAAAATCCACCTTTGAGTACGTTGAGTAAGTTTCTTCCATCATGCCGGAAACAATCATAAAAACAAAACTAAGATGTATTGAGGTTTCTATCTATCTCTGTCTATTGCCAAATGCCATAATCCCATAAGAGGTGGCCATTTGACTTTGAGTTATTTGTTTTACAGAGAGGAGCACTAACCCTCCAGCAACCCACTTGTTGACTCGTAGGGAGCACATATGGTTTGGTTATATGGTTACCACCCATCGTTGTAAATGGTTTCTTGGGATACAGGAAACCATTTGGCTTGTCACTCAATGTAAAGCCACCTGTAAAGGAAAGAAAAGCAATAAGAAGTGACAGGAAAGATGGGAGAAATAGGAAGAGACGAGGGCAGGCACTGAAAAAGAATAATAAAGGCTAAGGAAGAAGTAAGCCGCACTACATCAAGTGAGTGGATGATGGTCACCACCAAGTAAGACCAAGAATTCTCTACAATCTGACATGAAGAAATGAAAGAATTACTACATCCATTAGTTCTAGCGGCTGTTCCTTAGAAGATAAAATGAAAGAAGATATTACAGTATTTCTGATATCATGAAGCAATAATCAAGTAAATAAATATATAGTATCGCCAAATTTGTCTTAATATAGTATAATTTCCCATTCAGTTTTTAAACCATAATAAGATTAACTTATAAATAAAATTATTTGCTAATAAGAAAATCTATCTATCTATCTATTTGTAACCAGACACCATAATCTCATACGGGGTGGCAGTTTGTCTTTGCATTAGGTGTTTTGTGGGGAGGGGCACTATCCCCCTGCCAACCCTCCTGTTGACATGTAGATGTGTGCGTTGGTTATATGGTTACCACCGAGCGTTGTAAATGGTTTCCTGGCTTACAGGATATCATTAGGCTTCTCACTCAATGTAAAGCCACCTGAAGAGGAAAGAAGAGTAATAAAAAGTGACAGGAAAGATAGGAGAAATAGGAAGAGAGGAGGGTAGACACAGAAAGAGAATGATAAAGGTGAAGGAGGAAGTAGGCAGCATTACATCAAGTGAGTGGATGATGGTCGCTACCATGTACCACCATAAGAAAATACCATAAAAATTTTCTTATGTATACTTTTTTGTCAAGTAAATGAGTAAATAATTAAAACTGCTTATGAAATTATGCATTTTTGACATTTATGACATTTAATGTGTCAAAAATTACTGATTTAAAACATGTTTTAAATCTGTCTATCTATCTATTGCCAGACGCCTCAATCCCGTTTGGGGTGGCCACAAACAAATCGCCCCCAAGTCGCCCTGTTCCCTGCCATTTCACTGCCCTGCTCCCAACTCACACCCCCCTCTCTCATATACCTCTCCATCCTATCCCTCCATCTCATCCTCGGCCTCCCCCTCCCTCTTCCCCCCTCCACCTCACTCACATACATTCTCTTCATCAGTCTTTCACCCTCCATTCTCTCCACATGGCCAAACCATCTCAGTGTGTTCCTCATAATGCTTCCTATCACATCCACATCCACACCACAACGCTCCTTTATATCCTCATTCGTCAGCCTGTCTCTCCATGTGACTCCACAGGCTCCTCTTAAATAACTCATTTCCACTGCTCTCACTCTTGACTTGTGTCCTTCCAACAGTGTCCAAGCTTCACTTCCATACGTTAGAGTTGGTATCACAATACTGTCATGTAGTAACTTTTTTACTTCCATGCTCACTTCCCTGTTTCTTATCACTGCTTCCAAAGAACCAGCAACCTTTCTTCCCTGCTGTACCCTTTCAAGCACTTCACCCTCCAAACCTCCATCCTTACTCATCACACTACCCAAGTACTTAAATGTACTCACATTTTCCAATTCCTCACCATCCAACCTCGCTGTACATTCACTGACTTCACCCCTTTCAAAGACCATCACTTTACTCTTCCCTACATTCACCTTTAGATTCCGTTTCTTACACACTCTCCCAAACTCATCCATCAAGCCTTCCAGCTCCCCTTCATCTTCACTCAACAACACAGTATCATCTGCAAACAACAGTACAGGGAGTTTCCAAACACTATCCTCTCTCACTGTTTTAAATCATTTGATTTAAATCATGCCAACACTGTTCCAGATATTCTGGATATCACCTAATTTTCCATGATAGATTAAAGCTAGACACACCAAAATTGGTGAACTATGAGAATGTGATGACCTAAGGTGACATGCGCAAGTTCAGTAACCTTGTCCTCAATGTTCCTTTATAACTCGGCTTGTAGTAGGCAATAGCTGTGGGAGATTTTTCTTTGTGAAAAATTGTCCTTGGACAATTTTATGGTGTTTTATTTCATATTTTTTCTTGATATTTAGCATCAATTAATGTGCAGTGAAATGAAATAAATACCAGTTGAAGCAAGTTCAAAACTTTTTGGACTTTGTTGGGTGGATGACTCTTGGGCAAAAGTATACAGTATCCTCATTGAATCTACACTACAGTTGACTAGATACACGATTAATTGTTGTGCAGTGGATTATTTTTAAATACTGTACATCCTCATGATAAAACGAGTTAGCTGTATATAAGAGAGTTGATGGTGCAAGGATAATTATGGTAATTAATAGCTTTTTCTTGCTTGTGTGATTCACAGCATTTCCTCTAAATATCTCTCTGTTGAGCACCACCTCTCCTCCTTTAAACCTCACCTTCTTTTTGTAACTGAGACTTAGCTGCCTGAGGCAACTTGATAGCAAACCCTTCTCTGTGTCCACCTATTTTTTGTATACTCTTTTCAAAGCCAAAGGTTGCTGTTGTGTATATATTCGCAACGACTTATCTTGCTCTTGTGTTCCTGAACTTGATTCTTCTGAATTTTCGACTCTCAGGTTTCAGCTTTCCTGTCGTTCTCTAACAATATATATCTGTGCTGTTTACTGACTATGAAAAATTTGTTCAAGTATCTTACTACAGTACTATGATGAAACACATCCTATCCTTTTCTCCTTTCTGTGAATTCTCCATTCTAGGATATTTCAGTGTTCACCACCACCTTTGGCTCTCCTCTCCTTTCACTGATCCACATGGTGAATAAGCCTACATCTTTTCTATCCTTAATGACCCAGTGCAGCTTGTACAGCATCCTGTTTTTATCCCTGACCGTCTTGGAGAGAGTTCCTGCATACTTGACCTCATCCTTACAACTAATCCTTCTTCTTATGTTTTTAATTTTTCTTCTCCACTGGGCTCCTCTGATCACAACCTTATTACCTTAACCTGTCCTATCTCTCCAGTACGGCCTGTGGACCTTCCAAAGAAACGTTGGTTGTGGCACTTTGGAGCTGCTGACTGGGAGGCCCTTAGGCAGTACTTCTTTGATTTTCCCTGGAATGATTATTT
Organism: Coenobita brevimanus; assembly: GCF_032717465.1. Lineage (NCBI taxonomy): Eukaryota > Metazoa > Arthropoda > Malacostraca > Decapoda > Coenobitidae > Coenobita > Coenobita brevimanus. The sequence goes on from NC_137054.1 coordinate 60,021,528, forward strand.
CTTCCATGGCCGCGAGCCATCTGAATGTGCTTGCACATTATGGAGGTTGTTCTCTTGGGCATGGAAGAATACTTTACATTCCTTTCTCATATCCTTTGACTAATGCAAAAGGCATTGGTTTAATCACACTTGTTCTAATGCTGTCCACAACAAGGAGAGAGCCTATAAAAGGTACTGGAGCCAACCCACCCCTGAATCACATCTTTTTTTATGTTTCTGCCCGGAATTGTGCTAAGTCTGTTCTTCACTTTGCTAAAAATAATTTCATCCATACTAAATGCTCTTAGCTCTCCAGCTCAAATTCTTCCCGCTTCTTCTGGGACCTTGCCAAAAATCTTTCCAACAACTTTACCACATCATCCTCCCCTCCTCTTTTCTACTCTGATGGCTCTGTATCTATTTCTTCTACTGATAAAGCAGATCTTGTTGCTCAGACTTTCCTCCTCCAATTCCACCTTCGATGATTCCGGTGCTGTTCCTCCATCGCTTCCCCCTTCTGACTTCCTTATGGCTGACATTAAAATTTCTTCGGCTGATGTATTTTCTACCATCACTGGCTTCAATAATAACAGGGCATATGGGCCTGATGGGGTCCCTTCTGTTGTTCTCAAGAACTGTGCTTCTGTGCTTACACCCTGCCTAGGTAAACTCTTTTGCCATTGTCTATCAACTTGCACCTTTCCTTCTTGCTGAAAGTTTGCTTTTATTCTGCCAGTCCCAAAGAAGGGTGACCTTTCCCAACCCTCTAACTTTTGCCCAATTGCATTAACATCCTGTGTCTCAAAAGTTTTTAGTCTTAACAGAAAAATTTAAAAGCATCTGTCACAACCTTCTTTCTGATCTTCAGTATGGGTTCCGTCAGGGACGCTCCACTGGCGTTCTTCTCACCTACCTTTCAGACTCCTGGTCATCCTCCTTTTGGAATTTTGGCAAATGCTTTGCAATTGCACTTGACATCTCAAAGGCTTTTGATCGAGTCTGGCATAAATCTTTAATTTCCAAACTGCCCTCTTACGGTTTCTATCCCTCTATCTGTGCCTTCGTCTGTAGCTTCCTTTCTGGTCGTTCTATAGTCGCTGTTGTAGACGGCTATCGTTCTTCTCCTAGATCTATTAACATTGGTGTTCCTCAGGGCTCTGTCCTATGGCCAACTCTTCATTTTATTCATGAGTGACCTAAGCTGTACATCAAACCCTATCCACTCATATGATGATGATTCCACCCTTCACCTTTCCATTTGGTTGTCGCAACATCCATATCAATAGTTATATCAGCAAACAAGGGATGAGGCTATGGCACACCTAATTTCTGACTTGGCTTATATCTCTGACTGGGGTAGAAGCAATCTTGTTTTTAATGCATCAAAGACTCGGTTCTTACTCCTGTCAACCTGACAAAATCTTCCACAGGATTACCCCCGAATGTCATCCAGCTCAGTCCTGCATTATCATTAAACATACTCAGGGTTTCATGCTCTTGGGATATGTCTTGGAAAGATCATATTACATCTCTTGTAAAATCTGCTTCCAAGAGATTAGGTGTGCTAAGCCGACTCCATACCTTCTTTACCCCTGCTCAGTTGTTGATTTTATACATGGGTTTTATTTGCCCATGTGTAGAATACAGCTGTCATGTGTGGAGAGGCTCCCCACATACAGCTCTTCTCAACAAGGTGAAGTCAAAGGCTTTTCATCTCATTAACTCTCCTCCTCTTACTGGCTCCCTTCAACCTCTGTCTCTTTGCCGCACTGTTGCATCTTTATCTCTTTTCTCTTGCAACTTCAGTGGTCACTGCTCCTCTGAACTGTCTGCTTGCATCCCTCCTCCTCTACAACTGGCACTTAGCACTTGTTTAGCAACAAACTCTCTTTTCTGTCCAACTTTCTAATCAAGAGTTAACTGCTACTCCCAGTCCTTCATTTATGCAACAGGTCAACTCTGGAACTGTCTCCTTCTGTCTGTATTTCCTACTTCCTATTATCCTCAGTCTTTCAAATGCAGTGTGTCCAGGCATCTTGAAATGAACAGATCTTGAATTTGGTTCTCTTTTGTGTGTGTGTGTGTGTGTGTGTGTGTGTGTAATTCACCGGGTTGGTCAGGATCACTTGATGGTCGTGATCGTCAGCTTTTACCCTCCCGGAAGGGAGCTGAGAGCTCATATAGTCTGATCTAAGGGCAAGGCTGTGACCTTCACACATGCACACACCCGTCCCCTTGCTCGAGGGGGACAGTAACCACCCACTTCGTCAGTGAAACTTTTCGCAACCTGAGCGAGGCGCGAACTCCCGTCTACCAGATGGCAAGCGAGAGCGTTACCACTGCACCAGCGAGCGTGCCATTGCACTTGACATCTCAAAGGCTTTTGATCGTGTGTGTGTGTGTGTGTGTGTGTTTTAAGGAACGGTTTGCAGGCTCCTGGCCTTTGTTTCCTTCTTTCTTGCATTAAGAAATAAACATTATTTTTACCAATAGACATATAAAGCCTTTACTTTGTTTCTGTTGAACTGACCTGATTGATTGGTTTGCAGCTTGTACCCCCCTGAGTATTTGAAATGCTGATTCTTAGAATCTTGGGAGACCTTTCTTATGTGAACTTCCTACAGCAGCTGAGTATCCGTAGGAGCTACACCCTGAGTGAGGGAAGTTGTTTGGTGGATTTAGAATAAAGGCCTTTATGCACAGGCGAATAAAGAGTGTCTCTCAACCTTCCTTGCTCACCTGTCTCTCCTCATGCTACCATCGCTTTTCAGATTGCTTTCTCATAAGTAACTTGTAATCATGGTAGTAGCATGAACTGCTGATAGATGAGCTACACCATGTGTCAGAAGCCAGTAACAAGACTACTGTAGAGGAGTTACTTTTCTTAGTGCTTAGCCAGGACTTGTCTCCAGTCTAGTTTTGTTTGATTGATGTCTCACACACACACACACACACACACACACACAAAGAGAAGAAAAAGTAAAGATAAAACCATAGCAGTAAATCTGAGTATCATGTATAGTAATGTAGATGGGTTAATGTCCAAGAAGGGGAAAATTGGAGACAATATAAATGAAAAGAAACCTGAAATTGTATGCTTGGTGGAGACAAAGTTGGCCTGAGATGTTGATATAGAATTATTTGGATGGAAAAATTACAGTATAATGTTTGGAGGAAGGCTAGAGAAAGCAAGTTTGGGGGAGGTATAATGATTTTAACCCATAATGACCCAAGAGCAAAAACTACAGAAATTGAAAATACCATGGCTGAACTTTTGGGAACTGAAATAGAGGACAGTTTGGAGAAAAAATAGATGTAATAGTATTTTATATGCCCCCCCCCATAACTAGGGCATGGAAAATGAAGATTATGATCCATTAATAAGAGAATCCATTATTAAACTAAAGATGTTAACTGAATGAAGAAATAGATTAATAATAATAGGAGATTTTAACTGTAGAGAAGTTGACTAGGAAAGTATGGATGCTGGGAACAGTGAGAAATCATGGGGAAATAAATTAATGGAATTGGTGGTGGAAAACATGTTAACCCAATTAATTAAAGAAAATACAAGAATTAGAGGAGATGACAAACCATCAAGGCATGACTTAGTATTCACAAAGGACCCAAATGATGTGGGGAACATAACCTACCAATGCCCCTTTGGTAAATGTGATCATCTGGTTATTGAGATGGAAGTGGTGGGAGTAAGGGAAGGAGAAAGAGATGAAAAACACAGAGAAAATAGATATTAGTTATGGGAAGACAGACACTGCATCCCTGAGGAACTTTTTCCAAAACGTAGACTGGAGTAAAATGATTGCGATCACAAATGTTGATGAGAAATATGAGTTTTTTTTATAGAAGTATTTAAAACAGGAGTTAGTAAATGTGTCCCAGAATTCACCGTGACTATGGAAAGGAAGAAATAATGTTTTAACAACAGATGTAGAATGGCACATGAGGCAAGAAAAATAGCATGGGATAAAGTGAGAAGAAGGTATAGTGAAAGGTTTTGGGAGGAGTACAAGCAAGTAAGAAATGAATATGTAAGGGTGAGGAGAGAGGAAGAAAGGAAATAGAAAAAAGATATTGTAACAATGTAAAAAAAGAGCCAAAACTATGTTATAGGTTTGTAAATGGTAAAATGAAAGTTAAGGACAGTATAATACAATTGAGGGATGGAGATGAAACTTACTAAAGAGAAGAAGAATTGTGTGAAATAATGAACAACAAGCTGCAGTCAGGCTATGTGTTGGAAGAGGAATTTAGGGAACCTGAAACGGAATAACCAGAATGACGGGCATAGCAGAAATTGCAGTTGACGGGAATGAGGTGCTACAGCTGCTCATCAAGACCTCGCTGGAAAATGGACAGTTACCTAAAGACTGGAAAAGAGCAAGTATTGTGCCAATCTTTAACCCACCCCATCCCGTCAACGTATGGGTACATTGCAACGATTTGCATTTGCCAGTCCCGGCGACAGGCGACGTACCAGTATGTCGTGCAATTGCAAGGTCCCAAATTTGCTCAATTTTCAATTTTCGCGCGTGATTTTTCGTATGTATACACAGGACACCTTCCTCTATTTCTCTACAAGATTCCAAGCAGGGACAATGCCTTACACCGCATAACCTCCCCCCTCCCCCCCTCATGCCATTGTCTTGGCAAAGGACCTGTTACCAGTGACCTGGCTAGTAAAGATATTCAGGGCCAGAGTGATTCCCCAATCGATGACAGTGTGGAGGACAATGTTTACATAGCATTAGAAGAAGAAACAGCCAGAAATAATGATCAGGTAATGTGGCAAAAAAAGGTCAGGTATGGTGATTAGTTAGTGAGTGAAACAATGCTTATAATGCCTTTATTACTGCTTGAAAACCAATATACTCTCATACTACATATACATTCGTACCAAGTATATAAATAAATACCGTTTATGAGTGGATAAAATAGTTACCCTCCCATAGAACTCGTTTTCTTTGGTGCCAGCATGTTAGAAAACCCAGTCAGGTAAGGAGGAACTCCTACCTAGATTGGGTATTTTAAACCACAGGTGAGCGATTTCTCTATGAATTTTCAATGTTTCTCACCAAAAGCGAAGGTTTTAGCCAAAAAAAAATTTTTCGAAAATACCTCGGGACTGGGGGATGTCGGAGGTGCGGAAAACCTCGGGACGTGACGGGTTAAGGAATGAGATAGGGAAGATCCACTCAGCTATAGACCTGTGTCACTTACTAGTATTGTTTGTAAAATCTGTGAGGAAATTGTTAGAAAAAAATGGATAAAGTATTTGGAGGCAATTGAAGTGATAACACGAAGACAATTTGGGGTTTAGGGAAGGAAGATCATGTGTTACTATTCTGTAAAGTTTCTACAGTAGGGTAATAGATGTTATACAAGAGAGAGAGGGATGGTCAGATTGTGTCTATCTTGATCTCAAGAAAGCATTTGACAGGGTGCCCTTTAAGAGACTGCTGTGGAAGTTGAAGACCTTTCAAGGGGTGCATGGGAAACTATTAAATTGGATGGGAGATTATTTGATAGGAAGGCAGATGAGAACAGTTATAAGAGACAAGGTTTCACAGTGGAGAAACGTGACGAGTGGAGTACCCAAGGGCTCAGTCTTAGCCCCGATAATGTTTTTTTGTAAATGATTTGCCAGAGGGTTTGAATAGTTACATGAATATGTTTGCAGATGATGCTAAAATCATGAAGCATATTAAATATACTGATAGTTGTAAAAAACTGCAAGAGGACTTGGACAAACTCCACAGCTGGAGCCAGACTTGGAAAATGGATTTTAATGCCACAAAGTGTCATGTATTAGAAATGGGAATGAGTGCAAAAAGACCGCGCTGGACATATAAAATGGGCAATGAGATGGTTAGTAAAATAAAAGATGAGAAGGACTTGGGAGTGATTATTCAGGATGACTTGTCACCAGAAAAGCATATAAACAGAGTCATTGGAGGAACTTATGGATTACTGACCAACATGAGAGTGGCTTTTAATTATATGGATGGGGAAATGCTGAGGGAGTTGATACTGACCATGATGAAACTAAGACTGTGTGGCTGTGGTATGGTCACCTCATTTGAAGAAGCATATTGATAAACTAGAGAGGGTTCAATGGATGTCAGTGAGGATGATACCATGCTTAAGGGAACTCACCTACGAGGAGAGATTGGAAAAACTGAAGTTACCAACACTGCACGAGAGAAGGGAAAGCGGTGACTTGATCACGATGTTTAGAAATGTAAGGGAATTGGAAAGTGTAAATAAAGAGGATCTTTTTGTGTTGGATGATGGAAGAACAAGAGGTCATGACTTCAAGTTGAGGAAAAGTAGATGTTTTAATGCTCTTAAAAGGTTCAGTTCCCCGAGTAGAAGCATAAATATTTGGAATGACTTAGACGATGAGTTGTTGCAGCCAAAAAACATTCATGTGTTTAAAACTAGACTGGATAAATGTAGTTATGGAGACAGGACAACATGAGCTTAGCTCAATTCCTGTATACTACAAATAGGTAAATACACACACACACACACACACACACACACACACACATATGTATAATAGGCCTAATTGACATTTTGTTCACAGGTATATGCAGTGATTGTGTCCCATCCACTGAATGGTGACCTGTCCCCAGCAGCTGTCTCCTACACTAGTGGCTTTTACCACATTCCTGTCATTGGCATATCTTCCCGCGATTCTGCATTCTCTGATAAGGTAAGGGGGCAGCTCAGTCCAAGAACTGATATTAATGCCAGAAGCTATTGACTGAAAGGTTGGCTCTGTAACCATAAACCTTGAAACCTTTCACACATATTTGTGTCTGCAGACCATCATATCTTATCAGAATCCTGTATTGTATATATATTTTTTAACGTTGTCACAACATATGTTTTTACAATCCAGTGGCAAGTAATTATTCTTTTCAAAGGGAAGGTTTAGGGACTGGGAAAGAACACCAAGAATGGTGTGTGCATGCATCCAGGTCATGATGTCAGTGACGCCTGATCATTGCATCATCTTGTAGATATTTTAAATGTTGATTGTAGGTTATGTAGCTATGTAAATCATGAAAAATTTCTGTGTATACACTGAACATAGCATTTGGGGTTCCTGCATGTAAGGTGAATACAGTTATCCCTTGGTTATGGCGTATAATTGGTACCAAACATTGTGCAAGATAACGGAATATCAGTAACGAATACAGTATACTCTCAGTTATCCATTGTCGCAATATCCGGCCCAACATAATATCTGACGTTTGTTGTTTGGCTCAATTAAAACAATATCCGGTGAAATTAGGCAATATCTAGCTCAGAAACAGGAAGCAGTCGGCCATCTGGCTCAGATGTGGGACCCTATCTGTGCGCGGACATACCCCACAACACGGCGGTCAGTCACAGTGTATTGTGGGAGTGGCCCACCCGGCGCACCAATCCTGCCATCACTCTTTCAGTCTTTCCCATGGGCATTGTGCAGTGAGGACATATGTGTGTGCTCTGCTCTTGAGACCCACGCAGTGGTTAAACGCTAGTGCTGTGAGTTAGTCTGTGGCCTCCCATGCCTTGCAACTTGCTGTAGTAGGACTGTGCATATCTACTCTCCATCAATGCCAGAACTAGGTGAGTACAGTATGATTATGATTATATTATGCACTGTATTACTGTACAGAAAGATTTCGCTAATAACGTCTAATTGGTGCCAGAAAACTGCTGTTATTAACGAAAATTTTATTTGCATGACATTAAAATACATGTATAAAGGGTTTATTGGTGCTGTCACCCCAGGACTTTTATCCATATGTCCCATTTGAAGCCTTCCTTTCACTACTTTTTTTTTAGCTGAAATAATAAGATCAGTTATTAAATCATCATTAGAAATATAAAACTCATCTTAAAGGAGTTAGCGAGGTGTTTGGTGTGATGATTGTTCCGAGGCTTGCGCATGGAGGCCACTGTGGTGTACCTTCTGACCCCTCACTGGCCTCATCCCCACTCCTGCCTCTCGTGCCAGGGTCACCTACTTCTGTCAACTCTTCATCAAACCCCACAAAGTCGAAATCTTCAGGCAAGTCCCCAGTGTCATCAATGTCTTTATCTACTTCAATCCCCCTCTGTTGTTCTTCTTCGGCTGGCCGTCGTTGTGAAAGAAAGCGAGTGATGAGTGACTGTTGTCGGGCATTCACTCGGTCATGATACTGTTTCTGGTATTTGCTTGAAATCTGCTTTACAAGTCCAATCATTTGCTCCCTTTCACTTGAGTCGCTCTCAGTTTCTTGAATCATGTCTTGAAGGCTGGAGCAGGCACCCAATAGGAGAGACAGCTTCTGTGTTGTCACTTTGCTCAGGCTCTTCTGAGTCACTCACTGCTTCTCCACTATCACCACCTTCTTCATCCGCTAGATCCTCGATGTTGTCAGCATTGCCATTGTGCAGCATTTCTTCCAATTCTTCACGAGTCACATCTTCAAATCCTGGAGCTGGGATATTGTGGACGTCTTCTAAGACTTGCGTCATTAATTCTGATGGCCGCTATCCTCTCTGTCTCAGCAGACTTGAGTTGTGGCAGCAGTGCCAACCAGGCGTGTTTAACAGTGCCATTGTTGTAATATTTCAGGCTTTGACTAAGAAATTTACAGCCTGTCGAATGTTAAATTTCTTCCAGAATACTGCAACAGTCATTATGGTGGGGGTTGCAGGTAAGCCAGGTGGAGCAGGTGAGTCAGGTGGGGCTGTGGAGGTTGAGGGGCAGGCGGCGGGTGAGTCAGGTGGGGCGGTGAAGGTGGAGGAGTTGACGATGAGGGGAGGATCCTCCATCTCCTCCTTGCTACTGCTCACATTTTTGGCTGTTTCCTTCATCTCTTCTTGTTTGTCTGTTTCATTCCTCATCTTGTCATGGATGTATTTGTAATACATCAACTTGGCATTTGCGTAATTTCTTGGTTTAATGGTTGTAATTTGGAGGTTGTATTAGGGGGCAGAAAAACAACCTCAACTCCAGGGTGTCGTCCTGCTAGAAATCGTGCATGACTGGGGGCATTGTCTAGAAACAGCAAACTTTGAAGGCTAGATTCTTCTTCCAAGAGTACTCTCTAGCTTGTGTAACAAAACACTCATCAAACCACTTTCTCGACAACTCAGTGGACATGTAACCTTTCTTTGTCTGCTCCCAGTAGACATTAAGTTCTGCCATATCATGTCCCTTGTATGCCCTTGGCCTTTTATGTTTGTATATCACCATAGGCTTCATGAGACAGTCACCCGATGCATTGCATGTTAAGAGGAGACTGAATCGATCCTTGGCCATTTTCATGCCTTTTGCTTGTTTTTCTTTCTTTGAAACAAATGTTGATCTGGGTGATTTTTCCAATATAATTCTGTTTCATCATAGTTAAAAATCTGATCTATGGTATAACCTCCCTGTTGAATAATTTGAGTGGAAATTGCATCTGCAGCCACCAAGTCAGCTGATGAAACCTCACCTTGATATACTGCATGTTTTGTGCCACTTCAATCCTTAAATTTGTGTAGCCACCCTACTGAGGCATTGAAAGGAGGGGGACACTTAATGTTTTTCTTTCGTGCAACCGCAGTGTACGAGGCCCTTGCCTGATCTCGTATCTGAGGGCCACTAACACTTGCATTTTCCCTCATTCTTCGAGCTAACCATTTCGTTAGATAATACTCGGTTGTCACTGATAATCTGTTTCTATCATCTTTGTCATTCATAGCTCGCCTGGCATTTCCATCACTGTTGTAATATTTCTTAGCCAGTACAATACTCTTCTTTGTGTCCTCTAAGTTTCTCTTTATATTTCTCACCGTAGACTCAGGACAGTTCAATTTCTTCACAATATCAATGTTTCATGTACCACTTTCAATCAGTTTAATAATCTTTTTCTTATCCTTGACCGAATATACACGTTTCTTGTGGCTTTGTCTTTTCTGTTCCTGAATGTTCTGATGACTGAACATTCCCTTCACCCCCACCCCCAGTCCCCACAGGTACAGCAGAGGCCATTATTGACCACCAACCCTTGCAACCACTGGTTATAGAGGCGAAAGTAACACTCGCGTCTCTGCATAGTACGGCTGTACTCCACCGAGCACGGTAAACTTGTGCTGCACGTGTGACTCTGGTGTGAGCTGTGTGAGCGATTGAGCAAGTTTGAGCAAAAGGAAGGTAAAGGTACCATACGCTTTATTTGAAGCAACAGAAGCACCTTATGAAATCAGTTCTTTTACTTCATGATAGTCTGTTATATTTTTCTCGTTCTTTCTGGGATGGTAAATAAGCATTTCATATGAAAATTATTTCCCCCGTTGTTTTTAGCAGTGTTCCACTGTGTCAACTCATTTGAGTTTTCAGTCGTAATGGTGGAAGGGACTGCCCTAACCTAAGCGTTTAACTAAAACTAACCTAACCTAGCTTAACCGTACCAAATAGCCTAACCTAACTTAACCTAACCTATTTCTGTGGTGGTAAATAAACATTTCTTGCAAAATTTATTTCCTCCATTTTTAGCAGTGTTCCACTGTGTCAACTTATTTCAGTTTTCACTCATAATGGCGAAAGGGACTGCCCTAACCTAAGCGTTTAACTAAACCTAACCTAACCTAGCTTAACTGTACCTAATAACCTAACGTAACCTAACCTAACCTAGCATTCAGTTGGGGATTTGAGAAACAAAATTCACATTTCAGTACCCTGAGTAAAATTCTTCCATTACACCATCAACAAACAACCGTAGGCGTGGCTTAAGGACCGTAATGATAAAGACAGTGGGAAACCTTTCATCAGGAAAAGGTAATTTACCACCCTGAAAGTAATCAGAAATATACAGAAAATGAACTGGAGGAATATGAATTGAGTTGGTAAGGTCCTTCTACTGCTTCAAGTAAAGTGTACTTTTATCTGAAGGAGCAATAACGTCATCAAGATGGTGGCCAACGAACGCTATCAAAGATGCGCTTTGACATTTCCTGCAAAATAACTGTTAATGGAGTGACTCCAAACGTTTTTATGGAAACTGGGTATCTTCTGGGTATCTTTTCTAACTTACTGTTATTGCCGAAAATGTTATTGTCGAAATCGTCATTGGCAAGATCCTACTGTATATGTACTGTATCAGTACTGTTACATATTTTGTGCTTGATTTTAATCATTTACTTATGGGTAATATTTTAGAAAAGTTTTTAGGATAGTGGGTCGAGATGGATAGTGACACAATATCTGACTCGGCACCGAATGTATAGCTGACTGGGGGTACTACGCAATATCTGGCATTCTGCAATATCCAGCATGGAGGTTGGCTGAACAATACTGGATAGATGAGAGTTTACTGTATACAGAACCTATGGGATTTATCCTAGTTGGTACCAGGCACCCCAAGTGCAAGCCCAAATTTACCCTTGTACAACAAATTATTTTTCATTCATTCATTGCCAGATGCCATGTATCCCAAATGGGGTAGCCAAGGGCTCAGAGTTAATTGTTTTACAGGGAGGGGCACTAATCCTCCACCAACCCCACTTGACACGTAGGGAGATAAGATACCTGCTAAATACATACATACATACTGTACTCTTGTGTTAGTACCAGAAACACACATAGGCATGGTAAGGTTAACACCTTCGTGGCTGCCGGCGTTGAATGACGTTAGACAACAAATGGCCGCAGGCGTCATTTGAGCGCGGCCTATAAAAAACAGTGAAACTTTTTGGGAAGTGAATGAACATTCTAAACAACTTCAGACTGACCTACATTACACTCCCATACACCCCATCAAGCATTTCAGAGGCTGCTGCTGTGATGAGTGGATTTTCGATTTTTTCCCTCATGGCCATGCCTAAACAAGCACAACTACACCCATTATCTCAACCCAGACAGAAAGTATAATCTTTGTCCTCTCTTGCGAAACACACACAACCACCATGTTTTGAGTATGAATAAACACAGGCACAAACAAGAAAAAAATGATAAGAGTGAAATACAGTAATCCCTGTAATAACCGGACACCCAGTTTCCGGACATTTTGGGCCTGGGCCTTTGGAACCCAAAAATGGCCAAAAAATGAAATAAACCAAAAAAACAAATACAAACAAGCAAATCCAAATTTTTTTCCCACCCATAATTTGAAATTGACGCTCAGTGCTGAACAGCTGTGTTTACACACAGCCACTTCACCCCTTCCTTCCTCCTCCCTCCCCAGTTACCACCTAACTACCATCGTGAGTAGATGCTCATCGCAGTGGATGCCGCATGTGCTCATTTTTGTGAATAAGTAGTGAATATACTTCTGTCCTTACTAATCACACTACCCAAGTATTTAAATGCACTCACATTTTCCATTTCCCTATCATCCAACCTCACTGTACATCCGTTGACTGGATTTCTCTTGAAGACCACGTCTTTACTTTTCTCTACATTCACCTTTAGTTTCCATTTCTTACACACTCTCCCAAACTCATTCACCAATCCTTGTAGATCCCCTTCGTCTTCACTTAACGGTACAGTATCATCTGCAAACAACAGAGCAGGAAGTTTCCAAACGCTGCCTTCTCTCATTAGGGTCGCTCCAAGCATCCACTGCCATACCTTGCACTTCTTTTATACTTCTATCCATATAGGCCGAACAGCCATGGAGAAATGACACATCCCTGTTTCAGTGAAACATTCACATGGAAAAACTTACTTGGTTCACCATTTGTGCATACTGCAGCCTTGACTCCTTCGTACATACCCTTCACGGCATTCAACAGCTTCCTGTTTCGTATATTTTTTATATTTTCCACATTCCTTGTCTATCCACTCTGTCATATGTATTTTCCAAATCTATGAAGGCCACATACAGCTTATTTCCCTTCTCTAGAAACTTTTCCAAGAAAAACCTGAAGATGAATAGCTGATCTGCACAACCTCTTCCCTTCCCAAAACTTCCCTGTTCTTCTCCAAATAATTCCTTTGTTATTTCCCTAACTCTCAATAAAAAAATTGTGATGAGCAACTTACCCTAGCATGTAGCACACTTGAATTGGCTGCCATCACTCTACATGATGTTTGTCCACTGCTTAGGTGTGCAGTGTCGATCATTGTGGGCCAAAGCACACTGGAATGGGCTGCCATCAGTCTACATGATGTTTGTCCACAGCTTAGATTCAAATGTCAATAATTATGAACCAAGTTGAGATAAACTTTGAACATTTTTTTACTGTGAGGAGGGGTTTCTTGACTGCATGGCAGGCATATTTAACTAATTGTGGACTTGATGTTCAGTGGTGAGGTGTGATACATATCCCAGGATATCAGAGTGGTTTCTTCATAACTCTGCTGCTGTTATGCAAGAGGTCTTGAATACTTCACCCCTCAGGAAAGTGTCTGTGACCAGTCTTTTGTGGTTGGCCAAAACATGGTTTCATTGGCAGGAGTTTGGCAGCTGGCAGGCTATGATATGTAGCCTTCAGTCTGGCAGTTTCTTTTACAAGGAGCGTATCTTCATGTAAAGTGAGGATTCTGACCCTTTCCTTGTATGACATGTTCTTTTTAAGTATCTTGAAAAAGAACTGTGAAAACTTGGAGGGGTCTACAAAAAATTCTTCCAAAAAAAAAGGTGGACGGGGCTGGAAGTAATGTACGTACACTCTCCTGTTATGGGAAATACTTGAGCAGTGAAGGCTTGTGGCAGGCAGTGTGTGGCATTGGATCTGGGAGAGTCTCCAAGTGCAGTCAGTCATCAGTTGGTGAAATTTAGAGGTCAGAGTGTGCAAACAGTCAAAATATCAGTCCACTCTCAGAAAAATGAATGTTGTAGAACTTTTTGGAGTGGTTGTAAGTACAGTACTGTACTGTACCTGTCAAACAGCCCTACAGAAGAAATTGCTTATCTGCGGTCAGTGGCACTGATTGGCTTGACAGACCAGGATTAAGCAACAACAACAGCAACAATCTGTTGATATAAGGCATCAGGAGATGGTACACCCCCAGACTTACTGCACTCTGGGGATGATTGTCGGCATCAAAAGATGTACTGTTTGTAGAGTATGGAGAATCCTTTGCCTTCATGGTGTGATCCCATCCTATCTAACACCTGCCATAACACCTTGTAGACTAAACCGAACAATGCTGTATGTGTCATCACTGGCTGAGCCAGTACCACTCCCAAAGCTCCCTTACACTTTGAAGCTAAAGTCCTCCCTTTTAGAGGAGTTTGTGTTTTGGGAGGCACAGAGTTACGAGACAGCCTGTGCCAACACGCAACACCTCTGTCATTAGATGACAAGCCACACAACGCAATATTCACCCCTGTTGGTATAGGACAGCTATGCAGCATAACTAGGCACATAAAACCCTGTCAGTAGATGACAGCCATACAACACAACTGGGCACATAAAACCTTGTTGGTATATGAGAGCCATGCAACACAACTAGGCACATGAAATAGTCACTACATAAATTGTACCAGACTCTCTTCAGCAACATCCCACCCTCAGACATCCATTACTGACAGTGAAAAAAATACCTACTTACTCATTTCATGTGCAGGGGGATACAAGGCTTCGATCAGAAGATTATACTGCAAGCCCCTCCTCCTGACATGCTCCCATCAGATGTATCCTTATCCCATTTAAAAAAAAAAAAAAAAAAAACTGTATGTCCCCTGTGAAATGCAATAAATTGATTATTTATCAGTCAGTCATCAGTTGATGAGGATAATAGTTGCCTGCATTTCAGCCAAGATCATCAATCAGTGAGGTTAGCAGTTAATGGATTAAGTAGAGCCCATCAGGTTCACCTAGTCAGGCTTATATCAGGACATCATCCAGCCCTCAGTTACCAGTTTAAATTTGGTTTAGGTGGAATTACAGTGTCCTGTTTATAGAATAGGCCCATGAATCATAACACACATAATGAAGCACATCATAGCACATACCATATTAAGAGGCAGACAACATTGATTGTGTAAGGAATCAGTGTGATGGCCCCATACTGACAGTTGCTTACCTACAGTTGACAGGTCTGGCCATGCAGTCAGGGGTTGAGCAACAACAGTGAATCAGTTTTCATATATTCTTTCCCATTACAATTCCAACACCAGTACAAGTTTGCTTTTGCTTGCCTTAGGAAGGCCTTACAGTATAAAGTCTTGGGACAGAAGTAAAGACTTCTACCCAGCTATTGCTATTTGTTATAAAAATTGAACAAAAGGAGTATATAATATTAGTGACTAGAAGTCTTCCATTAGCTTTGATTCAGAGTTGGTGACCCCACCACCTACCTGGTTCTTCAGACAGTCTTATACCTTAAAAGACTTTAGGATGATGGTGGGGAAGAAGATTGTACTTGAGTTTCCCATTTTTCTGACTGTAGAAAAGAAGAAGAAAGAAAAATTGATTTCCACACCCAATATGAACTTGGACTGTTGTATTAGGATGATTGTGGCAGTACCTGAAGTTCAAGGTTCACTTAACCACTTTTATACTGTATAATACTAATTCCTTTAACCATGGTGCATTCACTCAGCACTGCCATCCCTTTTCCTATGTTCAGAACATGTATGTTACTCCATATTGCCCCCTTCTCCTCTGCCCACAGAACATATACCTCACCCTGTCTTCCCATTCTCTTCTCATAGAACATTTGCCTTACACTGCATTCCATTGCCTGCACTTCTTTTCCATCATTTTCCAGCATTACATTGTTCCAGACATTGATTCATTGCTTCCCTACCCCTGTTGTGTATTCAAATTCTATGTGTTCTCATTGACACTGTGCAGCCTCCATTTGCTCACACCCCATTGTTGACCTTTCCTCAGAATATCCATGTGTCATTCCTGCGCACTGTGCCGCCCTACAGTCATCAAGCAGATGTGTGGGTGGAACTGCTCAAGACCTTCCAGTACACTCAGGTGGTGTTTGTCCACTCCTCGGACACGGATGGCCGGGCACTCCTCACCCGCTTCCAAAACCAGGCGCAAAGCCATGAAGATGACAAGGACATCAAGGTTGGTTTTTAAAGATTGTTTTGTTATGCAACAAACTGATTTTACATAACAGTTCAGTTCCTGGAATGCACTGCAAGGACAGTTCTTTGTGATAACTCTGTAAAAGAGGCCCCTTTTCCCCACTTTAACTGCCCACCCTGTACCTTACTGTAGTAACCAACCTGCTGTCTATAATCTCATAAGATACAAGCCTCCCTCTGCCAGGAAATTTAGACAGCTAAATTTATAGCAAGTCATTTTGGGCAACTATATTTACATTAAGCTTTTTTGCTTGAGCCAGCATACTGTGCATCATTGTAGCATTTCCACAGGGGCCTCAGATGAGCTGTAGTTGGTCAAATGCAAATATATATATATATATTTATAATGATGGCCAGCAAAACCAGAGTGATGATGTACATGATATATTATTGGTGACGTTTCGGTTTTATAACACAAACCATCTTCAGACCTAAAACAAAAATAAAAACACACAAAATAGAAAATAAACCAATATATAATTTTCTCATCTTCCACAGAATAAAATAACAGGGAACAGAGCAGGTCATATGAAATAAAATCACAATACAACAATTTACCAGCTAAAAACAGAGCAACTGTGTAGAGGAGTCGTGTGAGCCAAGGGATGGTCGTAGCTCTGCCATTAGTAGAGACTCCGCTATAAGTCTAGTCAAGTCATCTCGTGTAGTGAACAAAATTCGAAAGTTCTGGCTATTTATAGGGTGACTTTCCGAATCTGAATGATTTCGAACTGCAGAAAATGATGGTTTCGAGATTGGGAGTCCTGTCCTATGAGACCTTCGCTGATGCTCGGCAATCCTGGTAGCTAGATGGCGCTTAGTTTGACCAATATAGGATGCATTACAGCAACCACAGTGAAATCGATACACCACCGAGGACTGCAGGGCATCCGGGACGCGGTCTTTAAACACGAAACACTGAGACAGGATTTGGGGAGATTTAAACACCACCCTCAACGATATCTGCAGATAAAAGTCGTGAATTAGTTTGATTATCCTGTTACGTAAAAAATTTCATTTAGGACCTAAATACTGTACTGAAAAATGAACTTTAGCTTTCTCAACCGTGTGAATTTTTTTCAAAGTATTGGTTCTTAATTTAGTTAGCTGTATTCCAATATACATATCTACAAATTTAGTTGGGAATCCATTGTGGTACAGGGTTTTCCTCAGAAACTGCAGCTCATTATGTAGAGAAAAATATGAGGAGCATAAATTATAGGCCCTAGTCACCAGAGTTAGAATTAAATTACGTTTATATTGGAGGGGAACGTTTGAGTTAAATTTAGTAGTTAATCCTGTATATGTAGGTTTCCTGTATACTGACGTTGTAAAAGTTCCTTCTGTTCTCTCTATGCAAATATCTAAAAAGGGGAGTTTATTATTTTGCTCCGTTTCACAGGTAAACTGTATATTTTTATGTTTAGAATTTAAATAATCCAAAAACAAGGGCACATGAGACGGGGACCTAAAAATGGCAAACGTGTCATCCACGTAGCGTTTGAAATAAAGTGGCTTAAAATGGGTGGGACAATCCTTTAACCATATAGATTCGTGATAAGCTAAAAAAGCATTAGCAAGGCTGGGTCCAAGAGGATTTCCCATAGCCACTCCTTCGACTTGTTTAAAGTAAGAACCATTAAAAGTAAAGTAACAGTCTTGCACTGACAATGAGAGCAGTTTATGAAAATGGTCTTTATTTAACCCTCCAATGTTGTTAGTTTCATTAAACAAATTATCACGGCAGATATCCACAGTTTCATCAAGGGGGATATTTGTGAATAGGGATTTTACATCAAATGAACCCATGAAACAATCGTTAAATTTAAGTTCACAAATACCTTTAGCAAAAGAAAAAGAATCTTTCACAGTGTAATCATTAAAAGTTATCTCATAGGACAGGACTCCCAATCTCGAAACCATCATTTTCTGCAGTTCGAAATCATTCAGATTCGGAAAGTCACCCTATAAATAGCCAGAACTTTCGAATTTTGTTCACTACACGAGATGACTTGACTAGACTTATAGCGGAGTCTCTACTAATGGCAGAGCTACGACCATCCCTTGGCTCACACGACTCCTCTACACAGTTGCTCTGTTTTTAGCTGGTAAATTGTTGTATTGTGATTTTATTTCATATGACCTGCTCTGTTCCCTGTTATTTTATTCTGTGGAAGATGAGAAAATTATATATTGGTTTATTTTTTATTTTGTGTGTTTTTATTTTTGTTTTAGGTCTGAAGATGGTTTGTGTTATAAAAGCGAAACGTCACCAATAATAAATCATGTACATCATCACTCTGATTTTGCTGGCCATCATTAGATTCCGCTTCCCACAGCACGAAAGTATCGCTAATATATATATATATATATATATATATATATACATACATACAGGGACAAATGAAGAATCTTGGGGATATAAAGTAATGAACCTGATGGTAGAAAATTCACTAACTCAGCACGTCATAGAAAATACAGGAACTAGAGGAGAGAGTGAAACATCTGTTGGATTATGTACTTACAGAAGATCATAATCACATGTTTGAGAAATCACTGTTTCCTGCAGAAGATTGACCGTTTACTCAGTGAAATTCAGGTGTTGATGAGAAATATGAGAGTGAGAGAAAAAACACATTAACAGGTTAGGCAGAACTATGGAAAAGTAGACTTTGCATCCTTAAGACATTATTTTGGCTTTGCAGGTTGAAGAAAAATAACAATATCAGAAAATATCCATGAGAAATGTGGAATTATGATGAATATATATGGAGGGACTGTAAGAAAATGTTCTGGAGAGAAGTGAAAAGAGTAAGACAGGGTGGAAGTGAAGTTAGCAGGGGAGTGAAAGATAAACATGGTAGATTACTAGTGGAGAAGGGAGAAAAAGTGAGCAGATGGAGAGAACACTTTAAGGAATTGTTGAACGTAGAGGATGGAAGTAATGCGAGTATAAGTGGCTGGGGAATGGCTGGGAGAAGGAGGGAGGTGAGAAGACAGGTAGAAATCAGTAGGATAGAGGTTGTGGAAGCAATGAAGAAAGTTAAATCGGGGAAAGCCCCAGGAATTGATGGAGTGTGTGGTGAGATGCTGAAGCATGGGGGAGAGATAGTAGTAGAATGGATGTGGAAGATGTGCAGATTGGCCTGGGAGGAAGGTAGAGTCCCGGAGGATTGGAAGTCAGGTATAATTATTCCCTTGTACAAAGGAAAAGGGGAAAAAGAAGTGTGTGGTAATCATAGGGGCATTTGTCTTCTTAGTATAATAGGAAAAGTGTATGGTAGGATACTTATAGACAGAGTTAGAGAAAGAACAGAGAAATTAGTTGGAGAAGAACAGGGAGGCTTTAGGAAGGGAAGAGGTTGTGTAGATCAGATATTCATTCTTAGATCTTTAGTGGAAAAGTTTCTAGAGAAGGGAAAGAAGTTGTATGCGGCTTTCATGGATTTGGAGAAAGCATATGACAGGGTGGATAGACAAGGATTGTGGAAAGTGTTAAGAATATATGGAGTAGATGGGAAGTTGTTGAATGCTGTGAAGAGTATGTATGATGGTGCTAAGGCTGCAGTGCGTGTGGATGGTGAACTAAGTGAATTTTTCTCTTTGAAAGTTGGTTTGAAACAGGGATGTGTCATGTCTCCATGGTTGTTCAATCTGTACATGGATGGGGTAATAAAAGAGGTACAAGGTAGGGTAGTGGATGTTGGAGTGGCCCTGGTGAGAGAGGATAGTGTTTGGAAACTCCCTGTACTGTTGTTTGCAGATGATACTGTGTTGTTGAGTGAAGATGAAGGGGAGCTGCAAGGCTTGGTGGATGAGTTTGAGAGAGTGTGTAAGAAACGGAACCTAAAGGTGAATGTAGGGAAGAGTAAAGTGATGGTCTTTGAGAGAGGTGAAGTCAGTGAATGTATAGCGAGGTTGGATGGTGAGGAATTGGAAAATGTGAGTACGTTTAAGTATTTGGGTAGTGTGATGAGTAAGGATGGAGGTTTGGAGGGTGAAGTGCTTGAAAGGGTACAGCAGGGAAGAAAGGTTGCTGGTTCCTTGAAGGCAGTGATAAGAGGCAGGGAAGTGAGCATGGAAGTAAAAAAGTTACTACATGACAGTATTGTGATACCAACTCTAACGTACGGAAGTGAAGCTTGGACGTTGTTGGAAGGACACAAGTCAAGAGTGAGAGCAGTGGAAATGAGTTATTTAAGAGGAGCTTGTGGAGTCACGTGGAGAGACAGGCTGACGAATGAGGATATAAAGGAGCGTTGTGGTGTTGATGTGGATGTGATAGGAAGCGTTGTGAGGAACACACTGAGGTGGTTTGGCCATGTGGAGAGGATGGAGGGTGAAAGACTGACGAAGAGAGTGTATGTGAGTGAGGTGGAGGGTGGAAGAGGGAGGGGGAGACCGAGGATGAGATGGAGGGATGGGGTGGAGAGGTATATGAGAGAGGGGGGTGTGAGTTGGGAGCGGGGTAGTGAAATGGCGGGGGACAGGGCGACTTGGAGGCGATTTGTTTGTGGCCACCCCAAACGGGATTGAGGCGTCTGGCAATAGATAGATAGATAGATATATGAAGAGGGTGTAAGTAGACCAGTCCCAAAATTTGCTATTTAAATGGAAAGGAAAAAGGAATGGTTTAATTATTGATGTGGGAAAGCCCAGGAAAAATGAAATACAGCGTGGAGTAGGTTACCAAGAAGACATAGTGAGAGAGTGTGGAATGACTATAAGGAGGCAAGAAATTACTATTTAAAGGTATGAAGAGATGAAGAAGTGAAATATGAGAAGGATGTAGTGATTAAAATTAAACAGGAACCAAATTGTTCTCCAGAGATATAGACAGCAAACTGAAAGTAATGGACATCATAGTGTGAATGAGACATGGGGAATTGCTATATGGTATGGATGAGGATATAAGTGAGATAATGAACACTAGGATATATTCAGTATTTGTAAATGAAGTGAATTTCTGGGATCAGACAAAGAAGGGAGGGCTCAGCAGTTAGCTGATATAGTAGTTGATAGATATTATTTGTTATTTTTGATGAGGGAATTTGTTGTGAGGAAGGCGATGGGGCTAGATGGCATTGCTGGATGGATACTGAAAGTATTGCCTGGTGTGCCTGAGCATGGAGTCCCAGCCCTGGTGCCCTGTGTGGAGGTTAGCTATGACCCCGCGTCAAAGGGCTATTGTAATTACAAGTCGCAGGTGCCCCTCGTCACCAGAGTATATTACAGTGTCCCCCAGGCATGACAGGTTCCTCCTCATCCTGTAGTATGGGCAGAGTGCTATCGGCTCCTCATCCTTCCAGTTGGCCTGTTACCCAGCATTCAAGCACTCATGGAGGAGCCTGTAGTCCTTGTCCTGGTGTGTTCCTCTTCCACTTGATGGAGGTCCATGGTGGTGCCTTCTTCGTCTTCTAGGGTGTAGGCAATCGCTGCTGTGATTGCGACACATGTAGCCTTGTCTTCCGCCAGGTCGTCTTGTCCAGTCTGCCCCATAGCATGGGGTTTCTTGAGAGTGCATCTGCTGCGCGGTTCACCTCCCCTTTCAGGTAGTTTATGTGAAATGAGTACATCAATGTTTTTCTCCTTGAGATTGAGTATGCAAGTTGCTAATGTCTTTCAGCTATTTGTCCTTGAAGATCTTGATGAGTGCACGGTGGTCTGTGATGAAGGTGAGGTCTAGACATCCCAGCATGAACAGGCACACCTTTTTCAGGCACCATGCAATGGCAAGGGCCTTCCCCTCCAGTGTTGAGTAGTTCTTCTTGACTGATGTTAGATGGTGGGTGCTGCACAGGCCCAGTTTCCAGCCACCCTTACAGCACAGGGGGGCTCCTTGAGACACACACTGGCAGTACTTCTACATGACCACAAAAGCGATGCCAAGCCTACTGTAGTCGGTGAACACTGCTGTGGTCCATGTGGCATCGTATTACTGTAGGCTCTCCACTGCAAGCTCGCCAATAGCCTCCTTTGTTGACTCAAAGATGGACTGGAGTTGGCCATCCCAGTACACCACTTTCCCTGACATTTTTTTCAGTAATTCTCTGAAGGGCTTCATGAGTGGTGCAGCGACAAGGAATGGCGCCACCTGGTTCACCAGCCCGAACCACGATCGGATATCTGTGAGGGAGGGGTGTAGTGGCATCTGGAGATTGGTTATACTGCTTAGCAAGTCCTGGCTAGGCTGATACTCCTACCAGCTGAGCAGATAACCTGCAAAGGTCACACTTCTCCTGCAGAAAAGGTATTTGTCTGGCCGAAGCATGATCCCATTTTCCGCACATGTTTGCAGGAATTAGTATGTGTACCTGAAAGCATCAGTGACGCTACGGTCAGGCAGGAATGTGTCGTTGACACATTTCAGTTTCCTGGGGATCTCGTCTGTCGCGTCGTCGAAGCACTTGGTAAAGGCGTCCTACGCTGCACAGTGGCCATGGGTGTGCGCTGGTAGTGGAAGCAGCCCCATGGGGTGATGAAGGTGGTCACCTTCTCCTCTCCTCGTCTAGGGGGATCTGGTGGTACCCTGAATAAGCGTCCACTACTGTTTTGACCATGTGCTTCAGCACACTGGTCATTGCATCGAATTGGGGGCGGGTGTGGCATGTCTCCCGCTGACTTGCCTGGTTTAGTCGCTGATAGTCCACTGGTCTGTGTGGCCGCCCGTCCTTCTTCGGGACCACCACCATATGGGAACACCATTCCATGGTTTCTCCAGCCAGTACAGGCTCGATGATACCCTTCCTTATGCCCTCTTCCAACTGCCGGGGAACTTTGTCGTAGAAGTGGTGGGGGCGGACACTTTCGTGTGCACCATGTAGGACTTTGAACAGGGGCGCAGGTGGATGTGGCAGGCTGGCCTTCTCATCTCCAGCAGGGGGACACAGTTCACTGTGAATGTCATGTGCCGGAAATGCTCCAGGAACCACTTTTCCAACAGGTTCACATTTTCTTCTGTCAGGGCATATGGGGGAGTATTGGGTTGGGGATGGATTGGGAGCTCTTCCACCTGTTCAATGGTCCCTACAGTCACCGGCATGTTAGGGAAGTCATGTGGCACCACACCCAGCACTTTGCACATCTGCAGCGACAGATACAGCCACTGCACCCCATCAGCAAAGTATAGGTTCACCATAGCAGACTTTCTGCCCACATTGAAGCGGCATTCATTTCATCCCACGATGTGTATGCTCCCGCCTGTGAGGTGACTAATACGGTAGGTCTCTGTAGACTTCACAGAGTCAACCCGACGCCCCTCACAAGGTGGCATCCTGCTATGCATACCTGTGCGCCCCTATCAACCAATGCCGACACCTTGCATGCTGCGAGCAGGTTGTCACACTTCACTTGCACCCTGAGGCATGTTAATGCCTCGGTTCTGGCTGTTGTGACGTTGCCGGTGATCTTGGCGAGGCTGGGCCGCTCCACCGACCTACACACCCGCTGGAAGTTGCTGACCCTCACACATCTGTGGCAGGTGGCCTTGACCGCAGGGCACTGGTGCTCCCCATTGCACTTGCTGCCGCCACACCTCCAGCATCCCTTTTGCTGGTGGGGGAGGGGCACGAGGCTGGGGTGGTCCTGCACCTGCCTGCTGCATCCGAGCGACAATGGCTGCTTCCATTTCCTCCTCGTCACTCACTGAAGCACCTGCCACTCCACTACGGCCGCGCACTCCTACCATTTTCTTCACCGATTCGAACACTTCACAGGCGTTTCTGATTTCTTCCACAAATTGCAACACTGGAAGTTGCCACAGCACTTCTGTTTTCATACTGAGGTTGTGCAGCCCCATCACAAGCTTTTTTGGTAGCATGAAATCATAGAGATTTATAGAACGATGGGGGCACTTGCAATCACACTGCTGCCTTGGCTCTACATTTTACCACTTATGAACACACACTATCATTGGCCTGCATGTATGTGAAGAAGTCCAACCATGCTCCCACAGTGCACTTGGGGCCCACCACCATGCTCCTCACCACGCCGACAGCCTCCTCTGTGCACATGGCCTTGTATCTGTGCTTGGCCACTTGTGCGTCTGTGCATTGCTGCACTTCGGGATCACACAGCAATCTCACTTAACCTGCGGCCAAGGGTGGGACCCACCTGCAACCACTGCTGTAGTAACTGACACTGCAGGCCCACGCCTCGAACTGGGATGGCGACAGTCCCATAGTGGCCTTATTGGGGGTTGCAGGTGGTGTTGGCACTCACTACTGGGCCTGTGCCTCCGGGTGCAGGGCTGGGTACA
Organism: Coenobita brevimanus; assembly: GCF_032717465.1. NCBI lineage: Eukaryota > Metazoa > Arthropoda > Malacostraca > Decapoda > Coenobitidae > Coenobita > Coenobita brevimanus. Next base: position 60,045,804 of record NC_137054.1, read on the forward strand.
CCGGCCAGTAGGCTGTGCCCATTCCTGGGGTGGTGGCACATTGTACATGTTGCTGTGCACGTGGTCTCCCAGCGCTGTGTAGTGGAACCAATCCTTTGACTCTGGGTTTGCCTGCTCGAGCATTGGCGCCTCCGCCCCTGGATCACCCGTGAAACTCCGCTGTGCCATGTTGGGGTGAGAACCAGGAGGGAGATGTAAACAGCGAGGCCAGCATGAGATTTATTCTGAGAGGCCCAGGCATGGGCGCATCGTGTCTCTAGCTTGGCCTGAATCAGACTGCCTGCCAAGCCCCAGGTGTGGACGGTGACTTATGTGGGAAAACTTCCCACGCAAACACAATCTCCAACAGAAGTTCAATCCTACACATGTCAGAAAGGGAGGAGGACCTAGGAGTGATAATCAGTAACAGACTGGCTCCGGCCTACCACACCAGTGAGAAGGTACATAACATGTGTACACTGTTTGCTAATATGAGAATAGTATTCACATACATAAATGAAGACATGCTGAGAAAGGTAATAACATCATCATCAGACCAACCCTGGAGTATGCATCAGTTTTCTGGAATCCTCATCTCAAAAAACATGTAGATAAGATTGATAAAGTACAAAGGGCGGCTACAAGATGGGTACCAAGCTTAAGGGGTCAAAGCTACGAAGAAAGACTAGAAAAATTGAGTCTACCAACACTAGAGGAGAAAAGACAAAGAGAAGACATGGTTTTGGTGCTTATTCAGTGGAAGTACCTTAGCTATGGCCTCTCCTTTATTGTGTCTTTAATTGTTTCTTTGTGATTGAGCTTTTTTCTCTCCTTCTATTTTCAGTTTTTCTCCCTTTTTATACATATCATATATTATCAACTTTATGTGTTCTCTTTTGTCTTCTTTTCGAAATAGTAAGTCACTCAATATATTTTCTTCACATGGTTGGGCATATATTTCATTCCTGTTTCTTATTTCACTTTAGGCAGGACAGAATAATATAAAATGTTCTAGATTTTCTATTTCATTATCATATTCTGAGCATTTTATGTCACCGTTATTGAATATATTTCTATAATTTAAGGCCATTGTATTACTGCGACATCTGATGTAAGTCTCTGATGCAGGATGATTGTCATAAAATTTTTCTTCTCTTATCTCTCTCTTATTTCTTTGTACAGCTCCACACTACTTTTACTTTGTAGTTCAGTCCACCAATTTTTACTGTCCCAATGACGCCCTACTGTACTTTCTTTATACAGTACTGTCTCTGCTCATTGTCTTTATATTACATTCATTCAATTCTGTCTCTTCTGTTGTCTTAATTTCTGCTATCCACGTATCTTCCTTGAAGTTTATTTCTTGAAAGACTCTCCTGTCTGGTGTATCTTCTTTGTTCAGTAGGTAGTTGATGAAAGTCATCTTGGTTTTCTTGAGTCTTGCCTCCATTGCTGTCGCTCCTACTACTTCTCCTCTCAGGACACATACTGGTGCGTGGTTGGGGGCTCTCAGAATCAGTCTTTATACTCTATTCTCTATTCTTTGTAAAGAGTTGATTTCAGTTTTGTTAAAGTTATTACATCCGTTCCACGTAGAATAGAAAGCAGTGCTACATTCTTCCAGTAAGTCTTACCTATTAATAATCTATTACAGCTCTTAGCAATAATTGATGACATTTGATTTGCTAAGTTCCTAGCTTTTTTATCATGTTAGCTTTATGTAATTTAAAGCAATCTTTTTTATCTGTTACTGTTACTCCTAAATATTGTAATTTAACTGATATTCCTGCTACTTCATCAGGTTTATTTTTTATGTTAAAAATTATTACATTGCCCTTGTTGGTATTTATTTCTAATCCATACCCTATAACTACACTTTCCAAAACTTGAATTCCCCTTTCTGCCTCTTCTACTGACTGAGCTAAACATAGGATGTCATCAGCAAAGAAGAGTGTATTTATATAAAAATTGTCATCTTTGAATCCTAATTTGCTGTTATTTAACTAAGTATAGAATATGTCTATCTATCCATCTATCTATTGCCAGATGCCATAATCCCATAAGGGGTGGCCATTTGACTTTGAGTTATTGGTTTTACGGGGAGGGGCACTAACCCTCCACCAACCCACTTGTTGACACTTAGGGAGCACGTATGAGTTGGTTATATGGTTACCACCCAGTGTAGTAAATGGTTTCTTGGCTTACATGAAACCATTTGGCTTGTCACTCAATGTAAAGCCACCTGTGAAGGAAAGAAGAGCAAAAAAGAAGTGACAGGAAAGATGGGAGATATAGGAAGAGAGGAGGGCAGGCACAGAAAAAGAATGATAAAGGCTAAGGAAGAAGTAGGCAGCACTACATCAAGTGAATGGATGATGGTTGCCACAACCTACCACCAATATGTAATCAGTTTAAATAGTGTTGTAGAAACGGTGCTACCATGTCTTATTATAAAAAAAAAAGATAATAATAATTTGGTTTTACGCCAGGTATCCCCGAAGGGCTAAGGCATTCCCCCTGGTAGAGGACTTTTGGACTGGAGCGTGTAGCATTTTATGACCGGATGCCCTTCCTGATGTCTACCAATGACCTTTGGGTGGATTCGATCCTCCGACCCTTCGGATCCACCCAAGGGTCATTGGTAGACATCAGGAAGGGCATTCCACTTGTTATTACTACTTCTTTCTCTCTTTCATCATTTAATTTAATACAGTACACTTGCCTACTGCACGAGCTCAGAGTGCACACAACGCGCCAATAGTGACCTAGAGGCTCATGGGGAAGGTGCCTAAGAGGAGTCCATAGTAAGATCTTGCCAATAACAGCTTTGACAATAATGTTTTCAGCAATAACAGCAAGTTAGAATAGATACCCAGTTTCTATAATAGTGACGTTTATTTCGTGAATACCAAGTTGTTATACTGCCAATACGTCCATAACAAGATGAAGAATGAAACAGACAAGCAAGAAGAGATGAAGGAAATTGCCGAAAATGTGAGCAGTAGCGAGGAGGAGAGGGAGGATCCTCCCCTCACCACCTCTCCTGACTCGCCTGCCACTGTCCCCTCCTCCTCCACTGCCCAGCCTGACTCCCCAGCCACCTCCCCCTCCATCTCCACACCCCCACCTGACTCACCTGCTTCACCTGGCATACCTGCAACCCCCACCATAATGACTGTTGCTGCATTCTGGAAGAAATGTAACATTCGACAGGCCGTAAATTTCTTCGTCAAAGCCTGGAATAATACAACATTGGCAACCGTTAAACAAGCGTGGTGCGGCCGGGGTGGTGGTGGGGGCACTGTAAGTGCATTGCTGCGCCTCGGAACCCCTGTTATTTAAGTCCAACAGGCCTGTTGTCTACTGTTGTTAAGGTGACTGCCCATAGTTTTGTTATTGTAGCTATATCAGTAGTACAATTTATGAAAAATTCGACCTTTATTAATTCTGTAAGGGCCAAAACATGTCCAGGTATGAGGGGGTACTGCCCAAATGTAAGTTTTCCCATAAGATTATGTATTCTCAGTACGCGAATTAACACTGCGCAAGGTCGTGGACTGCCCAATCTCTAGCGCACTGTGTGAGTGTACTGTACTTGTTTTATTACAATATAGTTTAGCAATACTGTCAATTATTTGAGGGTGTACATAAAATTTCATCAGTGTCTTAAATATTTTTCTCTTTTAATAGAGTCATATGCCTTATTAAAGGCAGTGGCTGTTACTATCAATGGTTGCTTATTCCTATAACTGCTTTGGATACAATATTTTAAAATCAAAAGATTATCCTCAATCCTACTTCCACTAGTATATCCTCTTTGATAATCTATGCTGAACCCATTATTCTTAATATGTTCTTCAATTCTGTCTTTCAAAATTGCCATAAACATCTTACAGGAAATATTACTTAAAGCCAGGGGTCTCAATTTTTCCAACGGTAGGTTTGTGTACTTTAGGTACATTTTTGTAATGGACGTCATCCAGTCTTCAGGTATGTTTTGATTGTTAAATAAAATATTGTTTAGGTATTTTGTTATGATGTTTATGTAGAAATTGCTATCCTCAATTAATTTGTATATATCAGAGTTAATACCATTGGGTCCTGCTTCCTTGTTATTTTTTTATTTTAAATAATTCTTTACTTTTCTCTCATTAATTTGTGGTAGTCTTATTTTGCTAATGGGTCTAGCAAGCTTATCTGGTAGAACTAAATGATCTCCTAAAATCACAGCTGTTTGATATAAAGTCCTGTCTACCTGTTCATCACTGTATTCTTTTTCATATTCTAATTTGTTGTTGGTATTCCAGACCTCTTCAGTTTTGTTCTCATGTTTCCTGTATATTCTAATCCAGTATCCAACTAGCTTTTCACCTGCTTCTTCTGGATTAAGAACTTTTCCATCATCATTGTATACTCTGGTAACTTTTTAGTTAATCTCTTCTCCTTTTAATTTTCTTATGTTATCCCACAATTTTTGAGAGCTTTTATCTTCTCGTATTTCCTTTGTAATCCCAGTTTCATACTCTTCCATGGCTGCTTTTATTAGTTGTTTTACTAAAAATTTTTGTTCCTTATATCTGTGTTCCAGTTCTTGTTTCTGCTTTTGTTTTGTGTATTTCTTTTTTTCCTGTTTATCTCCCGTCTTTTCTTAATTCCTAATTTTATTTCCCGGGTTGGTGGTGGCGACCATCATCCACTCACTTGATGTAGTGCTGCCTACTTCTTCCGTAGCCTTTATCATTCTTTTTCTGTGCCTGCTCTCCTCTCTTCCTACTCGTATTTCTCCCATCTTTTCTGTCGCTTCTTATTGCTTTTCTTTCCTTTACAGGTGGCTTTACATTTAGTGACAAGCCTAATGGTTTCCTGTAAGTCAAGAAACCATTTACAACGCTGGATGGTAACCATATAACCAAACCATACGTGCTCCCTACGTGCCAACAAGTGGGTTGGTGGAGGGTTAGTGCCCCTCCCCGTAAAACAAGTAACTCAAAGTCAAATGGCCACCCCTTACGGGATTATGGCGTCTGGCTATAGATAGATAGATAGATAGATAGATTTCCCGGGTTATCCACAGTGGTTCCCTGTCTGAAGTGTCTTCTTTGTTTGTTCTAATATTAATCACTTTTTTGCATTGTTTGATCTCTTGCTAATATGATTTCTCTCTATATATCTTCTATTTTGGTTATACAGTATCTTTATCTCTAATATTATTCAGTGATTCTAAGAATTTTTCTTTATAGAATTTTTCTTTATTTTCATCATTTGATATTATGGGTGAGCATGAAAGTAGGTATACAAGTGTGGGGGATTGTATATGCGTATGCGCCGACAGAGGACCAAGTGGCAGGAGTGAAAGATGAATTTTGGATGAATGTAGAAGCATGTATGGACAAATTTGAGAGGACTGAGAGAGTGCTTTTGATTGGGGACATGAATGGCAAACTTGGGAATGTACGAATGGATAGAATGGTTGGTCACTGGGGTGTGCCAGCTGAAGTAGATGGGAATGGTAGTGCTTTGGTGGACATCTGTGCTGGTAAGGGGTTGGCAATAGCTAACACCTACTTTTGGCATAAGATGATCCACAGATATACATGGAGAGTAATGAGAAGGATGGATGGTGAGCTTGTTGAATGAAAGACAATGATAGACTACGTGTGTATGGATGAGCGAATGAGAAGACAAGTGTTGAATGCAAGAGTGTGGAGAGAGTGGGGAAATGGAGTCTCAGACCATCACTTAGTGATGGCCAAGGTAAAGCTGCAAAGAAAATGGTTGAAGAGACGAAAGGGAAGACAGGAGGAAACAGCTCCTGTGAGAAGAGTGGAGAAGTAGCAATATAGTGAGAAAATGGCTGAGTATAAGAGAATAGTGGAAGAAAGTATGGGAAGGTATGAGTTAGAGCAGATGGAAGGGGTGGAAGACGTATGTAAGATATTCACGTAAGAGATAGGTGCAACGTGTGAGGTGGTTTTTGGAGTGAGGAGGAGATGCAAGGGTGTGCAAGGGACAGCATGGTGGAATGATGAGGTGAAACGAGCTGTGGAACAAAAGAAGAAGGCATATAGTGAATGGCTAGTGAGTAGAGGTAGGGGAGAAGATGTGAGAGAGAAGAGAAAGGTAACTGTGAGCAGGAGAAGGGAGGTTAAAAGACTGGTGAAGCAGAGTAAGAAGAAAGTGGATGAAGATTTTGGGAAGAATCTGAGTTCGAAATGGAGGGAGAGTAAGAAATTGTTTTGGAAGGAGGTAAAGAAAGTACGGCAGTGTGAAAGGGGAAATAGTAGGGGAGTGAAAGACAGGAATAATAGATTGTTGGTGGAGAAGAAAGAGAAATTGAGGAAATGGAAGGAGCACTTTGAGGATTTGTTGAATGTAGAGAATGAGAGCAGTGCAAGTATAAGTGGTTGGGGAATGGCTGGGAGAAAAAAAGATGAGACGAGGGAGGAAGAGATCAGTAAGGCGAAAGTAGTGGAAGCAATGAAGATCAAGATGGGAAAGGTCCCAGGAATTGATGGAGTGTGTGGTGAAATGCTGAGGTATGGGGGTGAGATTGTTGTGGAGTGGATATGGAAGTTGTGTAGATTGGCTTGGGAAGAGGGAAGGGTTCCAGAAGACTGGAAATCAGGTATAATTGTTCCTTTATACAAAGGAAAAGGGGAGAGAGAGGTATGTGGTAACCATAGGAGTATTTGCCTTCTTAGTGTGACTGGAAAAATATATGGTAAAATACTCATTGATAGGGTTAGGCATATGACAAAGGTGCTAGTTGGAGAAGAACAAGGGGGATTTAAGAAGGGAAAAGGGTGTGTAGATCAGATATTTGTTCTAAGATGTCTAGTGGAGAAGTATCTAGAGAAGGGAAAGAAAGTGTATGCTTCCTTCGTGGACTTGGAGAAAGCTTATGACAGAATAGATAGGCAAGGTACGTGGATGGTGTTAACCCGTCACGTCCCGAGGGTTTCCGCACCTATAACATCCCCCAGTCCCGAGCCTTTTTGGAAAAATTTTTTTTTTGCTAAAACTTCCGCTTAGGTCGAGAAACGAAGGAAAATCATAAAGTGGTTCCTGAGGTCTATAAGTGGTCTGTACAGGTGCGGTTTCCCCCCGCAGGTATCGTATTCTGTAATGGGCTGGATATGCGTTTACGTTTTCTGTGGTAAGGAATAATGGGAGAAACAACACACAACACCTCTACATTTATTGAATTTGAACTAATAAACAATAACAGTAACAATATAATGGATTTCAGACACATATATATGAAAAATAAGCATTGTACCATCGCGCGAGCATAGCGAGTTTGGTCTGAGTCGTAACATGCTATATGCTAATTTTCTGGTATGAGTCAACCTATCATTTTTTCTACTTGTATACTTCTGTTTCAATGACAATTTACCAATTACATCTGTTTGTAAGTGTTTTCAGATGTTTTCATTCATTATGATGACATGCAGCATAAGTTTAGCGCACATCAGCTTAGTAAGCGCACTCGCTATGACTCGTATTTCAACATACCAAATTGTTTTATCACTTTCCAATTATTTTCCCCTTTACATAGAACCTTTCCTCCACCACTGTAAAGGTTTTCAATTATTTTCATTCATTACGAGGGCATTTAGCGATATGCTAGCACCTATTCACGTAGCAACCACGATCTCAAACACTCGTGTTTCATCATCTACTTTATTTATTCATTCCAATTATATTTTCCCACTTACATTACACACGATTACACCCCTAGAATGCACTGTACATACTTACTGCCATTATTTATTCAAGTGAGCGTGAGAATATCGCCCGAAAATACCCTCGCAAGGAATGTTTCGTCATACATAATACTCACACACTTATATACTAATTCACTCACACACTTATATACTAATTATTCACTTTATCACTTGCTGACTTTTATTTTGACTAATACGTGCCTTATTCATTCGACTGAGCGTCAGGAAATCTTATCTTTATACACACGCTATGAATATTTGACTTAGAATATACATCATCATATACAATAATTTGAACTTATATTATACCCGTAAGAATGTCACATAATAATAATTATATAATTACGGGCCGTATTTATTGCACTGAGCGACAGAATATCGCATCATACAACCCTCTCTATGTAAGTTTCAACTTAGGGCAGATTTATATACTTACACCCAATGTTTTCACTTATGTTCTACCCGTAGGCACTTTATACTAATATTTGGAGATCCACATGACTGATAATTTCACTGAGTGTCTGTCTGTTGCATTTACCTCATAATTTCAGCGTCCTTTCGCATTCACACCATGCTAAAATTGCATCAACATATGATATTCACTAAAACATGGGTGAATACACAGACCCACGTCACACTGCACGCACTCATAGCGGGTGTCCTTCCTCTGTGTCGTGAGTCTCACCTGGGAATTACTGCACACGTGACACCTGCGCTGGGGCCTAGGTCTGTTGGGCTGGGGAGGGATAGGAGTGGGGAAATGGCGGCCGGATATTCTCTGGGGAGTTTGGGTAATAGGGGCAGTGCGGGTGCGCTGTTGGGGCCTTTCAACAGCATACTTTGCAAAGATTTCTCTTGTGAGCTCCCTCACAAACCCTTCAAATGTTTCCTGAACTCCTGTGGTCATGGCGTGAAGGTGGTGGCAATTCAGAGCAGTGATATCTAGTAAGTGAAAGAACAGTTTTTTATACCACTTCATCGTTGTCCTGGCACACTCTACCGTCGATATCATGGAGTCTGACTGGTCCACGAGGTGCATGTTTATATTGTAATCCATAACACTCTCAGGTTTCCAAACACGACGCCTGCTCTTGCTATGGTAATCTACAGAATCAGTATGGTGCATCAAGGGGCGGTGAACCGTGGACAAGAGGCTTACTTCTCTGTTGTGGTTCCACATTGTTGCAAGGATGTTGTTGGCTTTGAAGAAGACAACCTCACTCCTTGCAAGTTTCCGCCCTACCTTGACATCCTGCAAGGAGTGAGGTTGTCTTCTTCAAAGCCAACAACGCCTGCTCTTGCTATGGTAATCTACAGAATCAGTACGGTGCATCAAGGGGCGGTGAACCGTGGACAAGAGGCTTACTTCTCTGTTGTGGTTCCACATTGTTGCAAGGATGTTGTTGGCTTTGAAGAAGACAACCTCACTCCTTGCAAGTTTCCGCCCTACCTTGACCATGTGACGCCGGTTCACCTTTACGGTTCCTGAATGCGCTTTTGAAACTGTTTATTGTGGCTTGGGATAATGGTGGAATTCCAGAAGAGTGGAAAAATGGAGTAATTATAAAAATACCAAGACTCCCGTTTCATGTGTGTGAAGATAACGAGCGAGAAGAGGGCTAGTGTACCAGTTGTCGAGGTAGAGAACGTGACCGCGATGAAGGTAGTCTTGTATCATCGTCTTTACCACTGCTTCCGACAGTCCAATACTTCGATCTTCTATTATGTCTGTCTGTGCACCGGTGTACAAGACTATGTCTTGCACGTATCCAGTCCTACAGTCACACATAACAAAGATCTTGAACCCAAAACGGTGCCTTTTGCTGGGTATATACTGTCTGAATGAAATATTGCCTCTCCACAACACGAGACTCTCGTCTATGACGAGATCTCTATAGGGATAGAATGAGGATCGAAAGGTTTGCCTGAGGTGATCAAAGACCAGCCTAATTCGCCTCATTTTGTCCGTGTTGTTTGCATTTGCAGGGTCATTAGCATCATAAAAATGGAGGCGACTTAGAATTTGTTGAAACCGATTACGGCTCATCACTTGACCAAATATGGGGGTAAACATAACAGGGTCCCTAGTCCAGTAAGCAGGAATTCTATTCTTTCTTATAATACCCATCAAAAGGACAAGGGCAAAAAATAAAAACATTTCTGGAAGGGAGACATGTAGAGAGGTGTATGGTATGTTGGAGGACTACTGGGCCTTGAGAGCAGGCTGTGAAGCCTATGCCCAGAGTCAAAAAAAAAAAAAAAAAAAAAAAAAAAAAAAAAGTCATAGATCATAGAATCCCTACTCCTTGTTCCCAATCTTTCACTTTCTAGGCGCTGGGCGCTTGCAAACAGGTTTGTTTGATAAACGATCTGATCCACGAATGCCTCACTGAAAAACAGGTGGAAAAAATCCAACCTGGTGGATTTACTGCGAATACCTGGTGCAATGCAGCCAGATTGCCCTTGCTCAGTGAAGGGGTGAATGAGGGGAGAAAAATCACTCCCATCCTCCCAATCGCACGACACAAATCCCTCGTCCCCATCACCGCCTTCGTCTGGGTGGGGAGGAGATCCTGGTTGGGGAGGTGGGGGAGAAGGAGTACGGAGGGCTTCCCCACTGTCACTTCTCTTCCCTCTGCCTTTACCCTTTCCCTTACCCTTACGGCCTTGAGGAACATTAGGGGGCTGTGGGGATGAAATAGTAGAATATTGGGGAGCAGAAGACGTGCTGGGGAGTGGTTCCCCCCCACTTTCCCCCTCCATTACCACACCACGTGCTCTCTCACGCAACCTAGCTCGACCACGTGTTAGGGGATATTGGGGAGCATAAGACGTGCTTTGGAGTGGTTCCTCCCCACCTTCCCCCTCCCTCACAACCCCACGTGATAAGGAACGCACCCGCACTGGTCCACGTGATCCACTCTGCCGCCTCACACTACGTAGGGAGAGCAGTGACTCACTCACGTCACTCTCACTTTCCCTAATCCCAGGACTTTCCATTTCACTCCCCACTCCCTCCACTTGACTTCCTAGCTCCCCAAACAGAATGCTAGGCCCATACCTGCTCATACGACCTGGTGTGCGCTCTGGGCCACGATGTGTTATGACCTCCCGTCCATACCACGTGGCAGCACGTCCCACGGCTCCGTCCTCGTCCTCGTCCTCATCCTCGACCTCGAATTCTCCTTCCAAATCACGCTGGGGATAGGGATAGGATATACCACGTGCCTTCTTTGCCTCCTGCCCCTCTCTAGCAGCACGGTAAGTCACGTACTGCCGCTTCCTGGGTGACGGAACTTCCTCGTCACTGCTGGTGGTTTCTTCCTCCTCTGGCTGCACATAATCTTTGTCCATCTCCTCGTCATCCAGTGGGGAATCACTGTCGCCGGTAAAGGTGTCCAGGGCGACTTGAATCTCACTGTCTGAGAGACCTCTCTTAGCCATGTCTGAGCAGGACCGTGGCTACCAGGTGAGTGGACGAGTGGCGGGCTAGCGTGGGTCGCGCTGGGTTGCCGAGTGTCCCCGCCTGGTGGCAGGTAGGGGAAGTTCAGGCGAGGGTACGTACCACAAATCAAGCGCGAAATTTGAAAATTGTCGAAATTATGCACATTGCAATTGCACGACGTCCTGGTACGTCGCCAGGACTGGCAAATGCAAATCGTTGCAACGTACCCATACGTCGTCGGGACGGGGCGGGTTAAGAATATATGGAGTGGAGGGGAAATTGTTGAGTGATGTGACGAGTATGTACAAAGGAGCTAGGGCTATGATGCGAGTGGATGGTGAGCTGAGTGAGTTCTTTGATCTCAGTGTGGGACTGAAAGAGTGTTGTGTGATGTCTCCATGGCTGTTTAATATATACATGGATGGGGTTGTAAAGGAGGTGCATGGTAGGGCAGTGGATGTGGGGGTGGCTCTAATGAATGAGGGTGTGATTTAGAAGATTCCGGTGTTGCTGTTTGCTGATAATACGGTATTGTTGAGTGAAGATGAATGGGAGTTGCAATGTTTGGTGAATGAATTTGGGACAGTGTGTAGGAAGAGGAATCTGAAAGTTAATGTAAACAGGAGTAAAGTTATGGTGTTTGAGAGGAATGAAGTCACAGAATGTACAGTGAGGTTGGATGGTGAGGATATGGAGAATGTGGGTGCATTCAAGTACTTGGGTAGTGTGATAAGTAAGGACGGAACTTTGGGAGATGAAGTGCTTGAAAGGGTACATCAGGGAGTGAAGGTTGTTGGTTCACTGAAAGCAGTGATGAGAAATAGGGAGGTGAGTATGGATGTTAAGAAATCACTGCAGGATAGTATTGTGATCACTACCCTGATGTATGGAAGCGAGGCATGGACCTTACAAGAGGGGAACAAGTCAAGAGTGAGAGCAGTGGAAATGAGTTACTTGAGAGGAGCATGTGGAGTGACATGGAGGGACAGGTTGACGAATGAAGAAGTGAAGGAACGTTGTGGGGTGGATGTGGATGTGGTTGAGAAGATTAGGTGAAATACACTGAGGTGGTTTGGACATGTGGAGAGAATGAAGAATGAAAGGCTGACTAAGAGGGAGTATGTAAGTGAGGTGGAGGGAGGGAGAGGGAGGGGTAGACCGAGGATGAGGTGGAGGGATGGAGTCGAGAGGTATATGAGGGAGGAGGGAGTTAGTTGGGGGGAGGGTAGTCAAATGGTGAGTGACAGAGCGACTTGGAGGCGTTTTGTCTGCGGCCACCCTTTGTGGGATTAGGGGATCGGGCTATAGATAGATAGATAGATATTAATATACCTGTATTTTTTTATCACTCCCTTATCAAATCTACCATTCACTTCCTTCAACTTGAAGTTGACCGTAAGTAAATTATGATGAGAGAAGTCTATAGTTTCTTTGTCTTGGTCTGTACTGATAGAATGAAACTGTTCAGTGAATGTATTATTTATGAGACAATAATCTATTACACTACCTCTGTCCCCTATTGACCAAGTATAAACTCCATCACACTTCATCACATTATTTAGATGAGTTAGGTCATGTCAGGTCATCAAATCTATAATTATTTCACCTTTTTTTATATATTTTTCGCTCCCCAAGGAAGCCTATGTGTCTGGTGAAGTCACCTAATAATACAGTATATACGCCTCGTCCTCACATTTTATTATTTTATTTTCAATAATCATTTTGTTTTTCATATTCCTCTCATTGTCATTAACAGACATTTAAACTAAATCAGTGTTAAATTTAAATCCTCTCAAGGTTACCTCTACTTGTAATAAATCAGGATGTTTTATTGGTTTCTGTAGTATTTCTACTTTATTTGGTTTGTGTATAATCATTAATCCTCATCCCTTTCTATCATTTAAGCTTCTAGAACTTTCAGTCTTACTGCGTCCATTTGTTAAAATATATTTATCAAACTTAAGTTGGATTTCTGTTAGACAAATAATATCATCATCCAAATCAGCTTCTTTACTTCTACAATTTTTTATTTACTTAGGCTTTGAATATTGAGTAGTCTGATTCTTAATGTTTCATTTACATTTTTACCATTACTTCTGTGTTTACTTGGAGCATCATCCTATTGAGGTCTGTTTCTCAGTAATCTTCCTCCTTTGATGAACCATCCTTCCTCACCTTTTTTTCTTTTTTTCTTCTAGTTTTTCTTTTAATTGCTCATATCTGCATTTACTTTCCTCCCTCTCCTTAGCTGTCATATCTTTAGATATACCTGCTGCTTTTATCCAATCCTTGTTTGTCCTTTTTAGGTCCCTTGCATTTTTTATAATGTCCATTTCATATCTTCATTCTATAGTATTACAAGGACTAGTCTTGTCTTGTTTGCCTCAGCTTATGCTATATAAATACATCTCAGTGAAAGACAGAATAGACATAAATGAATATATAACCTAGGGATCAGCAAGAGGACACTAAAAACTACTGTACATGAAAAGAGAGGCAATAAAGACGTAAGGAAATTCAGTTTCCTGAATAGGGCAATTGATCAGTGAAATGCACTACCGAATGAAATAGTGTGTGCCAAAACTATTCGTAAATTTAAGGATATGTATGATAAAAATGGTTTAATGAGCTTGACTCATTCCTGTAAAGATACAATTAGGTAGGTAAGAGGAGCGAATGATGAGGTGAAAGAGAGAGAGATTGTCCAGGTGCTTGAGGGTGCGAAAGTGGATGTATATGGAATAACTGAAACAAAATGGAGAGGAGAAAGTGTGAGAGAATGGGAGTATGGATGGGGTATATGTGCAGGAGTAGGTGAGAATGAGAGGGCGAAGGAAGGAGTGTGTATAGTTGTGAGTAAAAGATGAAAGAAGAGCATAAGAGAGTATGGATCACTTGGGTCTAGGATTGTGTGGGTAAGGTTGAAAGTTGGAATACAAATGTGGGCAATTGTGTGTGTGCATGGGCCAACGCAAGATCGTTCTAGCAGACTGAGAGAAGAGTTCTGGATAGATATGGAAGAGTGCATGGAAAAGTTTGGAAGGAATGAGAGAGTGTTTTTGATCGGTGAAATGAATTGTAAAGTAGGGAATGTGAAGGTGGATGGAATAGTTGGTGAGAGGGGTGTGCCTGCTGAGATAGATGAGAATGGCAGTGCATTAGTGGACATTTGTGCTGGGAGGGGGTTGGTGATAGCCAATACTCTCTTCAGGCATAAAATGATCCACAGGTATACGTGGCGAGTGATGAGAAGGGTGGGTGGTGAACTGAATGAAAGGAAGGCAATGATTGATTATGTGTGTGTGGATGAAAGGATGCGAATATGTGTAATGGATGCAAGAGCTTATAGAGGTTGGGGGAGTGGACTTTCTGACCACTACTTCATGGTGGCCAGAATTCGGATCCAAGTAAGATGGAGAAATAGAAGAAGAGAAAGACGAGAGGAAGGAGTAGTTGCAAGGAGAGTGGAAAGGTTACAAGAGGATGAGAAAAAGGCAGAGTATAAGAGAGAAGTGGAGGAACGATTGGGCAAATATGAATTGGAGCAGATGGGGGACGTGGAAGGTGTGTGCAGGATATTTACAGAAGAAATATGTGCAGCATGTGATGTGGTGTGTGGGATGAAGAGAAGATGGAGGGGTGTGCAAGGAACAGCGTGGTGGAATGAAGAGGTGAGACAGGCTGTGGCACAAAAGAAGAAAGCATAGATTGAAGGGATGAGAAATAGGGGCGTGAAAGAAGTTGAGAGGCTGAAGAGAGAGTTATATGTAGAAAGAGAGAGGTGAAAAGATTAGTAAGAGAGAGTAAGAAGAGAGCGAATGAGGAATTTGGAAGGAACTTGAGTGTAAAGTGGAGGGACTGTAAGAAAATGTTCTGGAAAGAGGTGAAAAGAGTAAGACAGGGTGGAAGTGAAGTTAGCAGGGGAGTGAAAGATAAAAATGGTAGATTACTAGTGGAGAAGGGAGAAAAAGTGAGGAGATGGAGAGAACACTTTAAGGAATTGTTGAACATAGAGGATGGAAGTAATGCGAGTATAAGTGGCTGGGGAATGGCTGGGAGAAGGAGGGAGGTGAGAAGACAGGAAGAAATCAGTAGTATAGAAGTTGTGGAAGCAATGAAGAAAGTTAAATCGGGGAAAGCCCCAGGAATTGATGGAGTGTGTGGTGAAATGCTGAAGTATGGGGGAAAGATAGTAGTAGAATGGATGTGGAAAATGTGCAGATTGGCCTGGGAGGAAGGTAGAGTCCCGGAGGATTGGAAGTCAGGTATAATTATTCCCTTGTACATAGGAAAAGGGGAAAAAGAAGTGTGTGGTAATCATAGGGGCATCTGTCTTCTTAGTATAATAGGAAAAGTGTATGGTAGGATACTTATTGACAGAGTTAGAGAAAGAACAGAGGCATTAGTTGGAGAAGAACAGGGAGGCTTTAGGAAGGGAAGAGGTTGTGTAGATCAGATATTCATTCTTAGATCTTTAGTGGAAAAGTTTCTAGAGAAGGGAAAGAAGTTGTATGCGGCTTTCATGGATTTGGAGAAAGCATATGACAGGGTGGATAGAGAAGGATTGTGGAAAGTATTAAGAATATGTGGAGTAGATGGGAAGTTGTTGAATGCTGTGAAGAGTATGTATGATGGTGCTAAGGCTGCAGTGCGTGTGGATGGTGAACTGAGTGAATTTTTCTCTATGAAGGTTGGGTTGAAACAGGGATGTGTCATGTCTCCATCTGTTCAGTCTGTACATGGATGGGGTAATATAAGAGGTACAAGGTAGGGTAGTGGATGTTGGAGTGGCCCTGGTGAGAGAGGGTAGTGTTTGGAAACTCCCTGTACTGTTGTTTGCAGAAGATACTGTGTTGTTGAATGAAGACGAAGGGGAGCTGCAAGGCTTGGTGGATGAGTTTGGGAGAGTGTGTAAGAAATGGAATCTAAAGGTGAATGTAGGGAAGAGTAAAGTGATGATCTTTGAGACATGTGAAGTCAGTGAATGTACAGCGAGATTGGATGGTGAGGATTGGAAAATGTGAGTACCTTTAAGTACTTGGGTAGTGTGATGAGTAAGGATGGAGGTTTGGAGGGTGAAGTGCTTGAAAGGGTACAGCAGGGAAGAAAGGTTGCTGGTTCCTTGAAGGCAGTGATAAGAGGCAGGGAAGTGAGCATGGAAGTGAAAAAGTTACTACATGACAGTACTGTATTGTGATACCAACTCTAACATATGGTAGTGAAGCTTGGACATTGCTGGAAGGACACAAGTCAAGAGTGAGAGCAGTGGAAATGAGTTATTTAAGAGGAGCCTGTGGAGTCATATGGAGAGACAGGTTGACAATGAGGATATAAAGGAGCGTTGTGGTGTGGATGTGGATGTGATAGGAAGCATTATGAGGAATACACTTAGGTGGTTTGGCCATGTGGAGAGGATGGAGAGTGAAAGACTGACGAAGAGAGTGTATGTGAGTGAGGTGAAGGGGGGAAGAGGGAGGGGGAGGCCAAGGATGAGATGGAGGGGTGGGGTGGAGAGGTATATGAGAGGGGGGGGTGTGAGTTGGGAGCGGAGCAGTGAAATGGCGGGGGACAGAGCGACGTGGAGGTGATTTGTTTGTGGCCACCCCGAACGGGATTGAGGCATCTGGCAATAGATAGATAGATAGAGAGATAGATAGATTATATATATATATATATATATATATATATATATATATATATATATAAATATACATATATATATATACATATAAATATACATACAGTAATCACTCTAATATCCGGACGCCCAATATCCGAACATCCCCACTATCCAGACATAAGAATGTGTCATACTGTACTTTTTTTCCATACTATACTTACCTCATTTCACTCTTTAATGTCCTTTATTGGTGTGAGTAGGGTGTTAGGAGCTATGCATGTGCAGTAGGAAGGTGTTTTTCTGAGTTAGGCTAGGTTAGGGTCCATAAGTACCAGTCCAGGAGCCAGTCACCAGAATGTTTATTATTGTATGAACCTACTTCTGAACCCTCATTTTATGTTTCTTTTGCATTTATTTCAGTCATTTATGTGCCTTATTGGTGTGATTTGGGTCTTAAATAGGTGCTATGCATGTCCAGAGGGAGTTGTATGGGTGTTTCTCTGAGTTAGGGTCCATAAGTACAAGTCCATAAGCTGGGGCCCAATATCCGGACAGAACCAATATCCGGACCTACCTATGGCTCTATTACGTCGGATATTGGAGTGATTACTTATATATACATAAATATACATATATATATATATATATATATTTATATATATTTTTACACATATATATATATATACACACACATATAAATACAGTACAGTAATCCCTCCACTATCCGATGTAATAGAGCCCAGTGCATGTCCGGAAAGTGGTCCCGTCCGGAAAGTGGGCCTCTGCCTGCTGGACTGGTACTTATGACCCTAACGCAGGCTAACTTTGAAAGCCACCTAAATAACTCCCTACCGGACATGCATAGCACTTATTTAAACCTATTTAATACCCTGTTCACACCAGTAATGGACATAAAGCATGAAATAAATGAAAAGGAACCAAAGAATGAGGAATTAAAAGTGACTGTACCTCGGTCAGGGTATTTACAGCACGTCCGTGTCCGTCTTTTCTAAGGATTTAGCAGTGGTGAAAATGCTCTTGAAGCACGTACAGTAATCCAGTGTTGTGCGGCACTTAATTCTTTGCACTTTGAGTTATAATTGTTTAATACTGCACATTGTTCCTAACTGCACCACACCAGTTTCAACCACCAGTTTCAACTGCCAATTTCACTCCACAGTTAATCCTTTGCACTCTAAATTCTAATTTCTTAACACTGCACAACACTGTAAATTCCCGTGTGGTCTAGTGGTGAGGTATTGCAGTTTATTCGCTGTTTATTCACAAAAAACGAGCACATGTGGCATCCGTTGCGATAATCATCTACTCTCGATCGGAGTTAGGCAGTAACTGCTGATTAAGGGGAAACAGAGTTACCAGATCGCAATGGCCACATTACCAAATTCCTCAGTTTTCATTACCAAATTTAACTTTTCATCACCAAATTCGTAAAGCTAGCATTTTATTCTTCACTACTGTAATTATATATACAAGTGGAAATACATGTAATCACTCTCCTTATAATTAACAGCATGTTGATTATTTTCACGCTATGTAGGCTAGCAGATTAATCAGAGAGAGCAAACAATCTACCATCTCCATCCTGTGTATCCTCATACATGTGAAAAATCTGTTTGGTAATGCATTATTCTGGTTCATTATCAAACAAATTTTTCTTTACCAAATTGGCCCACATTTGGTAATGAAAAATACCAAATGGTAACCCTGACAGGGGAGGGGGGAGGGGGGGGGAAGAAAGGGGTGAAGGGTCCGTGGTGTAAACATCTGTTCGTTGCTGCGCGGCAATTTCAAATTACGGGTGGGAAAAAATTCGGATTTTGAGGGGATTTTTTCTTTTTTTTGGCTATTTTTGGGTTCTGAAGGGCCTGGCCCACAATGTCAGGTAAGTGGGGTGTCTGGAAAGTGGGTGTCCGAATAGCACGGGGATTACTGTATATATAAATATTTTACATGTCCAACTCTGGGCAAAGGCTTCAGGGCCTATTTCTCGGGGGCATTGACCTATTCCAAGGCCCAGTAGTCCTCCTACACCTCCACATGTCACCACATGGGCACTAACACCCACCATCCATGTTGAATACATGCTAGGGCTGTCTCATACAAGACTGGTGTACTGGTATTAGCGGGGATATTTTTACGACATCTCAGCGAGTCATTTGGTAGATCAGGAAAGTCTGCTTTTGGGAAATTCAAATCAGTAACTACACCCACTCCTATATCTCCTGAGGCCTTACATCATTTCAGCAGTCAACACAGCCATACCCGTCGCCTTCCCCAACTACATCCTTCCAATTGCCTGGGTCACAGTTGCAGTATCAGTCATAGTCAAGGGCCAAACACTGTATCATCTGACTTCAAACCTTCCCAGTTCAGTCAAACTCCTCATTCAGCAACTGGTTATAATGCTCTCCACAAGCATCTTTAATGTTTTCACTGTCAACACGACCTTTCCTTCATCATTCTTCACACGTATTGCTCACCTGTAATATCAAGTTTTCTCAGTTCATCTGTTTTGCCAACTTAAATTCCACATTACTCCTTTCAGTACTATTAAGGCACTCCAATAAAAGTCACTGAGATTTAGATTTGGCTCCCTCCCCCTTCTTCTTCTTTTTTTCTTCCACCTCTTTTTGGGCCCCTCAGAAGCCAAGTATTCCTCTGCTACCACCCCTTTTCCATTCCTGGAAAAGTCTTCAATTCAGTAATGAATTGCATATCTTATTGTTGCTCTGTCCAGAAGATTTTATTCTCTTTAGTAGAGATTACTTCAAATTGGAGCGGCATGACATAGCCTTCATTAATTCTTGCAACACACAAGTTCTTCCCCAGACTGAGTAAAATAAACTGGAGGTAGCAAGAATACAGTGAGATATATAATCTGATTGAAGGTGTTAATGTTCTGTGGGCTGCGTTAACCAAGGCAATTCACCTTGTATCGGGCATTATATGACGAAGGGATCATTTACATGGTCAGTGCTGGAGAATGCCTTCAGAGCATGTTAATGAGGCTACATTCACACTGATCATGTAACTGATCAGCATTTCATTTACATAGTCACTGCCCAACTTGCTGTTATTTATTTATTTTTTGTCATCATCATCATCATGAAAGGTGTCAATGGCAGAATGTTGGTGGAGAAGGAAGAAAAAGGTAGCAGATGGAGAACACACATTAAAAAATTGTTGAATGTAGGAAACGAAAGTAGTGCAAGTATAAGTGGTTGGGAAATGGCTGGGAGAAAAGAGGTGAGTAGGGGGAAAGAGATCAGTAGAACAAAAGTATCAGAAGCAGTGAAGAAAGGCAAAGTGGGGAAAGCCCCGGGAATCGATAGAGTGTTTAGAGAAATGTTGAAATGTTGAAGAGATTTCACGATAGAATTGATATGGAAGACGTGCAGATTGGACTGGAAGGAAGGTAGGATCTTGTAGGATTGGAAGTCAGGTATAATTGTTCCTCTAAATAAGGGAAAAAGGGAAAGAAAATCTTAAGTGTATTTCACTTCTCAGTGTAATAGGAGAAAAATCAGCACAGTGTTATTGCACACTTAGGTTATACTGGGTTTTGTTATCATTGCAAGATGAAAATCTGCACTCCTGCTGTTATCGCACATTTTTCAGCTCAAAATCATAATTGTCATTCACATGAGCTGGTTTCTGCTGACAGTGATGGTGCATTGTCTGTAGTTTCTGATGGCTTTGAGGGGTTCAGAGATGAGGCCCCACTGTAGGAGTTACTGGTAATCCTCAGTGGTGAAGACCACTAACTCTCCACCACTAATTCTCAGAACCCATACCTTAATCCCATCTCCGGTCTCTCTGTGACGCATGCTTCCTCTCTGTCGTTTTCATCACTGTCCTTTAATCCAGCCATGTCTACATATGTTTGTGATATATGTAAAGAGGAAAGTTGGGCTTGCAGTTGGGATGCCTAGTACCAATCAGGATAGATCCCCATAGTTCTGTGCTTTCTTTATCGTTCAGTTTCGTTAATCATGCACCAAGATTGGTACCAGCTATGCGTGATAACCAAGGGATTACTGCATAGAGTAGGAGACTTAGTGATGGAGTTAGGGTAATAACCATGGAATTAATTGGAGAAGAACAAGGGAATTTTAGGAAGGGAAAATGTTGTGTATACTAGATATTCCTTCTAAAATGTTTAGTGGAAAGTACAGTGACCTTAATTTATACAAGATTTAATTAATATATCTTGGGAGGATAATGCTGTAAAAAAAATAATAATAATAAGTTTTCTGTCTATCTATCACCAGATGACTTAATCCCCTAAGGGGTGGCCACAAACAAATTGCTTCCATGTCTCCCTGTTCCCCGCCATTTTGCTGCCCTCCTCCCAACTCTCACACCCCGCTTTCATACACCTCTCCAGTCCATCCCTCCATCTCATCCTCGGTCTCCCCCCCCCCTCCACCTCACACATACACTTTCCTTTTTAGTCTCTTGCTTTCTATCCTCTCCATATGGCCAAGCCACCTCAGTGTGTTTCTCCTAATGCTTCCTATCATATCCACACCACAACGCACCTTCAGTTCCTCATTTGTCAGTCTGTCTTTCCATGTAACTCCTCATGCTCCTTTCAGTTAACTCATTTCCACTGCTCTCACTCTTGCCTTGTGTCCTCTCAACAAGATCCAAGCTTCATTTCCATAATTATGTTAAAGCTAGTTTCACAGTTGTGTCATGCAGCAACTTTTTTACTTCCATTCTTGCTTCCCTATTTCTCATCACTTCTTTCAAATAATCAACAACCGTTCTTCCTTGTTGTGCCCTTTCAAGCACTTCATCCTCCAAATTTCCATTCTAACTCATCACACTACCCAAGTACAGTAATCACTCCAATATCCGACGTAATAGAGCCATAGGTAGGTCCGGTTATTGGTTTTGTCCGGATATTGGGCCCCAGCTTATGGACTTGTACTTATGGACCCTAACTCAGAGAAACACCTATACAACTCCCTCTGGACATGCATAGCACCTATTTGAGACCCAAATCACACCAATAAGGCACATAAATGACTGAAATAAATGCAAAAGAAACATAAAATGAGGGTTTGGAAGTATGTTCATACATTAATAAACATTCTGGTACTTATGGACCCTAACCTAGCCTAACTCAGAAAAACACATTCCTACTGCACATGCATAGCTACTAACACCCTATTCACACCAATAAAGGACATTAAAGAGTGAAATGAGGTAAGTATAGTATGGAAAAAAGTACAGTATGAAACATTCTGGTAAGTATAGTATGGAAAAAAGTACAGTATGAAACATTCTGGCTACTTACAGCAAGTCCCTGGCCACCTTGATGAATAACCGCCTCCTCTCGGACTCTGACAGTAAGAACGATTTCCTGAAGCACTTGCAGTACACTCTTCCTGAAGTCTTGCACTGAGCTTAGTCAATAACACACAGAAGTCCGTTCTCTTCACAGTGTTCACTTTTGTCCAAATAATGCTCCATTGTAACTTAGTGTTGCACTTTAACTTTTCCCAATTTTTTTAAATTTTCCAAAGCCAAAACAAAGAAGTCTGTTTACGTTAAATTTCTTTTCTACTGAGTCTTTTCTCTCAACTTGAAAACCTTAACACAACACACCATTTTTTTCACTGCACAACACTCAAAATTCCCGTGTGGTCTAGTGGAGAAGTTCTTGCTGTTTATTCACTGTCAGAGTCCGAGAGTATCACTGGCAGGCGACCTAGGGGTGCATCGCTGGGTCGTGGTGATGGCGTACCCACTGCAGAGGACTCTGAAGAAAGCCGCAAACTCACGTAGAGCGGTGACTCCACCGTGGCTGATGTGCTGGGCTGTGGCTCGGAGCATGAGGGCCTGTCTTGGGGAGGCAACGGAATGGAGCCACGGCTGGGCACAGCGGGGGTCACGAGCCTGAAAAAACTGTCAATGGTTGACGCAATGACCGACGATTCTGACGATTGATGATGCGCTGCCTGAAAGCACGCACTTCCTCCACGAGTCCCAAGGGCCCCATCTCCCTGTCGCAGTCCGGGTGTTCCAGGTAGTCTAGGACGAAATCTAGATGTTCCCAGAGTGCGCCCAGCCTGGGGATGGCTGGAATAGTGTCCTGCTGAGAGGAGTCCGCATCATCGTCGCCTTCATCGTCGGAATCTTCAAGTTCGGTACTGACACCAGCAACCGAAGACGCGATCTCGATATCAGACAACGTCTGATACCCAGGATCGCCCTCGTCGTCATCCAACCACTCACGAACATTGTCCACATCAACATCGTCGCCGTGCGTACGTAGCCGTGCATGGAAGTCATCCACGTCAAAGCCCAGAAAATTGTACTCCACATCTGTTCCGAGAAGCAGACGAGACCAACCATTTTCAAGAGTTTTCACAGGGACTTCCTTCCATGCACTAGCCCAGTTGTACAGCGCAGACTTGATGTTGTAGCGGCGAAGGTTTTCCAAAGTCCGCTTGCCTCGTGTGTCCCGTCCTTCCCTGCGCTCGTCCTCGTCCTCGAGAACAACCATCACCTCGTCCAGGACCTTCCGACGGTATAGGCGCTTTGTTGCCACGATCACTCCTTGGTCCATTGGTTGAATGAGAGCAGTCGTATTAGGTGGCAGAAACATGCACCTAATACGACTATTTTTAGCCACCAAGTCCTTGTCGCATGGGTGGGCAGGTGCATTGTCGAGTAGAAGGAGAGCCTTTACCTGGTCGCGAGGGATTCCCAGTGTCTTCGTCTGGTAATGGATGACCTCCTTGACAAAGTGACGGTGAAACCAGTCTTTGAAAATCACAGCTGTGAACCATGCTTTCAAAGAATGGTACCAGACGACAGGAAGGACATCCATCACCCCACGAAGGCACTGAGGCTGCTTTGCATGGCCCACAACAACGGGCTTAAACCGGTGCATGCCGTTAGCACTGGCACAACACAAAGCAGATATCCGTTCCTTGGAAAGCTTGTGGCCAGGTACACGCTTCTCCGTCTCCTCGGCTAGAGTGTTCGTTGGCAGTGAGCGATAGAATAGGCCAGTTTCGTCAGCATTGTAGACTTTACTGAGAGTTAGGCTCTCCCTGTCGATCAAGCCTTTCACCTTGAGCCGAAACTCATCAACTCCATCCTCGTTAGCGTCCAATGCTTTGCCATGTGCTTTACGGTTGGTAAGGCCATGTCGCAACTTGAACGCGAAGAGCCAACCCTCGGATGCCTTGAAGTCTAGGGCGTCGTGAAGCCTTGCGAACTTCTCAGCAGCAGCCTTCAGCTCCGTTCCACGTACCATCACACCAGCTGCACGTTGCTGTCGATACCAAATCAACGTGGATCGGTCGATTTCTGCAAACTTGGGGGTAAACATAACCTTCCTTTCCACGTTGCGTTTGCTTCTTGACGAGAAGTCAGCCGTGTACTGCATGAGTTTGTCTCGGGAACGTTTGATATTGAACAAAGTCGACCGGGCCAGGTTATACTCGCGGAGAATGCGGGAAGAAGACCAACCCGCATCAACTTTCTCCAATATCTCCCTCTTCTTTTCCAGAGTCAACACCACTCTCTTCCTTTTCTCAGGTGGCGGGGCCATCATCACACACGCTAAGAGGAGGCCCGGGAGCAGCAGGAGGCCCTGCAGCAGGTAGGGCACCACCACAAAAGCGATCACGTGGGCAGCCATTATGAGGAGCGTACGTTCACTCGCGGTGAGAGACAGGCGGGAAGTGGGGAGGATGCAGCGGCGCTCTATCGGACGTCAGAGGAATGATGCGCCAAAACAATGCTCTCCCGCGGCGCGCGTGGCAAGTTCAAATTACGGACGGGAATTTTTTTTTTTTTTTTTTTTTTTTTTGTGTGTGTATGTGTGTGTGTGTGTGTGTGTGTGTGTGTGTGTGTGTGGACCATTTTGGGAATGTTGGATCCCAGGACGATTAGGTCCGGGTAGTGGGGATGTTCGGTTATTGGGCGTCCGGATATTAGAGTGATTACTGTACTTAAATGCACTCCTATTATCCATTTCCTCATCATCCAACCTCACTGTGCATTTAGAATAGCACAGAAATGTCAGAATATGTTAAACTTAACGTGGCATCACATTGGGCTGAAAATGAAATTGTTTACAGATTCACACATATTCATGTATTTTTCTTACCTTTCATTCATTTGTCTGCAGATGGAGAATGTGATAGAATTTGAACCTGGACTTAACTCTTTTGTGGATAAACTAAAAGAGATGAGGGAAGCATCAGCACGAGTCATCCTTCTCTATGCCAAGTAAGTGATAGTGCTTTGATAGGTTATGTAATGTTGGTAGTGAAGTGGTATAGTAGGTGTCAGTTTTGGGCACAAGGTAGGAGACCTGCTGATTAAAGTACCTTTTCATCTTTAATTCCAAATCAGTATGAACTTAAATGCTCTTATTACTGTACTTCTATATTACCATGAACAAAATTAGTCTGTAGATTTCCTGGTGAGTGACTTTTGTCCATCCATCCATCATCCAATCCTACGTTGCCCCATGAGGAGCTTAGAAGCCCAGGGCAAGGCAGTTGGTCCTTACATTTAAGATGAGAGTGACCAGCCTCATTCATCCCTGAGTGGCATTACATGAGCAATAAACCCCAATCACCCCTTGGATATAAACCTTCACCGGTTCAATCATGGAGCACTAAAAACAGTAATAACACATTGTGTCTTTATTTTACCAATTCCTGGTTCATAATTTATAACCACATATGAATACATGCACTGGATGTACTGTAAGTTATAACAAATTTCGACCTCCACCATTAGTCAAACCCTCAGGCAAGCCAGCCAACCTTCTAACCATCTATCATCCAGTCCTTCTTTGCCCCAACTGGAATGTAGGGGCCTGGGGTTTGGCTACTCAGTCCTGACATTTAAGTTAAGGATGACTACCCTCACTCATCCCTGAGTAGCATTGTAAATGTATCAACAACAAATCCAAACCACTTATTGGATGTAGGCCTTTATGGGTCCCATCCAGTTGGAGCACCTTTATCTGCTAGACCATACGGCATCACTTGGTTATATATTTATCACACAGTGCATTGGTTTCCTGGATTACAGGAAACATTTGGCCTCCTACTTAGTGCAGTCACCTTAAGGTTGCGTTATATTGAGTGGATAGTGAGTGCCCCTGTCTACCCTACGAACCTGAAACGTATTGGCATATATTAATACTCAGTATATTTTCTACGTGGTGTTAGGTGTGGCGACCGTTATCCACTCACTTGATATAGTGCTGCCTCCTCCCTCCATCACCTTTATCATTCTTTTTCTGTGTCTGCCCTCCTCCCTACGTATTTCTCCCATATTTCCTGTCACTTTTTATTACAGTTCTTCCCACTTCAGATGGCTTTACATTGAGTGACAAGCCTAATGGTGTCCTACAAGCCCGGGAGCCATTTATAGCGGTGGATGGTAACCACAAAACCAACCCATACGTGTTCCCTAGGTGTCAGCAAGTGGGTAGGCGAAGGGTTAGTGCCCCTCCTCGTAAAACAAGTAACTCAAAGACAAACGGCTGCCCCTTATGGGATTAAGGCATCTGGCTATAGGTAGATTGATTTTCTATGTGTATGGTAAACCATGGGGGTGTCCACCATGTACTCTTTAAGTATGACCACCTTGAAATTACTACAGTGCTTAGCAAGCCAGATAGTTACCATTGCTCCAGGAAACCATTTACCATAGTGAGTTATAAGCATATACAGTAAAACCTTGATTAACTGCCCACATATGTGGGGAAGGAGCTGACGGATAATCCAAAAGGTCGGTTAATTGTAAATAAAGTCTGCAGGAATAAAACATACCTTTTTAAATAAGTGACCTATCCCTAACCTACCTCATTTAAATCCCTCTATCCATTTTTGTTAATTTGCCATTCATATTTCAGTAGCATTTGCCTTAAAACATTAATTACTTTAGTAAAATAAATATGATCTAGCACAGAAACTGTGAATAATCATGTCAAAGAACATACAGTAAGACCTCACTATAACGGACTAATTGGGGCCCAAACCATTCTGAAAAATGCGAAATTCCAATAAAAGCGACATCCAGACTTCCCCTTGCTAATCCAGACTTTTTCCGTTATATCAGACATTAGTCTGGATCACATGAACAGTTTTTAAGCTCTTTTGACTTACATTGCAGTACTGCACTGTGTTACAACTTCACTGCATTAATCAAATGGTATGCTATGTATAATAATACTGTACTGAACGTTGATAAACATGTCTTTTATTTACCTTATTGTGTTAAACACAGCTGAAGTGGTCAGGCAGTCTGGACTGCTTCTGGCTTTATGGGACTTAGTTTGGTAGCTCCTCAAGTCCGATAAAAGCGAATTCTGGTCTATTAAAGTCAATTATATCGAGGTTTTACTTAATATCGTACTGTAATAACAAAGTAACCTGGTTCCATCTGTGTTGTAAAGCTGAAAATTTTCAAGTTTGGCAGACTGCATGAGCTCATTCAGTTTCTCATGAAAAGGCTCTGTAGCCTCAACATCTGCACTGAGACTCTCACCACACATGAACTAATTGCTAATGTCATGGCATTGACAAAACTACCAAAGCCAACCAGAACTAGCCTTGAAATTTATTACACCGAGATGCTGGGCAAGACGTTCAGCCGTGTGCTAGATGTAACAACCACGAATGGAAACACTACTTGATCTTTTTTGTGAAAACCACCAGTAAACTGATTCTTCTAATGGTAAATGTACATTTTACTGTAAGCAGCAGAAAGACCTCACCAATTTAGTTCGTATTCCTCTAGTTTGTTTTCAGTATTTTTCTCACTTTTCAGGGTGGTTAAAAAACATTTTCCTGCTTAATTTTTTTCCCCATGTTATTACAGTATTATTCCATTCCTTAAGCTATACCTACGATTGTTTCTGGCATCATGGAAGAAATTTACTCAAACATAGTGAAAGATTTCCCATTTCCCAACTGGAAATTAGGTTTGGTTAGGTTAGGTTAGCCCTCTCATTACCAGTCAACGCAGGCTGCGTCCAGCTGCGAGCGAGTACTTGGGACACGGTCCTGGGTGCCCAAGGCCACACACTGAGAGATCTCCCCTGTCACCATGCTATTCCTGCACACTCGATAGTTGATAAACAATTTATACCCACACCCTTATTTATGCTTCGATAATTGTAATTTCTTTTCACCATAATCCTGAATAAATATACTTGCTTATGGTGTTGTAAAAAAGATCAGCCGAATGTAAATTATGCCTTAATTTATTTATTTTTTACTTCAGTTTTTCTCAGTTTTTTCTTATAGAAATATAATTTTTATGATAAATGTTGCTGAGAAAAAGTTATAGGGAATTTATTTGGCTGCATTTTAGTGTATAAAGAATCAATTAGGGCCGATTTTATGGAACGCGAAAGGAAATTATCTTACGCTTGAGCAAGGCTCATAGCACACTGACTTGGGCAGTAGGGCGACGCACAGAGCGGGGTGGGTTGAGCATGGTGGAGGAATTCACGGGGATGCAAGTAGTGCATTGTTCTCACCTAGAAATGGATGCAAAATCATTCTATAACCAAGAAAATGGGCCATTTCGTTTGACGCAACTGGCGTCAAATGGTAACTAGCAATTGAAATGTGCACAGAAGCAGCCTGCGTCAAATGGTAATGAGTGCATGAATTTGCACCACACCCATAAACACCAAAGGGTTCAATTATTTTGAGGGAGTAGACTGTAGCACCAGTCAAACAGGGTGGTACACCTGAGATGGATGCCAAGCTGGTGACAGGGAGAGCTGGAGCTCCTGTTTCACTAGCCCTCAGGATCTGGTCCTGACCATCCCCCTTTGCTGAACATTTTCAATGCGTTCACTTACACAGAGAGTAGGCCAGCATACTCTCATAATACCTCTACCTTCAACTGTCTTCATCACACTAGACGCACATTTGATATCACACCTTTTTGCATTCCCCCTTAGCAATGGCTACTGCATTATCATCAGCAAATGTAGTGGTAGCTCACATTGCTACCATTGGCAGGGTAGGGCTGGCAGCACAGGGTCCTCCCGGTCACTTGCAAATGCAGTTCACGCTTGTCAGTGGAGAAGCGCAAGCTCAGTCCTATACTCGACCAATATCCATGGTCTTAGTACCAAATTGAATTCAGTTAACTTTTTTCTTCAATCAGTATCCTCTCTAGCCCTGTTCCTCACAGAATCCAAAATTTCTCCCTCTGCTGAAATATCCCCATTTTGTTTTCCTGGCTACCACCTCCTCACAAACTTTCATAACAAGGGTAGCACCTGAATTTGCAGTTGACACTGTTCTGAACTTCACTTCAACTAATTTTGATTATTCACTGTATAAACTAAATTATCTAAATATTACCAAATATGTCTGTGTAGTCTATCACTCCCCCAATGCGTCTTCAGAACCCAGTGTATTTGACTCCATATCCACACAGTTGCCTAATCATAACCTCACCCTTACCACTGAAAATACCATTTTGGGTAATTCTGATGTACAAAATGTAGAATGGTTATTGCATTCTGCCAAGGCTGATGATACTGGTCTAGAATATAAGCTGTTTTCAGAATCGTTTAATCTCATGTAGTTGGTAAAGCAAGAAACCAGAATTCCAGATAATCCTGCCCATAATGCGTGTCTCTTGGATCTATTCCTGACAAATAATTCAGATCAGCACTGGATAGAAGTAGTGTCACCAGTTGGATCCTCTGACCACAATCTCATCAAAGCCTCTTTAGTTGGCTCCCCAGTACAGTACCTCCTCGTTCTGAACCTGTCAGGGTGACATGGTGGCACTTTGATGGGGCAGACTGGGATGGATTCAGAAATTATCTTGCTGACATTCCATGGCAGTCTTTCTTCTCTAGTGACATAAGTTTTACCCAGTCCCATATTAATGACTTAGTATTAGTTGGTATGGATTTACTCACTTGATGTAGTGCTGCTTTCGGGTGTTTGCCCTTTCCTCTCCTCCATCCTTCTTTCCTTCCATCCTCCTTTTCCTTCTTTCCTTCATTCTTTCCTTGTTCTTCTGCCTATGGGTGACTTTACACTCCCTCCTCTGTCTTTGTTACCTTCATTCTTTCCTCAGCCTTCTGCCTGTGGGTGACTCTACACCGCGTGACAAGCCAAATAATTTCCTGTACACCAGGAAACATTTACTACACTGGGTGGTAACCATATAACCAAATTGTGGCACCTGGTGGTTTAGTGGGTAATTATTGCGCTCTAATTGGATTAAGCCGGTGAAGGTTTACATCCAATGTGTGGTTGGATGTTGATTGCTCATGTAATGCCACTCAGGGATAAGTGAGGCTGGTCACTCTCATCTTAAATGTTGGGACCAACTGCCTAGCCCTGGGCTCCTACACTCCTCATGGGGCAATGTAGGATTGGATGATGGATGAATGGATTTATTCATACCAAGTCAACAGTTCACTAAAAGATCGAACTCCTCAAAATTGTTTGATAGTAATTGTGCCAGAGCATCAGCCCAAAAGTCATTAGCATATAACTCTTACTCAAAATAAAAAACATCTGGATCACTCAGTCAGTTTAAAATTGCTAGAAACCACGCAAAAGCAGTAATAAATCTTGCTAAATCAGACTTTCTTCAAGAACAAGCATCCAGACTACTAATAGGAGATAGGAGATATTCCTGTCTCCATCCATCCATCATCCAATCCTACATTCCTCATGAGAAGCTTAGGAGCCCGGGACTAGGCAGTTGGTCCCGACATTTTAGATGAGAGTGACCAGCCTCACTCATCTCTGAGTGGCATTACATAAGCAGTCAACCCTAATCACCCATTGGATATAACCTTTACTGGCTCAATCCAATTGGAGCGCAATAATTACCCACTAAACCACCAGTGCCAAAATTTGGTTATATGGTTACCACCCAGCACAGTAAATGGTTTCCTGGTGTACAGGAAACCATTTGGCTTGTCACTCAGTGTAGAGTCACCCACAGGCAGAAGGAAGAGGAAAGTTTGACAGAAAGATAGAGAGAAGAGAGAGTGTAAAGTCACCTGTAGGCAGAAGGACAAGGAAAGAATGAAGGAAAGAAAGACAGAAGAGGATGGAATGAAAGACAGATAGAGGAGAGGAAAGGGCAGACACCCGAGAAAAAGTGTTGAAATTCTCAGTGTTTCACTTAACAGTTACCACAGCTGGACCTCGTATGTCTGATCACTTGCTAAACCACCTCTTCGAAATTTGGATTATTGTACAGTACCCTCGCATCCAGTACACGTTTTTCCAGTACTATTTTCGTCCAGTATGGTTGGCAAAAGAAAAAAAAAAAAATTTATTACTGTAGTACGGATTTGTTGGACTAGTATGGATCAGCCACGCAAAGTGGGCCAAATCTGAGGAGTTCTCTTTAGTCGCGGCACACGACTCTGAGGTCATTATAATACCCTGGCAACCTTCCATTCAAAAGTGCCTCCGATTTCGTATCATGTTATACACGACTTATATTGTTATGCATGAGTATATCACACACAAATATTATTATACACGAACATACACTAATCACATGCGTCTCGTATTATACACGAAATCAAATGCTCTTTTGAATGGTAGGTTGCCAGAGCATGATAATAACAACCTTAGAGTCTTGCACTGTAACAATAGTACTGACGTGCTACGTCCAGCACTACCACCTGTGTTTGCGCGCTAAGATGGCCAACACCGAGGAACGTTTACCTAGTACTGCCGCGCCAATACAGTATTGCACTTCCCCTTGATGATGAAGACAACGATGTGTCAGTGTGTGACTATGAGGGATTTATGAGGGAGGTTGAGGCAGAGAGACCTCCTCAGGATCCTGACAGCCTTCCTCCAGGGGGGTCAGTAGGACCTCCTGCAGCTTCGGAAACCCCTCCCCCTTCCCCCCCCCAAGCCCATCATCACTCACTTTTGAGGTTGGTAAAATCTTAGTTGTGTCAAAATGTAGTGAAGCTGAATTTGGGGTTGATTTTTTCCAAGGCTTGTCTGACATTATCCATTTTTCCTATAAGGTCTGTTGTTTGTTCAGTACAGATTTAGTCCAGTACGGCAGTACTGTCTGACAAAAATACCATACTAGACGCGAGGGTACTGTACAGAGTTTGTAGCTTCTTCACTGATGAGCAGTAGCTGTAGTTTATAATAGTCACGTCCACTCTCAGCTGGAATGTTGCTCATCCTTGTGGAATGGATGTGAATAGGTTGCACTAAACTGCTAGACAAAATTCAGAACAAAGCTGTTAGAATTATTAATAATCCTACTATTACAATAAACTACCTCCCCTACAGGTAAGAATGAATGTTGCCTCCTTTGCATTATTTTTACAGATACCTTTTTGGCAAATACTCAGATGAAGTTGCATCCATTGTGCCACCTCTCCATGCCTCCCCCAGTGCTACATGGGCGTCCGATAGCACTAATGACTGAATTGTCACACTGCTTTATTGCAGAGCTTCTGCCTATCAGAAATCTGAATCTCTTTGGAACTCACTTCCCCAGAGTTGTTTCCCCCCAAACTTCAACGTACAGCTGCTCAAGTCCAGCTGTTACAGACTTTTTATGAATTGAGGACACCATTAATCTGATGTATGGATTATTTTTTTTATTCGTTTACTTTTCCTCCCTCTGTTGTTATTTAAAAAAAAAAAATGTTAGCTTAGGTTTAGTTAAACTCTAGGTAAGGACAGCTGCTTCCACCATTACACTGACTAATCCAAAGAAGAGTTGATACAGCAGAACCTAGCTAAAAATGATGGGAAAATAGTTTCAATATGATATGTTTATTTACCATCCCAGAAATAATCAGAAAAATATAATAGACCATCAGGAAGAAGAAGAAGAAGAAGAAGAAGAACTGATTTGGGAAGGTGCTTCTAGTGCTTAAAGTGAGGAACTGTGTACCCTTCTAATTCACCACCTTTTGGTAAAATCAGTGTTTTTCAGATTGAGGTGGCTTCCTTTCCCTTTTCACTTATATCAGACTTAAGAGAAAAAGTTTTTATCCTATCCTGATTATGCCTCAGATCTTTCGCTGTTGTAACACCCACACTGTACTCATCCGTGAGGCTTGCTACTGATCTTCCTTCCTTCAGTTCAGCTTCTCATTGATACTAAGCACAACACGTTTCCTTTTGCCTTTTTGGCGATATTGTCACATCAGCAAACCCGTGGAAGCACAAATACGGAGCCAGAAGGAGCTGCATACTCTGCAGTATCTCAACGAAGACTGAGGCCTGATACACTCTGGACAGTCACTCACACTTACTGAGATACCAGAAACTCACCATGTGTGCTGTTGTTGCAGCCACACCTGTTCACTCTTTGACCAGTCATATCACAGAAATGACTGTCCACGTCCAGTCAAAATATTGCTGGCTTTTATTGTGACCAGAAAGGGAGCTGACTCTGAGCGGCACATGACTGACAGTGTGTACACCCCCGTAGAGATGCATTTAACAATATTTGATCAGACCGGGACTGGAGCATGACTGTTTGTGAAGTGTGTATCAGACCTAAATTCACCTACTCACACAGCCTCCCCATGCCACCTACACCTTCACTGCTGGTGATATCGCTGTGTTTCAAATGAGTTTTAACCACCAAAATGTATCAGTTGATTTTCTGGATGTGGCCCCAAAGAGTAAAGAGTCCAAGGGATAGTTGTGTGTTATTGCTGAAGAGTGTAATTGTAAATGTGTATAAAGGGAAGGGTGATGCCCTGGAAAGAGGGAATTATAGAGGTATAAAGCTTTTAGATCAGATAATGAAGGTAATGGAGAGAGTTTTAGAAGGTATGATTAGAGAAAGAGTGAATATTGATGAGATGCAGTTTGGGTTTATGCCAGGTAGGGGGACCACTGATGCCATATTCATTGTTCGACAGCTTCAGGAAAAATATATTGGTAGGAGAAGGGATCTTTATTTTGTTTTTGTTGATTTGGAAAAGGCCTTTGACAGAGTCCCTAGAGAGGTGGTGAAGTGGGCAATGAGAAAGCTTGGCTTGGAGGAGTGGCTGGTTAGGGTGGTTATGGCCATGTATGTGGGTGCTCACACCCAGGTGAGAGTGAATGGAGATTTGAGTGATGAGTTTTCCGTGAATGTTGGTGTGCATCAGGGGTCAGTCTTGAGTCCCATGTTGTTTATCATGGTACTTGAAGCCCTTTCACGTGACTTTAGAAACGGACTCCCGTGGGAGTTGTTGTATGCTGATGATTTGGTGTTGATTGCAGAGAATGAAAGGGAGGCGGAGGAAAGGTTTAGGAAGTGGAGAGATGGTATGGGGCAAAAGGGTTTAAGGGTAAATGCAGATAAAACAAAAGTGATGATATCTAGGGTTGGTGGCGGTACTGTCAAAGACGAGGGAGAGTGGCCATGTGCAGTTTGCCACAAGGGCGTGGGAAGTAATTCCATCTTGTGCGGTGTGTGTGATAAATGGGTGCATAAGAGATGTAGTGGTATCAGAGGTAGACTGCGAGATAATGCTGATTTTATGTATACGGCGTGCCGGGGTGAGCAGGTGGAGATCGTCAGACGTGAAAGAATTGAACTTGCTGGTGAATCTCTTGAGTGTGTGGAAGAGTTTTGTTATTTAGGAGACATGTTGTGTGCTGGAGGTGGGGCTGGAGCTAGCTCTGTGGCTAGGGTGAGAAGTGGTTGGAAGAAGTTCAGGGAGCTCTTGCCTCTCCTGACATTGAGAGGGCTCTCCCTACGTGCTAAGGGGTCTTTGTATGCAGCGTGTGTTAGGAGTGTAATGCTGTATGGCAGTGAGACCTGGGCAGTGAAGGAGGAAGACATTCGCCGGCTCAGACGTACAGAAATGACAATGATTAGGTGGATGTGCAGTGCGTCCCTGCGTCCAAGGCCTGGAGGGGCTGGGTTTACAATGGAAAAGTTGAGAGGTAGGATGGGACTGGAGTGTATTGGTGTTGTGATGAGGAGAGGTAGATTGAGGTGGTTTGGACATGTGGAGAGGATGGGGGATGATAGTTGGGTGAGGAAGGTGAGAAGTGTTAATATTGGGGGTGGGGTTATGAGGGGTAGACCGAGAAAGACATGGGACGAGGTCATTAAGTGTGACCTTAGGGTTAAGGGACTGAACAGGGAGGCTGCAATGGATCGTGCAGCATGGAGAGCCGCCATTAGGTGACCAAGGCCGACACATGCAAGCATGTTGGAGCCTTTAAAAACGAAAACGAAAACTGGCCATATGTTTATTTATTTATTTTGGGGTCCGGGATTGGCAGTTAATCCGAAAGTCGATTAATGGAGGTTTTACTGTACTAAAACCTGTAAATGGATGCCATGTGGTTTAGTAGGCCAAATTGTGGCCACTGGATGTGGCCCCAAAGAGTAAAGAGTCCAAGGGATAGTTGTGTGTTATTGCTTAATAAATGCCACTCAGGGACATGTAACTGGTCACTCCTGCCTTAAATGTCTGGATTAAGTAGCCTAGCCCAAGCCTTTGTGCTCGTGATGTCAAGAACAATACAGGATTGGGTTATGAATGGGTGAATGTTAAGCCTTAATTTTTCAGGGTTCACTGTATTTTGTGTTTTTTGTATAGTATTTCAGCTTTGTTTTGTTTAAAACTATATCTTGCATCTTGGATGGGTAATGTATATCATTACTGTAGCATAATATATTTTATAGTTAGTCATTCATAAGTATTTCATTATACCTACTACTTTATTTAAGGAACTTAACTCTGAGGGAAGCAGAGACTAGTACAGTATGTTGTCTTTATTTGCATTTACAGCAAGGAGGATGCAAGTACCATCTTCCATGATGCCAACTACATGAACATGACAGGACGCGGTTATGTGTGGGTTGTAACTGAACAGGCTCTCAATGCCAACCACGTCCCACCTGGTGCCATTGGACTCAAGCTAGTTAACGCTTCTGATGAGGATGCTCACATCACTGACAGCCTGTGAGTTATTCTCTGATTCCAGTTATCTGTATAGTCACAGGTTTATTACAGTTAGCCAATATTGCATAAGTACTGTTCTGTATCGGTGCCTAATAAATTTGATGGCATTCAGCAAAAAATATGAAGAAGTTTTGAGAATGCAAAATAAGTCCAAGGCTACCTGGTAGTCATAAGAGATCACCATCAAGCCTTGTCCACTCCCATACCATAGTTATAACTTTGAAACAACATCAGTCTCCAATTAACCACCAGGGTATCATCAGCGCTTTAGTTTAGGTGTCTGCGCTGTTACTTCAGCTGTTCAGTTACAGTTGCAGACTCAGCCATAATCTCACACCCACATTATTCATGTAGGTACTAATGCACTTGCCAGTTCCAGCTCATCTACACTAGTATTTATTCCATTTCACTGCACTCCACTTGCTGCTTACCACCAAAAATGAGTAAAAATTAGTTTGTAACACACTTTAACTGGTAGTTATTTCACTTTACTGCACTTTGCATTATGCTTTAACTCCAGCACCATACTATTATTTCATCACTGACATCAACACACCCAGTACTGACAAAGTTCATAGACCATCCTGAAACAAACAAATGATTGTAATTTGCATGTTAGCAGCCATGTAAGTGAAAGTATCAATTGTATATCAACCAGTGACACTTCCTATGGAATTATAATGATTTTGTAAGGGAAAATGTGATCATGTTTAGAAGAAAGTTCCAGACTTTTTAGTCATCTTATAAGCTATTCATCACACATTGGTTCATTATGAAATTAGGGTTTTCATTACAGTATATAGTGCAGTATACCAGTACGTAGGGGTGGGTTTATGTATTGTTTATAAAGGCCCCATCATGCTTGCATGTGTCGGTCTTGATCACCTAATGAGGGCTCTCCTCTCTGCTCGATCTCTGTCAGCCTCCCTGTTCAGTCCCTTATCCCTAAGGGTCTTTTTTGGTATGCCACAAGCAGCCCTACTCCCAGTGTTTGCAATTATCACCTTCTGGACCTAATTGTCATCCTCCATCTTCACCACATGCCCAAACCATCTCAGTATACCCCTTCATCACAACACAAATAGATTCATCCCATTCTTCCTCTCAACATTTCAGTCACAATCCTAGACTCCCGAGGCCTCACATTCAAGGACACACCACACATCTGTCTAATTAATGTTATTTCTGTATGTTGAATCTGTGATTATCCTCTTCCTTTACTGCCCAGGTCTCATTACCAGACAGCATTACACTCCTAACACATGCTGAATACAAAGATCTCTTAGAACAGAGGGAGAGCCCCCTCAGTGTTAGGAGAGGCAACAGCTCCCTGAACTTCCTCCAGCCACTCCTTACCCTAGGTACAGAGCTAGCTCCAGCCTCACCTCCAGCACAGAACATGTCCCCTAAATAACAAAACTCCTCTACACACTCAAGATACTCTCAAGCACGAGCATTCAATTCATGCCCAACAATTTCGACGTGCTTTCCTCGACACAATGCACAAACAACGTCAGCATTATTTTGCAGCCTACCTCTGGTACCACTGGATCTCTTATGCACCCGCTTACCATAAATACTGCACAAGATGGAATTATTTCCCACACCATTGTGGCAGACTGCACATGGTCACCCTCCCTCTTCTTTGGCAGTACCACCATCAGCTCTAGATATCATCAATTTTGTTTTATTCGCATTTACTCTCAGACCCTTGTGCCCCATTCTGTCTAACCACTTCCTAAGTCTTTCCTTCACCTCCCTTTCAGTCTCTGCAGTCAATACCAAGTCATTAGCATACATCTTCCATGGGAGTTTATGTCTGAGGTCATGTGAGAGAGCTTCACAACGTGCTGTAAATCGGCAAGCAAAAGCTAAATTAATATCAGTATCTGTATCAGAAGGGAAGAATTATCCAATAATTGAAATAGTATAGTAATCGGCTGAATAACATTGAAAAATAAATATTTGTTTTACCCATTGACCTTCGACTACATTCAGTCCTCAAGTAACACAGACAGTAAGGACTGGATATGGACTGTAAAACCTGCATTTCTCAAACTATATGTTTGGATGTACAGTATGATGGCACAATGTGTTGTGGCAACTTTCCAAAACCCTCACTTTTACCCCTTCTTACCACTTTACCCCACGTAAATTACCCCCACTAATACCCACCATCTGGTAAAACACTGAAAGAGATATAACTGTTGCAATTAAGAACATGAATGGTATCAAAAATAGCATTAACCAGAACAAAAGTTGGGCTGGAAACCCCTTCGTTGTTGATGTGTAGCTCCCCAGCACTCTCCCCATGCCCCCCAATGTTGTTGTCATAAAGTTTCGCTTTCTCATATCATGCGGGCTTCTTTAGAGATGTTAGGCCGTATGCTTAGAAAGAAATTTTTGGGTTTTGCTATTTAAGGGAATGATATGGAACTAAAATGTTTCCTAACCAGGAAAAAATACTCTTCTCATCCATGTGTTCTCGTTTGTTTGCGTTCAGTTTTACTGTCTTTGTTTGATTTCATGCTTCTTAACACATTCGGACTGACTGAGCACATGGCTAGTTGTTCTTTCTCTGGCACACCACATAACACCGTATTAGCTTCTTAGTCAGCTTCAGGACAACATTATGAACTTTCACTGCTGCCAGGTTCGCATCACCAGAGTTTCCACACACGAACTTCTTTATCTTCTCCCGGTCCTTCCATATTGTTCTGATGATGCTTTCATTCATGCATTGCTTTTTTGTCATTTCTGCTTGTCTTTTTCCTTGCTCTAACAATTTACTATCTCATACTTCTGGGCATACATGAAGATGCACTGCTTTCTGGGTGGCTGGGGCTGATCACGTGGCATGGCTAAGAGTCATTGTCCTTACTTGACACTTAAACACACACACACACAAAATCTTCCTGTACAGCACAGGTAGAACTTGGTGAGATGCAAGAAAGGACTGATGGCTGCATGCTCAGTTGGTCTGAAATGTGTTGGGAAGCTCGAAATTGAACAAAGAATGTGGAACTGAATGCTAACTTACAAGAACACATGAATGAAAAGTTTTTTTTTTTTTCCTGATTAGGAAATATTTTTGTTCCATTTCATCCCGTAAAATTGCAAAACTCATAGGCCTATGAGTGCGGGGTAAAGTCGGTGAGACAGGAGAAAGGGCTGATAGCTGTGTGCTCAGTTGGTTCGATATGTGTTCGGAAACACAAAATCGAACTAAAAATGTGGAACCGAACTCTGTCTCGGGGCTATTGTGCTGTATTATTTTCAGCCAAGATCCTGTTAAGCCATTAGATCTTTAGGCTGTTTGGAGTTTAGGCTGTAAGATGTTTAGGCTCCAGAAACCTCTGGGTTGTGAGATGCTTAGGCTGAAGGCTGATAAAATTATATAAAACTGTACCAACCTGACCTAACCTCAGCAGTGTCATGTTGTTGAAGTTTGGTTATTTAGGCTGTTTACAATTTAGGCCGTATGTTGTTCAGGCCGTTAGGCAATTCAGCTCTTTGCCAGTTTGGATGTTACAGCCTAAATAACTTAGCTACAGCTCAAGCAACCAGGACTGCTTATGAGAATACATGGATGAAAGAATATTTTTTTTTATTAGCAAACATTTTGTTCCATTTCATCCTCTAAAATTGCAAAACCCATATGAGTGTAAAATTGCGAAACCCATATTAATGTGTGGTAGAGCTTGGTGAGACATAAGAAAGGACTGATAACTGTATGCTCAGTTAGTGCGAAATGTGCTGGGAAGTTTGAAATCGAACAAAGAATATGGAACTGAATGCTAATTTATGAGAACATGTGGATGAAAGTAATTTTTTTCTGATTAGCATACATTTTCGTTCCATTTCGTCTCCGAAAATAATGATACCCATAAATTCTCGTCTAATCATATGGCCTTGAGTGTGCCCAGGACAGGTATCCGGATGTAAGCTGGGCAGTCATGGCGAGTCAAGTGGGTGACGTCACCGTAAGCGACTTTCAAATTTCATCACCAGACCAGCTGACTTCCCGTGTGAGCTCGAGTTTTTCCAGATGTTCATATGACCCATCACATTATGCTGAGTGCATTAGAACAATAACATGTTACTGAAGGATTGAGTGTACTGTATACACTTGCTGACACTGCGGCAATATGATGCAGAACTACAGTTACTTAACCACAATTATAGTTCATAAAGTTTACAGGGGATGTGGGCAAAAAATCATAATTTTACATAGTTACGTTTGGAGGCCCTGGACCCAAACTAATTTTTCCCACAAGAAGTTCAGTTTAACTTTCAATGATTTGAAATTCATGGTGATTTTTAGGTGCCTATGCCCATCAAAATTCGAGATTCCACTGTGTACATATATATATATATATATATATATATATATATATATATATATATATATATGTGTATATATATATATATATATATATATATATATATATATATATATATATATATGTATATATATATATATATATATATCTATCTATCTATCTATAGCCCAACGCCCTAATCCCGCAAAGGATGGCCGCAGACAAAACGCCTCCAAGTCGCTCTGTCACCCACCATTTGACTACCCTCCCCCAACTCACCCCCTCCCTCTTATACCTCTCAACTCCATCCCTCCACCTCATCCTCAGTCTACCTCTCCCTCCCTCCACCTCACCTACATACACCCTCTTAGTCAGTCTTTCATTCTCCATTCACATGTTCAAACCAGCTTAGTGTATTTCTCCTAATCTTCTCAACCACATCCACATCCACCCCACAGCGTTCCTTCACTTCTTCATTCGTCAACCTGTCCCTCCACGTCACTCCACATGCTCCTCTCAAGTAACTCAGTCGGACGCCTACTTACGAAGGATCAACTCTCGAAAAATCTGCTGATATGAAAAAAATTGTGTGTGTTTGTGTATGTGTATTTACCTATTTGTAGTATACAGGAATTGAGCAATGCTTGTATTGTCCTGTCTCCATTTCCACATTTATCTAGTTTATCTTTACACACATGAATGTTTTTCTCCTGCACAGCCTTTTCATCTAAGTCGTTCCAAATACTGATGTATTTACCTAATATACCTAATTGTGATACACACGAAATGTACTATGCTCGTGGGTTCCCGTCGCTGTTTCTCAATAAGTCAAGTTTAGCTTTAAACTCATTTAAGTTCTTAGACTGGACGATCTCTTTGTCCAGGCTATTCCATAAGTCTATACTTCTGTAAGGAAAGCTATATTTCTTGATATCCTTCAAGCAACTTGACTTTTTCAATTTCATTCTGTGTCCTCTTGTTGCTCTCTTATCCCATAAAAACAAATCTTCTTTGTCAATTTTATCTGCTCCCACCATGGTCCTGAATACTGCAAT
This sequence comes from Coenobita brevimanus, assembly GCF_032717465.1. Lineage (NCBI taxonomy): Eukaryota > Metazoa > Arthropoda > Malacostraca > Decapoda > Coenobitidae > Coenobita > Coenobita brevimanus. The sequence goes on from NC_137054.1 coordinate 60,086,928, forward strand.
CATGTCTCCTCTCTTTCTCCTTTCCTCTAAGGAAGGCAAATCCAACATTTCCAGCCTCTCTCTGTATGACAGATCTGCCAGACTGGGGACCATCTTGGTTGCTGTTCTTTGTATTCTCTCAATCTCGTTTATATCTTTCTTTTTGTGTGGGGACCACACTACCACTGCATATTCTAACCTGGGGCGGATCATGGCCACTATCAATTTTTTCATCATCTCCTCATCCATATAATGAAATGCTACTCTTATGTTAGTCAAGAGTTTATAAGTCTCTCCAACTATCTTGTTAATGTGCTTTTCTGGTGACAAACTATCTTGGACCAGCACTCCCAAATCTTTCTCTTCTCTCATTTTTGTGATTAATTTATTACCCAACGAATAATTCTGTGATGGCCTCCTGGTACTTTTACCCATTTCCAATATTTTACATTTCTTTACATTAAATTTCATTTCCCACGTCTGGCTCCAATCACGTATCCTATCCAGATCCTCCTGCAGCATTTTACAATCCTCCTCAACCTCTACCTTTCTCAAGATCTTTACATCATCAGCAAACAGACTTGCATAACTGTTCACTCCATCTACCATATCATTTACATAAATCAGGAACATTACTGGCGCCAACACCGAACCTTGAGGGACTCCACTTGTTACTTCCCTCCATCCAGACATCCTATCCTTTATTACTGTCCTCATTTGTCTGTCTCTCAAAAAGTCTCTCATCCATTCCAGGAGTTTCCCCTTCAGCCCTCCTATATATTCTAGTTTCCACATTAGTCTCTTATGAGGTACCTTGTCAAAGGCCTTCTCTAAGTCTAAGTACACACAATCCACCCAACCATCTCTCTCCTGTACCATGTCAATCGCTATTGAGTAAAAGCTCAACAAGTTGGAAACACATGACCATCCACTTTTGAATCCAAACTGACATTCAGCCAAAATATTCATCTCTTCTAGATATTTCATCCATCTGTCTTTCAGAATTCTCTCACACAGTTTTGCGATCATGCTGGTTAGAGACACTGGTCTATAATTCAGGGGTTCTTCCCTGTTTCCTCCCTTATAAATTGGTACCACATATGCCCTCTTCCATTCTTGTGGGACTTTCCCCTCTTCCAGAGAACACACAATTAAACTGTGAATTTTATCTGCCAGTTGTTCTCTGCATTCCTTCAGTACCCAATTAGAAATTCCATTAGGTCCTGGGGCTTTCCTTACATCTTGAGTTTCCAGTAATTTATACACTTCCTGTACCTCCACTTTTATATCTTTTATCACCGGTGCATTTCTAATCACTCTCTCCCTCTCCAAAAACTCGTTTTCGTTAGTGAAAACCGATTGGAAACATTTGTTCATTATTTCTGCTTGTACTGCTGCATCTTTATAGACCCCTCCTTGTACTTTCAGTTTTTTTTTTTTTTTTTTTATGCGAGGAAGAAGGAACCAAAGGCCATGAGCCCGCAGTAACAGTTCCCTTAAGAGAAAAACAAAATACAATAGAGAGCCAAATTCAAGATCCGATCATTTTGAGATGCCTGGACACACTACGTTTGAAAGACTGGAGATCATAGGCAGGAGGAAATACAGACAGAGGGAGACAGTTCCAGAGCTGACCTGTTGCATAAATGAAAGACTGGGAGTAACGGTTAACTCTTGCATTAGAGAGTTGGACAGAAAAAGGATGAGAGTTTGCTGCCAGACGGGTGCTACGCGCCCGTCGTAGAGGTGGAGGAATGCAAGCAGACAGTTCAGAGGAGCAGTGACCATTAAAGTAGCGATAGAAAAGAGATAAAGATGCAACAGTGCGGCGAAGAGACAGAGGTTGAAGGGAGTCAGTAAGAGGAGGAGAGTTAATGAGATGAAAAGCCTTTGACTCCACCCTATTGAGAAGAGCTGTATGTGGGGAGCCTCCCCACACATGAGAGTTGTACTCCACACAGGGGCGGATAAAACCCCTGTTTAGAGTCAACAATTGTGCAGGGGTAAAGAAAGAGCGGAGTCGGCTTAGCACACCCAATCTCTTGGAAGCAGATTTTACAAGAGATGTAATATGATCTTTCCAAGATAAGTCCCGAGTAAATGAAACCCCAAGCATGTTCAAGGATGATGCAGGATTAATCTGAATATTATTAAACATTAGTGGGTATACCTGTGGAAGATTTTGTCGGGTTGATAGGTGTAAGAACTGAGTCTTAGATGCATTAAAGACAACCATATTATTTTTACCCCAGTCAAAGATATGAGCCAAGTCAGACATTAGGTGTGCCATAGCCTCATCCCTTGTTTCTTGAAGTAACTGTTGAGATGGGCGTTGCGGGAACTGAATGGAAAGGTGAAGGGTGGAGTCATCAGCTAATGAGTGGATAGGGTTAGATGTACAGCTTAGAAGATCATTGATGAATAAAAGGAAGAGAGTTGGTGATAGGACAGAGCCCTGAGGAACACCACTGTTGATAGATCTAGGAGAAGAACGATGGCCGTCTACGACAGCGGCTATAGAACGACCAGAAAGGAAGCTAGCGATGAAGGCACAGATAGAAGGATAGAAACCGTAGGAGGGCAGTTTGGAAATTAAAGATTTATGCCAGACTCGATCGAAAGCCTTTGAGATGTCAAGTGCAATGGCAAAGCTTTCGCCAAAGTCCCGAAAGGAGGATGACCAGGAGTCTGAAAGGTAGGTGAGAAGATCGCCAGTGGAGCGTCCCTGACGGAACCCATACTGATGATCGGAAAGAAGGTTGTGATAGGAAAGATGCCTTAAAATTTTTTTATTAAGAATTGACTCGAAAACTTTTGAAATACAGGACGTTAAAGTAATTGGACGATAGTTGGAGGGTTGGGAGTGGTCACCCTTCTTTGGGACTGGCTGAATGAGAGCAAACTTCCAGCAAGAAGGAAAGGTACAAGTTGACAGACAAAGGCGAAATAGTTTGCCTAGGCAGGGTGTAAGCACAGAAGCACAGTTTTTGAGAACAACAGGAGGGACCCCATCAGGCCCATATGCCTTGTTAGTACTGAGGCCAGTAATGGCAGAAAATACATCAACTGAAGAAATTTTAATGTCAGCCATGAGGAAGTCAGAGGGGGGAAGTGATGGAGGAACAGCACCGGAATCGTCTAAGGTGGAATTGGAGGAGAAAGTCTGTGCGAAGAGATCTGCTTTATCAGTAGAAGAAATAGCTACAGAACCATCAGAGTAGAAAAGAGGAGGGAAGGATGATGAGGTAAAGTTGTTAGAAAGATTTTTGGCAAGGTGCCAGAAGGAGCGGGAAGAATTCGAGTTGGAGAGTTGAGAGCATTTAGTATGGATGAAATTATTTTTAGTAGACCGAAGAACAGACTTAGCACGATTCCGGGCAGAAACGTAAAGATTATGTGATTCAGGGGTGGGTTGGCTCCGGTACCTTTTGTAGGCCTTCTCCTTGTTGCGGACAGCATTAGAACAAGCGTGATTAAACCAAGGCTTTCTTGCGTTAGTCAAAGGATATGAGAAAGGAATGTATGCTTCCATGCCCGAGAGAATAACCTCCGTAATGCGCAAGGCACACTCAGATGGCTCCCGGCCATGGAAACAATAATCATTCCAGGGAAAATCAAAGAAGTACTGCCTGAGGGCCTCCCAGTCCGCAGCTCCAAAATGCCAGAGACGACGTTTCCCTGGAGGGTCCGCAGGCCGTACTAGAGCGATAGGACAGGTTAAGGTAATAAGGTTGTGATCGGAGGAGCCCAACGGAGAGAAAAGATTAACAGAGTAAGCAGAAGGATTAGTTGTGAGGAAGAGGTCAAGTATGTTGGAGCTCTCTCCAAGGCGGTCCGGGATACGGGTAGGTTGCTGTACAAGCTGCTCTAGGTCATTAAGGATAGAAAAGATGTAGGCTTGTTCACCAGGTGGATCCGTGAAAGGAGAGGAGAGCCAAAGGTGGTGGTGAACATTGAAATCTCCAAGAATGGAGATTTCAGAGAAAGGAGAAATGGACAGAATGTGTTCCATCGTAGAAGTAAGATAGTCGAAGAATTTTTGATAGTCAGTAGAATTAGGGGATAAGTAAACAGCCCAGATATATTTAGTCAGAGAATGACAGGAAAGCCGAAGCCAGAGAGTGGAGAATTCAGAAGAATCAAGTTCAGGAACACGAGAGCAAGATAAGTCGTTGCGTATGTATACACAACAGCCACCTTTGGCTTTGAAATGAGTATAGAGAAAGTAGGAGGATACAGAAAAGGGTTTGCTGTCAGTTGCCTCAGACAGCTGAGTCTCCGTTAGAAAAAGAAGGTGAGGTTTAGAGGAGGAGAGGCAGTGCTCAACAGAGCGAAAGTTAGATGAAAGGCCGCGAATGTTGCAGAAATGAAGAAGAAGAGAGTCAGACAGTGGTTCCAGGCACCTCGAGTCGTCACCGGGAGAGGGGCAGATGGCGGGGGCATTTATGGTCCCCCCCCCCCGGGGACTCCGAGGCTGGGTGAATTGACGCCATTTTGGTGAATTTTGAATAGGAAGTGTAGTGTGTACTGTGCATGTAGTTTGGTGATTCCTTCCTTTTGTTTCAGTTTGCCATTAACAAATCTATAAAACAGTTTGGGTTCATCCTTGCATTTGTCTATCATACCTTTTTCAAAATTCCTTTCTTCATCTCTACTTATTCTTGTGTACTGTATTCATCCCTAATTCTTTTATATTCTTCCTTTGTTCTTTTGTTACCTCTCTTTCTCCAGTTGTTCCACGCCTTATCTCTCTTTTTTTTGCTATCATACACCTTCTATTAAACCACTCCTTTTCCCTGTTTTCTTTCCCTCTTACTCTTGGTACAAATTTTTCCACTCCCAAATTATAGAGGTCTAGAAAGGTATCCCACTTCCTCTGTATCTCTCTTGTTTCTCTGAATTTTCTCCAATCCGCATCTTCAAAAAATTTTCTCAATCCTGTAAAATTAGCTTTCCCTAAGTTGTATCTTCCCTGTCTATGAAGCTCGTCTCTTGGCTCGACGTTCCCTATTGTCATCTGGAACTCAATGACCACATGATCACTTTTTCCTATGGGACAGAAACATTTCAATGATTCTATTACATCGGGTTCTTTGGTAAACAGTAAATCTAACCTTGCTGGTGTGTCCTCACCTCGGAACCGTGTCTTCTTTGACCCATTGCGTCATCCCATTATTCATTATTATATTTAATAACATAGTGCCCCACAAATCCTCGCTGCCTCGTGAGTCCCATTCCTCCCAGTTCACCTCTTTATAGTTAAAGTCACCCACCAAAATTATATTCTTGCTTTTCTCAATTATTTTTTGTAAATAACTAGCCATATCGGACAACATCTGGTATTCGTTATCATTCCATGCTCTCGGCTTATGGGGATCATACACTACTGCCATATCTCCCTTGACATTCCCTGGGGTTGGGGGGTTTTTCAAGAATACTCCCCCAGTATCCCTGCTTGTCGTAAAAGGCGACTAAAAGGGTTGGCGGAGGGTTAATGCCCCTCCCCGGAAAACAGGTAACTAAAAAAACAAACAATTAGCCTCGGACAAGGACTGACCAAACGATGACGACCAAGGACCGGACAAAGGACATGGTAATTGGAACTTGGAATGTAAGGGGAGCGAATGATGAGGTGAAAGAGAGAGAGATTGTCCAGGTGCTTGAGGGTGCGAAAGTGGATGTATGTGGAATAACTGAAACAAAATGGAGAGGAGAAAGTGTGAGAGAATGGGAGTATGGATGGGGTATATGTGCAGGAGTAGGTGAGAATGAGAGGGCAAAGGAAGGAGTATGTATAGATGTGAGTATGTATAGATGGAAGAGGAGCATAAGACAGTATGGATCAGTTGGGTCAAGGATTGTGTGGGTAAAGTTGAAAGTTGGAATACAAATGTGGGCGATTGTGTGTGTGTATGCACTAACACAAGATCGTGCTAGAAGAGTGAGAGAAGAGTTCTGGACAAATGTAGAAGTGTGCATAGAAAAGTTTGGAAGGAATGAGAGAGTGTTTTTGATTGGTGATATGAATGGTAAAGTTGGGAATGTGAAGGTGGATGGAATAGTTGGTGAGTGGGGTGTGCCTGCTGAGATAGATGAGAATGGGAGTGCATTAGTGGACATTTGTGCTGGGAGGGGGTTGGTGATAGCCAATACCCTCTTCAGGCATAAAATGATCCACAGGTATACATGGCGAGTAATGAGAAGGGTGGGTGGTGAACTGAATGAAAGGAAGGCAATGATTGATTATGTGTGTGTGGATGAAAGGATGCAAAGATGTGTAAAGGATGCAAGAGAGTATAGAGGTTGGGGGAGTGGACTTTCTGACCACTACTTGGTGGTGGCCAGAATTAGAATGCAAGTAAGATGGAGGAATTGAAGAAAGGAAAGACGAGAGGAAGGAGTAGTTGCAAGGAGAGTGGAAAGGTTACAAGAGGATGAGAAAAAGATAGAGTATAAGAGAGAAGTGGAGGAACGATTGGGCAAATATGAATTGGAGCAGATGGGAGATATGGAAGGTGTGTGTAAGATATTTACAGAAGAAATATGTGCAGCATGTGATGTGTTGTATGGAAGGAAGAGAAGACGGAGGGGGGTGCAAGGAACAGCGTGGTGGACTGAAGAGGCGAAACAGGCTGAGGCACAAAAGAAGAAAGCATACAATGAATGGATGAGAAATAAGGGCGTGGAAGAAGTTGAGAGGCGGAAGAGAGAGTTATATGTAGAAAGAAAGAGAGAGGTGAAAAGATTAGTAAGAGAGAGTAAGAAGAGAGTGGATGAGGAATTTGGAAGGAATTTGAGTGTAAAGTGGAGGGATTGTAAGAATATGTTCTGGAGAGAGGTGAAAATAGTAAGACAGGGTGGAAGTGAAGTTAGCAGGGGAGTGAAAGATAAAAATGGTAGATTACTAGTGGAGAAGGGAGAAAAAGTGAGCAGATGGAGAGAACACTTTAAGGAATTGTTGAACGTTGTGGATGGAAGTAATGCGAGTATAAGTGGCTGGGAAATGGCTGGGAGAAGGAGGGAGGTGAGAAGACAGGAAGAAATCAGTAGGATGGAAGTTGTGGAAGCAATGAAGAAAGTTAAATCAGGGAAAGCCCAAGGAATTGATGGAGTGTGTGGTGAAATACTGAAGCATGGGGGAGAGATAGTAGTAGAATGGATGTGGAAGATGTGCAGATTGGCCCGGGAGGAAGGTAGAGTCCCGGAGGATTGGAAGTCAAGTATAATTATTCCCTTGTACAAAGGAAAAGGGGAAAAAGAAGTGTGTGGTAATCATAGGGGCATTTGTCTTCTTAGTATAATAGGAAAAGTGTATGGTAGGATACTTATAGACTGAGTTAGAGAAAGAACAGAGAAATTAGTTGCAGAAGAACAGGGAGGCTTTAGGAAGGGAAGAGGTTGTGTAAATCAGATATTCATTCTTAGATCTTTAGTGGAAAAGTTTCTAGAGAAGGGAAAGAAGTTGTATGCGGCTTTCATGGATTTGGAGAAAGCATATGACGGTGGATAGACAAGGATTGTGGAAAGTGTTAAGAATATATGGAGTAGATGGGAAGTTGTTGAATGCTGTGAAGAGTATGTACGATAGTGCGAAGGCTGCAGTGCGTGAGGATGGTGAACTAAGTGAATTTTTCTCCTTGAAAGTTGGGTTGAAACAGGGATGTGTCATGTCTCCATGGTTGTTCAATCTGTACATGGATGGGGTAATAAAAGAGGTACAAGGTAGGGTAGTGGGTGTTGGAGTGGCCCTGGTGAGAGAGGATAGTGTTTGGAAACTCCCTGTACTGTTGTTTGCAGATGATACTCTGTTGTTGAGTCAAGACGAAGGGGAGCTGCAAGGCTTGGTGGATGAGTTTGAGAGAGTTTGTAAGAAATGAAATCTAAAGGTGAATGTAGGGAAGAGTAAAGTGATGGTCTGTGAGAGTGGTGAAGTTAGTGAATGTACAGCGAGGTTGGATGGTGAGGAATTGGAAAATGTGAGTACGTTTAAGTACTTGGGTAGTGTGATGAATAAGGATGGAGGTTTGGAGGGTGAAGTGCTTGAAAGGGTATAGCAGGGAAGAAAGGTTGCTGGTTCTTTGAAAGCAGTGGTAAGAAACAGGGAAGTGAGCATGGAAGTGAAAAAGTTACTACATGACAGTATTGTGATACCAACTCTAATGTCCGGAAGTGAAGCTTGGACATTGTTGGAAGGACACAAGTCAAGAATGAGAGCAGTGGAAATGAGTTATTTAAGAGGAGCCTGTGGAGTCACGTGGAGAGACAGGCTGACGAATAAGGATATAAAGGAGCGTTGTGGTGTTGATGTGGATGTGAAAGGAAGCGTTATGAGGAACACACTGAGGTGGTTTGGCCATGTGGAGAGGATGGAAGGTGAAAGACTGACGAAGAGAGTGTATGTCAGTGAGGTGGAGGGGGGAAGAGGGAGGGGGAGGCCGAGGATGAGATGGAGGGATGGGGTGGAGAGGTATATGAGAGAGGGGGGTGTGAGTTGGGAGCAGGGCAGTGAAATGGCGGGGGACAGGGCAACTTGGAGGCGATTTGTTTGTGGGCACCCCAAATGAGATTGAGGCGTCTGGCAATAGGTAGGTAGATAGATAGACATTCTCTCCAGTTTCTTATTTCATATATATCATTTCAGCCCTGCCTTCTCCCATTTCCACAGTATCTCCATTTATGCTGTTCTTCACAGGTATCATCACTCCTCCTCCTGTTTTTTCTTTTCTGTCTGTTCTCCACAGTTTATATATACCGTCTCCCAAATGAACATCAGTATCTTCTCTTAATTTAGTCTCTAGAAAGCACATGACATCAGGTTCATGTTCTCTCAAGAAATCGTTAATTTCAAGACTTGCTGATATTAAACCATTAACATTGGTATATATCATCTTCAAATTATTTTTGATGTTTTTTATACCCTCTACTCTCATTCTCTCCGTCGGTACCACTTCCTCAATTTCTGATCTTTCATTGCCATCCCCCTTAGTTTCCTTCACTTCTATTTTCTCACATACCACTTCCTTACTGTCATATCCATCACTCTCCAAAAAAAAGTATTACATTCTTCCTCTGTCCTCTTATCATTTTTTTCCTTTACTTGTTCCTTCAATGATTTTAGAACTTCTCTTTCTTCTTCATTCAAGTCTTTTCTTATTATTATATTTTCCATCCCTGCCTCTTTGCTTAATTTCCAGGTCACTTTAAGTATATCATTTACTACACTTTATGATGTAAACTTGACTCTCATTGGTCTTGTTTCCCCTTTCCTATGAGGCCCCATCCTCCTTACTTCCACAATTTCTTTTACCCACTTGTCTCCTTCGGGTTCAATCTTGCTTATTATTCCTCTCACCAGGTTCGTGTCTCTCTTGAGTCTCACGAACCTAACCTTTTCTTCCTCTTCCCTGTTTCCAAATATTACCACACATCTGTTCCTTTCTACAGTTTCTCTCACTGTTTTCTCTTTTTTCTTCAGTATTTTCACTAAATTTTCTTCCATTTTTTTCTTGTTCATTTCCCTTTCTTCGTGGATGATTTCTCTTAAGCTGACCACTTCTTTCTGTTCTTCTTCTACGTGTGCCCACTTTGCCTTATGCTCTTCTAATACACTACTCACCTTCTCCGTTTTATTAGTACTCTCTTCTAGTTTCCTCCTCAATTTGACATTTTCACGCTTCAAATTTCTAATCTCCTCATTCGCTGTCTCATTGGACTGGATCAGACTCTGTATAGTAATCTCCGTATTTTCAGACACGTCCTTTATCACTAGATTCTCCACTTTCTTTTCAAGTTCACTAATCCTCATAATCAGTGTTTTAACCAGATCCATGACATTGGTATTTCTATCAAATCCTGGAAGTTCGAGTCCCTCAATGTTTACATTTTCAGCCATGTTTGATGTTGGCTAAAGTACCAAAACAGCTGTTACTGAAAAATACTACAGACATTCATGTATACTCTAGCCAAAAAATCTGTACATTTTTGGTAGTCTATTAACTTACATTATTTTAAATTTAAAGCAAGACCTTAGGAGACAGGACAGACAAAATTCCTGAAAACTACTTAAGGTTCGCAGCGATGGCTGGAACATCTGCTCGCTGTGTGTGTGTATTTACCTATTTGTATTTACCTATTTGTAGTATACAGGAATTGAGCAATGCTCGTGTTGTCCTGTCTCCATATCCACATTTATCAAGTCTACCTTTACACACATGAATGTTTTTCTCATGCACCACCTCTTTGTCTAAGTCGTTTCAAATATTTAAGAATATACCTAATTGTGATATACACGGAATGTACTATGCTCGTGGGTTTCCGTCGCTGTTTCTCAGTAAGTCGAATTTAACTTTAAACTCGTTTAAGTTTTTAGACTGGACGATCTCTTTGTCCAGGCTATTCCATAAGTCTATACTTCTGTAAGGAAAGCTATATTTCTTGATATCCTTCAAGCAGCTTGACTTTTTCAATTTCATTCCATGTCCTCTTGTTGCTCTCTTATCCCATACAAACAGATCTTCTTTGTCAATTTTATCTACTCCCACCATGGTCCTGAACACCGCAATCATGTCTCCCCTCTTTCTCCTTTCCTCTAACGAAGGCAAATCCAGTTTTTCCAGCCTCTCTCTGTATGACAGGTCTGTCAGACTGGGGACCATCTTGGTTGCTGTTCTTTGTATTCTCTCAATCTTGTTTATATCTTTCTTTTGTGTGGGGACCACACTACCGCTGCATATTCTAACCTGGGGCGGATCATGGCCACTACCAATTTTTTCATCATTTCCTCATCCATATAATGAAATGCTACTCTTATGTTAGTCAAGAGCTTATAAGTCTCTCCAACTATCTTGTTAATGTGCTTTTCTGGTGACAAACTATCTTGGACCAGCACTCCCAAATCTTTCTCTTCTCTCCTTTTTGTGATTAATTCATTACCCAAAAAATAATTCAGTGATGGTCTCCTGGTACTTTTACCCATTTCCAATATTTTACATTTCTTTACATTAAATTTCATTTCCCACGTCCGGCTCCAATTGTGTATCCTATCCAAATCCTCCTGCAGTATTTTACAATCCTCCTCAACCTCTATCTTCCTCAAGATCTTTACATCATCAGCAAACAGACTCGCATAACTGTTCACTCCATCTACCATATCATTTACGTAAATCAGGAACATTACTGGCGCCAACACTGAGCCTTGAGGGACTCCACTTGTTACTTCCCTCCATCCAGACATCTTTTCCTTTATTACTGTCCTCATTTGTCTGTCTCTCAAAAAGTCTCTCATCCATTCCAGAAGTTTCCCCTTTAGTCCTCCTATATATTCTAGTTTCCACATTAGTCTCTTATGAGGTACCTTGTCAAAGGCCTTCTCTAAGTCTAAGTACACACAATCCACCCAACCATCTCTCTCCTGTACCACATCAATCGCTCTTGAGTAAAAAGCTCAACAAGTTAGAAACACATGACCTTCCACTTCTGAATCCAAACTGACATTCAGCCAAAATATTCATCTCTTCCAGATATTTTATCCATCTGTCTTTCAGGATTCTCTCACACAATTTTGCGACCATACTGGTTAGAGACACTGGTCTATAATTCAGGGGTTCTTCCCTGTTTCCCCCCTTGTAAATTGGTACCACATTTGCCCTCTTCCATTCTTTTGGCACTTTCCCCTCTTCCAGTGAGCATACAATTAAGCTGTGAATTTTATCCGCCAGTTGTTCTCTGCATTCCTTCAGTACCCAATTAGAAATTCCATCAGGTCCTGGGGCTTTCCTTACATCTTGAGTTTCCAGTAATTTATACACTTCCTGCACCTCCACTTTTATATCTTTCATCACCGGAACATTTCTAATCACTCCCTCCCCTTCCACAAGCTCCTTTTCTTTAGTGAAAACTGACTGGAAACGTTTGTTCATTATTTCTGCTTGCATTGCCGCATCCTTAAAGACCTCTCCATCTACTTTCAGCTTGGTGATTCCTTCCTTTTGTTTCAGTTTGCCATTAACAAATCTATAAAACAGTTTGGGTTCATCCTTGCATTTGTCAATTATACCTTTTTCAAAATTCCTTTCTTCTTCCCTACGTATTCTTGTGTATTCGTTTCTTGTTCTTTTATATTCTTCCTTTGTTCTGTCGTTACCTCTCTTTCTCCAATTGTTCCACGCCTTATCTCTCTCGTTTTGGGCTATCATACACCTTCTATTAAACCACTCCTTTTTCCTGTTTTCTTTCCCTCTTACTCTTGGTACAAATTTTTCCACTCCCAAGTTATAGAGGTCTAGAAAGATATCCCACTTCCTCTGTATCTCTCTTGTTTCTCTGAATTTTCTCCAATCCCCATTTTCAAAAAAGTTTCTCAATCCTGTAAAATTTGCTTTGCCAAAGTTGTATCTTCCCTGTCTATGAAGCTCGTCTCTTGGCTCGACGTTTCCTATTAACATCTGGAACTCAGTGACCACGTGATCACTTTTTCCCAAAGGACAGAGATATTCCAATGATTCTATTACATCGGGTTCTTTGGTGAACAGTAAATCTAACCTTGCTGGTGTGTCCTCACCTCGAAACCGTGTCTCTTCTTTGACCCACTGCGTCATCACATTATTCATTATTATATTTAATAACATAGTACCCCACGAATCCTCGCCGCCTCCCGAGTACCATTCCTCCCAGTTCACCTCTTTACAATTAAAGTCACCCACCAAAATTATATTATTGCTTTTCTCAATTATTTTTTGCAAGTAGCTAGCCATATCTGACAACATCTCATGGTATTCGTCATCCTTCCATGCTCTCGTCTTTGGGGGAACATACACTACCGCCATATCTCTCTTAACATTCTCTCCAGTTTCTAATTTCATATATATCACTTCAGCCCTGCCTTCTCCCATTTCCACAGTATCTACATTTATGTTGTTCTTCACTGCTATCATCACTCCTCCTCCCTTTTTTTCTTTCCTGTCTTTTCTCCACAGTTTGTATTTACCATCTCCCAAATGAACATCAATATCTTCTCTTAATTTTGTCTCTACAAGGCACATGACATCAGGTTCATGTTCTCTCAAGAAATCATTAATTTCAATCCTTGTCGATATGAAACCATCAACATTAGTATATATCACCTTCAAATTATTTTTGACATTATTAATACCCTCTTCTCTCCTACTCTCTGTCCGTACCACTTCTTCAACTTCTGATCTTTCACAACCATCCCCCCTAGTTTCCTTCACTTCTATTTCCTTAAATACCATTTCCTTACTTTCATATCCAATACTCTCCAAAAAAAAGTATTTCGTTCTTCCTCTGTCCTCTTATCATTTTTTTCCTTTACTTCTTCCTTTAATGATTTTAAAACTTCTCTTTCTTCTTCATTCAGATCTTTTCTTATTATAATATTTTCCATCCCCGCCTCTTTGCTTAATTTCCAGGTCACTTTAAGTATCTCATTTATTACACTTTCTGATGTAAACTTGACTCTCATTGGTCTTGTTTCCCCTTTTTTATAAGGCCCTATCCTCCTTACTTCCTCAATTTCTTTTACCCAGTTGTCTCCTTCGGGGTCAATCTTGCCTAATATTCCTCTCACCATGTTCGTGTCTCTCTCGAGTCTTGCGAACCTAACCTTTTCTTCCTCTTCCCTGTTTCCAAATACTACCACACATCTGTTCCTTTCTACAGTTTCTCTCACTATTTTCTCTTTTTTCTTCAGTATTTTCACTACATTTTCTTCCATTTCTTTCTTGTTCATTTCCCTTTCTTCCTGGATGATCTCTCTTAAGCTGACCACTTCTTTCTGTTCTTCTTCTACGTGTGCCCACTTTGCCTTGTGTTCTTCTAGTACATTACTCACCTTCTCCATTTTATTAGTACTCTCTTCAAGTTTCCTCCTCAGTTCAACATTCTCCCTCTTCAAATTCTTAATCTCTTCATTGGCTGTTTCGTTGGACTGGATTAGACTCTGTATGGTGGTTTCCGTATTTCCTGACACATCCTTTATCACTAGATTCTCTACTTTTTTTTCGAGTTCACTAATCCTCATAATTAATGTTTTCACCAGGTCCATGACATTAGTATTAGCATCAAATCCTTGAAATTCCATTCCCTCATTGTTTACATTTTCGGCCATCTTTAACGTACCGGTAAAGTACCTAAACAGCTGTTACCGAATAAGCCACAAACATTCATGTATACTATTGCCAACAAATCTTTACATTTTGTGTGTGTGTGTGTGTGTGTGTGTGTGTGTGTGTGTGGCAGGTCAGTCATAGCATGGAAGGATGGGGTCAGGTGAAAACACTGACAAGGAGGTAAGGTGACAACTGCAGTTCAGGGAAGGGTAGGGGAGAAGTGGAGGAGTGAAGACAATAATGGGCTTTAACCTGGAGGGGGGGGGGGAGAGAGAGGATAGCACAGGAGTAGGTATGGAATAGAAAGGCAGTGGGGAGGGAAAGAACTTTTTGACCTCAGCAATTATGGGATTAGGGTTTGGTTGGGGAGAGAAAGAGAGAGAGAGAGAGAGGACAGCATAGAAGTATGTATGGAGTAGATAGGGGATGGGGTACAGGGAAGAGCTTTGTGGCCTCAGTAGTTATGGGATTAGGGTTGGGTTGGAGAGAGAGAAAGAAAGAGAGAGAGAGGGAGAGTATAGCACAGAAGTAGGTATGGGGTAGAGGGAAAGAACTTTGTGACCTCAGTAATTGTGGGATTAGGGTTGGGTTCAAGAGAGAGAGAGAAAGAGAGAGAGGATAGCACAGAAGTAGGTATGGTGTAAAAAGGTGATGGGACAGAGAGAAAGAACTTTGTGTCCTTAGTAATTATGGGATTAGGGTTGGTAGGGAGAGAGAGAGAGAGAGGGGGAGGGAGGGAGAGTGAGGAGGAAAATTCCAGTACTGAGAGAGAGAGAGAGAGAGAGAGAGAGAGAGAGAGAGGAAAATTCCAGTTCTGAGAGAGAGAGAGAGAGAGAGGAGGAAAATTTCAGTTCTGAGAGAGAAAGTGAGAGAGAGGAGGAATATTCCAATGCTGAGAAAGAGAGAGAGAGAGGGGAGGAAAATTCCAATGCTGAGAGAGAGAGAGAGAGGGAGATGATTGCACAGAAGTAGGTATAGAGTATAAAGGTGTTGGGGCAGAGGGAAAGAACTTTGTGTCCTTAGTAATTATGGGATTAGAGTTGGAGAGGTAGAGAGAGAGAGAGAGAGAGAGAGAGAGAGAGTACAGGACTGAGATGGACTTACTAAAAAAAAATAAAAAAAATAAAAAAAGTTACGAAAGACCTTTAAGAACCAATTATTTTTGTACGTTAGGGAATGCCTGTATATACCGTATACAGTATGTGCAGTATAACCTCACTACAATAGATTAATTGAAGTCCAAAAAATGCAAAGCTCCCATAAAAGTGACATCTGGACTTTCCCCTTCTAACTTGGACTTCATCCAATATATCAGACATTTGTCTGGATCGCACCAACAGATTTTCACCTTGGTGTCTCTAACTGTTTTTACTACTATTGCAGTACTGTACTGTATTATACACTTGCTACAATAATCTGTCTATCTACAGTGTCTATAGCCCGACGCCCTAATCCCGCAAAGGGTGCCTCCAAGTCGCTCTGTCACCCACCATTTGGCTACCCACCTCCCAACTCACTCCCCCCTCCCTCATATACCTCTCAGCTCCATCCCTCCACCTCATCCTCGTTCGCGTCCTCCCTCTCCCTTACTCCACCTCACCTACATACACCTTCTTAGTTAGTCTTTCATTCTCCATTCTCTCCACATGTCCAAACCACCTCAGTGTATTTCTCCTAATTTTCTCAACCACATTCACATCCACCCCACAACTTTCACTTCTTCATTCGTCAGCTTGTCCCTCCACGTCACTCCACATGCCCCTCTCATGTAACTCATTTCCACTGCTCTCACTCCTGCCTTGTTCCCCTCTTGCAAGGTCCATGCCTCGCTTCCATATGTCAGGGTAGGGATCACAATACTATCATGCAGTGACTTCTTCCATACTCACCTCCCTGTTTCTCATCACTGCTTTCAGTGAACCCACACCCTTCCTTCCCTGCTGTGCCCTTTCAAGCACTTCATCCCCCAAAGTTCCATCCTTACTCATCACACTACCCAAGTACTTGAATGCACTCACATTCTCCATATCCTCACCATCCAACCTCACTGTACATTCTGTGACTTCATTCCTCTCACTGTACATTCTGTGACTTCATTCCTCTCAAACACCATAACTTTATTCTTGTTTACATTACCTTTCAGATTCCTCTTCCTACACACTGTCCCAAATTCATTCACCAAACGTTGCAACTCCCATTCATCTTCACTCAACAGTACTGTATCATCAGCAAACAGCAACACCGGAATCTTCCAAATCTCACCCTCATTCATTAGAGCCACCCCCACATCCACTTCCCTACCCTGCACCTCCTTTACAACCCCATCCATGTATATATTAAACAGCCATGGACACATCACACAACCCTGTTTCAGTCCCACATTGAGATCAAAGAACTCACTCAGCTCACCATCCACTCGCACCATAGCCCTAGCTTGTTCGTGCATACTCCTAACAGCACTCAACAATTTCCCCTCCACTCCATATATTCTTAATACCTTCCACATTCCTTGTCCATCTATTCTGCCATAAGCTTTCTCCAAGTCCATGAAACAGCTTACACTTTCTTTCCCTTCTCTAAATACTTCTCCACTAAACATCTTAGAACAAATATCTGATCTACACACCCTTTTCCCTTCCTAAATCCCCCTTGTTCATCTCCAACTAGCACCTCTGTCATATGCCTAACCCTGTCAATGAGTATTCTACCATATATTTTTCCAGTCACACTAAGAAGGCAAATACCCCTATGGTTACCACATACTTCTCTCTCCCCTTTTCCTTTGTATAAAGGAACAATTATACCTGATTTCCAGTCCTCTGGAACCCTTCCCTCTTCCCAAGCCAATCTACATAACTTCCATATCCATTCCACTGCAATCTCTCCCTCATACCTCAGCATTTCACCACACATTCCATCAATTCCCGGGGCCTTTCCCATCTTGATCTTCTTCATTGCCTCCACTACTTCCACTCTACTGATCTCTTCCTATGTGTTCAAATCTTTTCTTCTCTAAGCCACTCCCCAACCACTTATACTCACACTGCTGTCACTCTCTACATTCAACAAATCCTCAAATTGCTCCTCGCATCTTCTCAATGTCTCTCTCTTCTCCACCAACAATCTGTTATACCTATCTTTCACTCCCCTACTATTTCCCCTTTCACACTGCCCTACTTTGTTTACCTTCTTCCAAAACAATTTCTTACTCTTCCTCCATTTCACACTCAGATTCCTCCCAAACTCTTCATCCACTTTATGAATTGATATAATATATACAGTATACTCTGGGTACCCGAGATTAGTGTTTGCTTTATTCTGTCCATACCATGCTGAACTCACCAAACTTGCAATATTTGTTTACATGTAAATATCCATGTTCCTTCTGGCTTATGGCAATATCCACTCATACTTACTTCTTAGCCCAAGTTATTCTCTCATATAATAGTATAAGCAGTCTGCTGCACAGCACATATAATTTTAGCAAAGTTTAGTCTCGATAAAGGCCATACAGTATGTAACACACACAAGAAGATATTTTCATACTTGAAAAACGTCATGGCCACCATCCTGCTTCCCCCTGCCAGTTCCTTCTAACTCATGGCAGTAGCCATTATGCCTCTTAACTTTTCTCAGATGCCACTATAAATAATTTATTGCATAATGCAGTAAAATTCAAGCAAGGCTTGGACACAATAAAACTCATTATTAAAAATATTATTTTCTTCCATAACCATTCTGACTCACTTGGTTCACCCGACTCTTCCTCCACCTTTTCGAGTGTTTATCATCATTCAGCACCCAGTGAAGGATCCCTTACAGCAGATCATTCAGAATCATTGCCCATATCTTCAGGGTCATCGTTAAGGAACAGTGAATCATCCTCCGGGTTATCTTCCTTTCCAGGAGGTGAATCATGGATGGGAACTGGGGGTGTAGCTTTTACCTTGCGTGTTGTGTACCGTGTGATTAATGCTTGGAGTCTCTTAGTAATGTTAATATTAACCCTTTGAGATTCTGATGACGATTTTGATCATCATTTCAAATCCAACCTCAGAGATTCCGATGACGCTTTTAATCGTCATTTTAAGAAACTTTTGTAAAATATTCACCATATATTGCGTTTATGCGTCATTACAAAGAGGCTCAAGCATAACGTCAAAGAATGGTTGCTCTGTGCATGGCGAGTTCTGCACAGCAGGTCTGACGTATGACTTTGATTCTTTATAACTCTATTCTTGGCAAATATTCTACAGAAAGGTATAAATCTATTGGTTTTGCCTAACTTCAACTCGTTGCTTTGACTTTTTATTTTCTTTGTTTTCCTTTTTTGAACATACTACAATAAAGTACAACTATTCAGATTCAAAATAACACCACATCCAGCATCCTATCATAAATAGTGTATTTACACTGACTGATCAGAGAAAAAGATTGCAAAACAAATATGCAGCCGAGACTAAAATAAAATGTAAGGGGTGTGAATGATGAGGTGAAAGAGAGAGAGATTGTCCAGGTGCTTGAGGGTGCGAAAGTGGATGTATGTGGAGTAACTGAAACTAAATGGTGAGGAGAGAGTGTGAGACAATGGGAGTATGGATGGGGTATATGTGCAGGAGTAGGTGAGAATGATAGGGAGAGAGAAGGAGAGTGTATAGTTGTGAGTAAAAAGTGGAAGAAGAACATAAGAAAGTTTGGATCAGTTGGCTCAAGGATTGTGTGGGTAAGATTGAAAGTTAGAATACAAATGTGGGCGATTGTGTGGGTGTATGCGCCAACGCAAGATCGTGCAAGCAGAGTGAGAGAAGAGTTTTGGACAAATGTGGAACTGTGCATGGAAAAGTTTGGAAGGAATGAGAGAGTGTTTTTGATTGGTGATATGAATGGTAAAGTAGGGAATGTGAAGGTGGATGGAATAGTTGGTGAGTGGGGTGTGCCTGCTGAGATAGATGAGAATGGCAGTGCGTCAGTGGACATATGTGCCGGGATTGGGTTGGTGATAGCCATTACCCTCTTCAGGCACAAAATGATCCATAGGTATACATGGCAAGTGATGAGAAGGGTGGGTGGTGAACTGAATGAAAGAAAGGCAGTGATTGATTATGTGTGTGTGGATGAAGGGATGTGAAGATGTGTAATGGATGCAAGAGCTTATAGAGGTTGGGGGTGTGGACTTTCTGACCACTTCTTGATTGTGGCCAGAATCAAGATCCAAGTAAGATGGAGAAATAGAAGAAGGGAAGGACGGGAGGAAGGAGTAGTTGCAAGGAGGGTGGAAAGGCTAGAAGAGGATGAGAAAAAGGCAGAATATAAGAGAGAAGTGGAGGAACGATTGGATAAATATGAATTAGAGGAGATGGGGGATGTGGTAGGTGTGTTCAAGATATTCACAGAAGAAATATGTGCAGCATGTGATGTGGTGTGTGGGGTGAAGAGAAGATGGAAGAGGGTGCAAGGAACAGCATGGTGGAATGAAGAGGTGAGACAGGCTGTGGCACAAAAGAAGAAAGCATACAGTGAATGGATGAGAAATAGGGGCGTGGAAGAAGTTGAGAGGCGGAAGAGAGAGTTATATATAGAAAGAAAGAGAGAGGTGAAAAGATTATAGGAGAGAGTAAGAAAAGTGTGGATGAGGAATTTGGAAGGAATTTGAGTGTAAAGTGGAGGGACTGTAAGAAAATGTTCTGGAAAGAGGTGAAGCAAGTAAGACAAGTTGACAGTGAAGTTAGTAGGGGAGAGAAAGATAAAAATGGTAGATTACTAGTTGAGAAGGGAGAAAAAGTGAGCAGATGGAGAGAACACTTTAAGGAATTGTTGAACGTTGAGGATGGAAGTAATGCCAGTATAAGTGGCTGGGGAATGGCTAGGAGAAGGAGGGAGGTGAGAAGACAGGAAGAAAAGAAGTTGTGGAAACAATGAAGAAAGTCAAATTGGGGAAAGCCCCAGGAATTGATGGAGTGTGTGGTGAAATGCTGAAGCATGGGGGAGAGATAGTAGTAGAATGGATGTGGAAGATCTTCAGATTGGCCTGGGAGGAAGGCAGAGTCCCGAAGGATTGGAAGTCAGGTATAATTATTCCTTTGTATGAAGGAAAAGGGGAAAAAGAAGTGTGTGGTAATCATAGGGGCATTTGTCTTCTTAGTGTAATAGCAAAAGTGTATGGTAGGATTCTTATTGACAGAGTTAGGGAAGTAACGGAGGAATTAGTTGGAGAAGAACAGGGAGGCTTTAGGAAGGGAAGGGGTTATGTAGATCAGATATTCATTCTTAGATCTTTAGTGGAAAAGTTTCTAGAGAAGGGAAAGAAGTTGTATGCGGCTTTCATGGATTTGGAGAAAGCATATGACAGGGTGGATAGAGAAGGATTGTGGAAAGTATTAAGAATATATGGAGTAGATTGGAAGTAGTTGAATACTGTGAAGAGTATGTATGATGGTGTTAAGGCTGCAGTGCATGTGGATGGTTAACTGAGTGAATTTTCTCTTTGAAGTTTGGGTTGAAACAGGGATGTGTCTTGTCTACATGGTTGTTCAATCTGTACATTAATGGGGTTATAAAAGAGATACATGGTAGGGCAGTGGATGTTGGAGTGGACCTAGTGAGAGAGGGTAGGGTTTGGAAACTCCCTGTACTGTTGTTTGCATATGATTCTGTGTTGTTAAGTGAAGACGAAGGGGAGCTGCAAGACTTGGTGGATGAGTTTGGGAGAGTGTGTAAATAACGGAATATAAAGGTGAATATAGGGAAGAGTAAAGTGATGGTCTTTGAGAGAGGTGAAGTCAGTAAATGTACAATGGGGTTGGATGGTGAGGAATTGGAAAATGTGAGTACGTTTAAGTACTTGGGTAGTGGATGAGTAAGGATGGAGGTTTGGAGGGTGAAGTGCTTTAAAGGGTACAGCAGGGAAGAAAGGTTGCTGGTTCCTTGAAAGTAGTGATAAGAAACAGGGAAGTGAGCATGGAAGTGAAAAAGTTACTACATGACAGTATTGTGATACCAACTCTAACGTATGGAAGTGAAGCTTGGACATTGTTGGTAGGACACAAGTCAAGAGTGAGACCAGTGGAAATGAGTTATTTAAGAGGAGCCTGTGGAGTCTCATGGAATGACAGGCTGACAAATAAGGATATAAAGGAGCGTTGTGGTGTGGATGTGGATGTGATAGGAAGCTTTAGGAGGAACACACTGAGGTGGTTTGGCCATGTGGAGAGGATGGAGGGTGAGAGACTGATGAGGAGAGTGTATGTGAATCAGGTGGGGGGGGGGAGAGGGAGGAGAAGGCTGAGGATGAGATGGAGGGATGGAATGGAGAGGTATATGAGAGAGGGCAGTGAAATGGCCAGGGACAGGACAACGTGGAGGCGATTTGTTTGTGGCCACCCTGTACAGGATTAAGACATCTGGCAATAGATAGATAAATAGATTTCCTTTCGTTTTACCGCACAATAAAATGCAAAAATCACAATAATCTATATATCATGTGCATGTGATAGGAAGCATTAGAAGGAATACACTGAGGTGGTTGGCCTTGTGGAGAGGATGGAGGGTGAAAGACTGACGAAGAGAGTGTATCTGAGTGAAGTGGAGGTGGGGGAGAGGGAGGGGGAGGCTCAGAATGAGATGGAGGGATGGGGTGGAGAGGTATATGAGAGAGGGGGGTGTGAGTTGGGAGCAGGACAGTGAAATGGCGGGGGACAGGGAGACGTGGAGGCAGTTTGTTTGTGGCCACCCTGAATGGGATTGAGTCGTCTGGCAATAGATAGATAGATAGATAGATCATTGTAAAAGTAATTTATTGTAGTTTTGCATGGTTTAAATCAGACTTAGATATCTTTATTCCTTTTTTTTTTTGCCAAATATTTTTCTGTGGTAAGGTATAAAATTTTTGGTTTTCTCGTCATTTTGACAATTTATTTTTTTTTGTTCTCCTTTTTTGAACATTCTACGATAAAGTACAACTATTCAGTTAAAAATGACACCCCAACCATTTTTCTATCTTGAAAAGTGTTTTTACACAGAGGGATCAAAGGAAAATAATGGGCCCCGAAAATGTGGGTCAGCGTGAGAGTGGCAGACTGTTGCACAGATATAATGTGCCCAGCCCAGAAACCTGATAGGGTTAATGTAGACCACTTTTTAAATTTTTTAGGATTTTGAAATTACTTTATTGTTACAACTTAATTCTAAGCCCTTTTCAAATACTGTACTGTACATTTTATACACCTTATTATTTACAATCTTACAAACTGAAGATGATCACTTTGTCTATCACTCATCACCCTTGAGCAGTATATCAGGGACTTATGGGGAAATGATGTGGGCCAGATTGAGGTGTAGCACGAAGGGTCAGTAGTGACGCTGCCAGCAAGCCACCAACCAATGCACAAACACTCAAACCGCGTGGACAATACGGTTACTCCAGACTGAGGTCAGACAGTCCGGACCGCTTCAGGCTTTATCAGAGTACAGTAAAACCTTGATATAATGGACGTCAGTAAACCAGAATTCGCTTTTATTGGAGTTGAGGAGCTACTGGACTAAATTCTTTTATACTGTACTGTATTGGAAAAAGTATGATAAAGCCAGAAGCAGTACAGACTGCCTGACCACTTCAGCTGTGTTCACCACAATAAGGTAAATAAGACATGTTTATCAGTGTACAGTACATTATTATTAAATATGTTATACTATTTGATTATTGTAGTGAATTTGTAATACAGTACTGTACTGGAATGGTAGTGAAAACAGTTTAAAAACTGTTGCTGTGATCCAGACTAATGTCTGATATATTGGAGAAAGTCTGGGTTAACAGGGGGAAGTCTGGATGTCGCTTCCATTGGAATTTTGCTTGTTTCTAAATGGCTTATTGGAATTTCACTTTTTTCAAAATGGCTTGGGCCCTAGTTAATCCGTTATAGTGAGGTTTTACTGTATTCCCAGTATATAAGAGTTTAGTCCCCTTGGCTCCTGGACTCCGATAAAAGCAGTTTCCAGTCCATTGAAGTCCGTTTTAGTGAGGTGTTATTGTACGGTACTTAGGTTTTTTTTTTTTTCCCCTATCATTTTATGCCAAACCACTGATGCATCATTGTCCAACAGCTTCAGGAAAAATCTATTAAAAGGAAGTGGGAGCTATGCTTTGTTTTTGTTGATTTGGAGAAAACTTTTGATAGAGTGCCCAGGGTGGTGGTGAAATGGGCAGAGAGAACATTTGGGACTTAGGAATGGTTAGTTAGAGAGGTTACGGCAATGTATGAGGGTGCTAGTATCCAGGTGGGAGTGAAGAGAGGTTTGAGTGGTAAATTTTCAGTGAATGTTGGTGTGCATCGGGGATCAGTTTTAAACCCTATATTGTTTATTATGATGCCTGAAGCTCTGTCTTGTGGCTTCAAAATTGGACTCCCATGGGACGTGTTGTATGTTAATATTTTGATATTGATTCTGGAGAATGAAAGTGTAGCAACAGAAAGATTTGAAATGTGGAGAGATGGATTTGGATAGTATGGATACATGGGTGCGAATAAACTTAGGTAAAATAAAAGTAATGATGTCTAGGCAAGGTAGTCTTATTGTCATAACCGAAGGAGTATGGCCAATTGGCCATGTGAAGTTTGCCACAGGGGTATGGCAAATAATTCCATCTTGTGCTGTGTTTGTTATAAGTCAGTGCAACAGAAAGATAAGAGTAAAGGTAGATGATCTATATTCCAATTTACACTTAGTTAACCCCTTAGCCGCTGGGCGTCACTTTCATGACGCTCAGGCGCAATGGATCATACTGTGGGGTGTCACTTTTGCGATTCTGTGTTATTTTGAATTCTCCCGGGCTTTCAAGTGGTGGCTTGTATCATCTATCAGTACTGCCAGTGTCCAACAAAACTCAGCACTGCTAATGTCATCAGTACTCCCATCCATTGTTGACAATTTAGCTATTTATCCCCATTCTTGACTCCCCTCCCTACCTCCCCTCCATTACCCTCTCCTCTCGCCTGCCCGGCCTCTCTGCGCTAAGCAAATCTTCCCCTGAATTTTCCACTGATTTCATCCATTGAAATAAGCCCTACGCCCTATTCTTATACAAAATAATATACAGTATACCCCCAAAAAATAAGGTAACTGATAGTGCCATACACCTGGATTTGGCTAATTATCACCTGGCAACACCCCACGTGCACTTGTTCGCTAATTTTCCCTGGTAATTTCCCCTTGATATATGCCGTAAAATCTATTCCCGTAATAAAAATATATATAAGAAAGGAAGGGAGAAGCCTAAGTGATATTTACATTCACCTGGAACTACCTAATTTCCTGTCCATCATTTTACAGCATATAAATTAGCAGCTGTCACCTCGCTGACGTTGTCAACCCTTGGCAGCCCCATATCCGCCTCGTCATTTAGTTCAGTGTTGTTTCTTGAGATGAAAGTATGTAGCACTCACGCCCCTCCATTTCCGCTGCTTCTAGAGGGCCCTGTGACCTCTACCCCTACTAAACCTCATGTGGGAAGGGGTAAAGGACTAAATGACTCTGCTGTGGAGTGCGAACTGGCTAATTTATCCATGATAATTATGGACAGTGACTACAAACTTTCTGGTGAATCGTGTGATGAGCCAGTGGAGGAAATGGTGATATACTACGAGTGCTTCAGTGTCCCAAGTTCATCCTGGCTCCAAGGGAAAGGAGCCCTTATTTACTGGAAGTGACAGCAACGTTGGGTCTGGTTAGTACTTGGATGGGTGACCGCCTGGGAACACCAGATGCTGTTGTCATCCCTATGTGTCAAGTGGGGTTGGTGGAGGATTAGTGCCCCTCCCTGTAAAACAATTAACTCTAAGCCCTTGGCCACCCCGTTTGGGATACATGGCGTCTGGCAATGGATGGATGGATGGATGGACAGTGTATAACATAATGTAAATAAAATAGAAATGTAAATAATTACTAATACAGGGTGTCCCGGGAGGTAAGTCAAAAACTTTGGGAAATGATAGAGGAGCGAATTCCAAGGAAAAAATATTATATGAACATGTGTCCAAATCTCAACCGTTATGGAGCTACAGTTACTGATGACCTTATGGGTGAATTATATGAAGGAGACCATTTTCGCCAATAAGATCATCAGTAATTGTGGCTCCGTAACTGTTGAGATTTGGACACATGTTCATATAACATTTTTTGCTTAAAATTCCCTCATCTGTCATTTCTCAAAGTTTTTGACTTACCTCCCGGGACACCCTGTATAAGAATATGAGTACAAATACTTGGAGTAATGGCAGTCAAAGCTTTTCTCTCTACGCTAGTTTACTGAACAAGAAAGTTAATGCCTGGAGTGAAAATAAACTACTGTTACTGAAGGAAACTTATGGATAAATACTGTATATATATATATATATATATATATATATATATATATATATATATATATATATATATATATATGTATATATATATATATATATATATATATATATATATATATATATATATATATATATATATATATATATATATATATATAAGTGTAATAAAGTAATAGGAATATAAAATGTGAGTGTGTTTATGAATAATAAATGACAGAATACCAGTGGAGAACGAGCTCAAGTGGGAAGCTTGTATGCACTCGTAATTTTCATTGCTTTCAGAGTGTTTTTTGTTTGTGTGTGTGTGTGTATGGATTCCAAACTTCTTAAAAATCATAGAATAGTGTTTCTAGTGATAATATCAGGCTGTGATAATCATATTACGGAGTGTCGGGAAGTGTAAAGTGGAGAATTCGTTACCCAACTTCAGAAGTCTCCACAAATCGTATGGTACTCGACGAAGGCTCAACAAACATCCCAGGAGAAAGCTGAAGGTATGTGCCATATGCACATATAACTATAATATTCGAGGACTAATAACTGATTTTTGGCAAATATTTTTAAAAAGTCAGTTGAAGCGCGAATATCCTCGCGGGACGCGCAAGGAGCACAAAAACATGCCCGCGCTTAAGGGGTTAATGCCATTATGCCACTAGGATTTGTCCTGGACATGGCCCTGTTCCTCATGAATATTAATGATTGCCTGTCTGTCACTCATAATCTCAATCTCTCAAATGCAGGTAACTTAATGCTTCACAGTTCCTTTACACTGAACCACACATTCACAAAGTTTGATATCTTTAACTCACAGCTCATCTCGTTAGTGCCCAAAAATCAAGACTTAACTAAGATCACTGAATGGGGACAGAATAACATTATCTCATTTAATGCATTGAAAACTAAAAATATCAAGTTTACTAATAGATAGATATTGGCTGATTGAAATACAGTACTATATTATCTTCAGTGCAACCAATATTTCTCTCTAAAAGTACTGTATTGAAATTCTTGGTGTTTTGCCTAACAGTGCCCTCAGTTGAGACCTCTCATGTTAAACCTCTTGCTAAATCCTCCTTAAAGAAGCTTGGATTCTTGTACAGACTCTGTAACTTCTTTACAGTCAAGCAGTTGCCTGTAATTTACTAGAGTTATGTGCTCTCATCTCAAATATTGCCCACCCTTGTGGAGTGGGCTTGGAAATGTTGTACAAAAACAACTGGACAAAATTCAAAGCAAAGTTGTAAAAATATTAACCCTTTTAGATTGCATTGACGTGTTTTCACGTCATTTCAAAGTCATCCTCAGAAATTCCAATGATGCTTTTATGTGTCATGTTAAGTTACTTTTGTAAAATATTCACCATAAATTATGTTTACGCATCACAACAAAGAGACTCGAGCATGACGTCACAGAATGGTTGCTCTAAGTGAGGTGGGTAGTGCACAGCTGGTTTGACTCATGGCTTTGTCTCTGTTACTCTATTCTTGGCAAATATTTTTCTGCAACAAGGTACAAAATTTTTGGTTTTGCATAATTTCAACTCGTCACTTTGATATTTTATTTTCTTTGTTTTCCATTTTTAAACATACTACAATAAAGTACAATTATTCACCTTTAAAATAACACCACACCCAGCATCCTATTGTAAAAAGTGTATTTACACTGACTGATTAAAGAAAAGAATCATGAAGCGAATACATTATGTGGCCAAAAATCATACAAAAATTGTGCTTCTTCTTCCTTTTGCTTTACCTCACAATAAAATGCAGAAATAACCATAACCTA
The DNA here is from genome assembly GCF_032717465.1 of Coenobita brevimanus. NCBI lineage: Eukaryota > Metazoa > Arthropoda > Malacostraca > Decapoda > Coenobitidae > Coenobita > Coenobita brevimanus. Next base: position 60,114,175 of record NC_137054.1, read on the forward strand.
TATAGCATTGTAAAGGTATTTTATTGTAGTTTTGCGTGGCTTAAACCAGATTTAGGTGTCTTTATTTTTATTTTTATTTATTTTTTTGGCCAAATAAAAAGGATGAAATTTATGATTTTCGTCTAACTTCAACTGGTCATTTTGACTTTTTGTTTTCTTTGTTTTCCCTTTTTGAACATACAACAGTAAAGTACAACTATTCAGCTTTAAAATGACACAAAAACCAACATTCACGAAAAGTGTATTTTACACAGAACGATCAAAGAAAAATATCATGGCGCGAAGATCTGGGTCAGCGCAAAAGTGGCTGACTCTAGCAGAGACATAATCTGCCCTGCTCAGAAACCTGATAGGGGTAATAACCCAGAACAGTACACACTACACTTCCTTTTCAAAAAAAGAAAAAAGAAAAAAAGAAAAATGGCACACCTAGGCCATGCCTCAGAGTCCTTGGGGGGGGGGGACCATAAATGGTCCCACCATCCGCCCCTCTCCCTGTGCTGACACTATGAGCTGCCTGGAACCACTGTCATTCACGGCCTTTCCTCTAACTTCCTGTTGAACACCACCTCTCCTCCTCTAAACCTCACCTTCTCTTCCTTACTGAGACTCAGCTGGCTGAGGCAATTGACAGCAAACCCTTTTCTGTATCCTCCTACTTCACACATTTCAAAGCCAAAAGTGGCTGTTATGTATATGTATGCAATGACCTATCTTGCTCTCATCTTCCTGAACTTGATTCTCCTGAATTCTCTACTCCCTTGCTTCAGCTGTCCTGTCATTCTCTGACTAAATAGATCTGCGCTGTTTACATATCTCCTAATTCTACTGACTATCAAAAATTCTTTGACTATCATACTTCTACGATGGAACACATTCCATCCATTTCTCCTTTCTCTGCCTTCTCTGAAATCTCCGTTCTAGGAGATTTCAATGTTCATCACTACCTTTGGCTCTCCTCTCCTTTCCTTGATCCACCTGGTGAACAAGCCTTTATCTTTTCTATCCTTAATGACCTAGAGCAGCTTGTATAGCACCCTACCTGTATCCCTGACCACCTTGGAGAGAGCTCCAACATATTTGACCTCTTCCGTACAACTAATCCTTCTGCTTACACCATTAATCTTTTCTCTCCGCTGGGCTTCTCCGATCATAACCTCATTACCTTAACCTGTTCTGTCGCACCTGTGCGGCCTGTGGACCCTCCAAAGAAATGTCGTCTGTGGCATTTTGGAGCTGCGGATTGGGAGGCCCTCAGGCAGTACTTCTTTGATTTTTCCTGGAATGATTATTGCTTCCATGGCCGGGAGCCATCTGAGTGTGCCTTGCGTATTACAGAGGTTATTCTCTTGGGCATGGAAGCATACATTCCTGTCTCACATCCTTTGACTAATGCATGAAAGCCTTGGTTTAATCACGCTTGTTCTAATGCTGTCCGCAACAAGGAGAGGGCCTGTAAATGGTACCAGAACCAACCCACCCTTGAATCACATCTTTTATATGTTTCTGCCCGGAATTGTACTAAGTCTGTTTTTTGCTCTGCAAAAAATAATTTCATCTGTACTAAATGCCTTGTGGTAGGTGGTGGCGACCATCATCCACTCACTTGATGTAGTGCTGCCTACTTCTTCCTTAGCCTTTATCATTCTTTTTCTGTGCCTGCCCTCCTCTCATCCTATTTCTCCCATCTTTCCTGTCACTTCTTATTGCTTTTCTTTCCTTTACGGGTGGCTTTACATTGAGTGACAAGCCAAATGGTTTCCTGTAAGCCAAGAAACCATTTACAACGCCGGGTGGTAACTATATAACCAAACCATATGTGCTCCTTACGTGTCAACAAGTGGGTTGGTGGAGGGTTAGTGCCACTCCCCATAAAACAAATAACTCAGAGTCAAATGGCCACCCCTTACTGGATTATGGCTTCTGGCAAAAGAAGAAGAAAGAAGACTAAATGCTTTCAACTCTCCAACTCGAATTCTTCCCATTCTTTCTGGTACCTTGCCAGAAACCTTCCTAACAACTTTACCTCATCATCCTTCCTTCCTCTTTTCTATTCTGATGGCTCTGTAGCTATTTCTTCTACTGATAAAGTAGATCTCTTCGCTCAGACTTTCTCCTCCAGTTCCACCTTAGACGATTCCGGTGCTGTTCCTCCATCGCTTCCCCCCTCTGACTTCCTCATGGCTGACATTAAAATTTCTTCTGCTGATGTATTTTCTGCCATCACTGGCCTCAGTACTAACAAGGCATATGGGCCTGATGGAGTCCCTCTTGTTGTCCTCAAGAACTGTGCTTACACCCTGCATAGGTAAACTCTTTTGCCATTGTCTATCAACTTGTACCTTTCCTTCTTGCTGGAAGTTTGCTCTCAATCAGCCATTCCCAACCCTCTAACTATCGTCCAATTGCTTTAACATCCTGTATCTCAAAAGTTTTCAAGTCCATTCTTACCAGAAAAATTTTAAAACATCTTTCCTATCACAGCCTTCTTTCTGATCGTCAGTATGGGTTTCATCAGGAACGCTCCACTGGTGATCATCTCACCTACCTTTCAGACTCCTGGTCATCTTCCTTTTGGGACTTTGGCAAAAGCTTTGCCATTTCACTTGACATCTCAGAGGCATTTGATTGAGTCTGGCATAAATCTTTAATTTCCAGACTGCCCTCCTACGATTTCTAACCTTCTGTCTGTGCCTTCATCTATTGCTTCCTTTCTGGTTGTTCTGTATCTGCTGTTGTAGACGACCATTGTTCTTCTCCTAGATCTATCAACAGTGGTGTTCCTCAGGGCTCTGTCCTATCACCAACTCTCTTTCTTTTACTCATGAATGATCTTCTAAGCTGTACTTCTAACCCTGTCCACTCGTACGCTGATGATTCCACCCTTCACCTTTCCATTTGGTGTCAGCTACATCCATCTCAGCAGTTACTTCCACAAACAAGTCATGAGGCTCTGGCACACCTAATGTCTGACTTGACTCATATCTCTGACTGGAGTAAAAATAATCTTGTTATTTTTAGTGCATCAGAGACTCAGTTTTTACACTTACCAACCCATCAAAATCTTCCTCAGGAGTACCCACTAATGTTTATTAATATCCAGCTCAATCCTGCATTATCCTTGAACATGCTTGAGGTTTCATTCACTTGTGACTTATCCTTGAAAGATCATATTGCATCTTGTCTAAAATCTGCTTCCAAGAGATTCGGTGTGCTAAACTGACTCTGTGCCTTCTTTACCCCTGCACAGTTGTTGACTTTATACACGGGTTTTACTCACCCCTGTTTAGAGTACAATTCTCGTGTGGGAGGCTCCCCACTTACAGCTGTTCTTAGTAGGATGGAGTCAAAGAGATTTCATCTCATCAACTCTCCTCCTCTTACTGGCTCCCTTCAACCTCTGTCCCTTCGCCGCACTGTTGCCTGTTTATCTCTTTTCTATCACTACTTCAATGGTCACTGCTCCTCTGAACTGTCTGCTTGCATCCCTCGACCTCTACGTAGCACCCATCTAGCAACGAACTCTCATCGCTTTTCTGACCAACTCTCTAATGCAAGAGTTAACCGTTACCCTCAGTCCTTCATTTATGCAACAGGTCAGCTCTGGAACTGTCTCCCTCTGTCTGTATATTCTACTACCTATGATCTCCAGTCTTTCAAACTCAGTGTGTCCATGCATTTTGAAGTGAACAGATCTTGAATTTGGCTCTGTTTTGTATTGTTTTTGTTTTTTTCTTGGAAAGAATTGTTTTGTGGGCTCAGCCTTTGGTTCCTTCTTCCACACATTAAAAAAAAAAATAAAAAAAAATACAAATGAACAGCCTCCCCTTCAAGTAAGAAATGTTGCCTCGCTAGCATCATTTTATAGATACTGTAATCATAATTGCTTAGATGGAGCTTCATCCATTGTGCCACCTCTTCACACCTTCCCTGATTCTGCTTGTTTATTTGTTAGTGCACATAACTTGACTGTCACACTGCCATACTGCAGAACCTATGCCAGTCAGAATTCTTTTATTCCCCTACCAATTCCCTTTGGAACTCACATCCCCAGATTGGTTTCCCTCCAGACCACAACTTGCATCAGTTCAAGAGCAACAGTTACAGATTTTTTGTTTTTTCCCCATAATGAACTGAGGACACCTGCAGTCTGGTGTATGGATTTTTTTTGTGTGTGTGTGTTTCCTTTATCTTTTCATCATTTGTTTAAAAAAAATTGTGGTAATAGAGGTGGCTGTAAAATAATGCTGATTTTCTTTTTTGTGTAGTATGTAAAGGAGAGCATACAGAAGGAGAGAGACAGGAAAGTATTAACCTTACATGAGAATCTTTTGAATTTATGGAGGATTTTGCTACTGTATTTGAGAGACATGTGCCGAGGGTGGGGCTGGAGCTAGCTTGATGGCAAGGGTAAGGAGTGGGTGGAGGAAGTTTAGGGAGTTTTTACCTCACCTGACACTGAGAAAGCTTCCTGTCTGTGATATGGAGCCTGTATGCAGCAGGTATCAGGAATGTAATGCTGTATGACAGTAAGACATGGGCAGTGAAGGAAGAGGATATTCGTAAGCTTAAATGTGCAGAGGTGAGAATAATCAAGTGGATGTGTAGTGTGGCCTTGACTGACAGGCCTGGGGATTAGGATTGTGAATGAAGAATTGAGAGGATGGCTCAAATTTATTAGTGATTTGGTGAGAAGGGGTAGATCAAGATCGTTTGGGGGTGTGAAGAGAATTAAGGTTGACTGTGTCATGTGAAGGGTGAGAGGTACAGTACAACCCTAATATAATGAACTAATTAGTACCAGACCCTTGACGATTAAGCTGATAGTTTTATAAAGCCGAACACCATGTTGTTTGGCAATTTCCCAGGCGTCATAGCTTTTGCCAAACAAAGATCGTTAAATACAGTGTCATTCGGCCGTACAGTCATAAACAATAAAATACAGCTAGGTCTAAATGGCTCTTTTTCTCAATAAATGCTCTATTTATGGCTCCTCTCATGATGCTGGTCACCCAGAGACTGATGCAGCATTCTGCGGGATGCAGAGGAGTGCATGCACGCATGTATGTGTATTACCTAGTTGTAATAGTGTATACAGGAAATGAGCTACCCTCGTGGGGTCCCGTTTGTGCCTCAGTAAGTTGAATTTTACTTTGAACTCATTTAAGTTTTGAGACTGGACGATCTCTTTGTCCAGGCTATTCCACATGTCTATGCATATATGGAAAACTATACTCTTGATATCCTTCCAGCAACTTGTTTTTTTTAGTTTCATTCCATGTCCTCTTGGTACTCTCCCATCCCATACAAACAGATCTTCTCTGTCAGTTTTTTCTACTCCCATCTTGGCCCTGAACACTGCAGTCATGTTGGCCCTCTCTCTCCTTTCTTCTAAGGAAGGTAGGTCTAGTTTTTCCGCCTTTCCCTGTATGACAGATCTGCCAGGCTGGGGACCATCTTGGCTGCTGTTGTCCATATTTTCGATCTTGTTAATATCTTTCCTTTTATGTGGGGACCACAATATGCAACATATTCCAAGCTGGGGTGGATCATGGCCACAGTCAATTTTTTCATCATCTCATCCATGTAATGAAATGCTATGTTTATGTTAGTCAAGAGATCATACGTCTCCCTAACTGTCTTGTTAATGTGTTTTTCAGATGACAGATTATCCTGGACGAGCACTCCCAAGTCCTTTTCTTTTCTTGCTTTTGTGATTGGTTCATTAACCATGAAATAATTCAGTGATGGTCTCTTGGTACTTTTACTCATTTCCAATATTTTGTTTTATTTTTTTGTTGAATTTCATTTCCCACATCTGGCTCCAGTCATGAATCCTATCCAGGTCCTCCTGTAGCATTTTACAGTCTTCTTCAACATCTACTCTCCTGATGATCTTCGCATCATTAGCAAACAGACTTGCATAACTGTTCACTCCATCTGCCATATCATTTACATAAATCAGGAACATTACAGGCGCTAATATCGAGCCCTATGGAACTCCACTTGTTACTTTACTCCATCGAGACATTCTGTCTTTTATTACTGTCCTCATTTGCCTCTCTCAATAAGTCTCTCATCCACACCAAGAGGTTCTCCTTCAGTCATCCTATGTGTTCCAATATCCACATTAGTTGCTTGTGGGGTACCTGGTCAAAGGCTTTCTCCAAATCTAAATACACACAATCCACCCAACTATCTCTTTCCTGTAGCACATCTTTCGCCCTTGAGTAGAAGCTCAACAGGTTGGAAACACATGACCTTCCACTTATGAATCCAAACTGACTTTCTGCCAAAATGTCTACCTCTTCCAGATATTTTATCAATCTGTCTTTCAGGATTCTCTCTCAGTTTTGCAACCGTGCTGGTCAGGGACACTGGCCTATAATTCAGGGGTACTTCCTTGTTCCCTCCCTTATAAATTGGTACAACATTGGCCCTCTCGATTCCTGAGGCACTTTCCCTTCTTCCAGAGAACACACAGTTAAACCATGAATCTTATCCTCCATTTGTTCTCTGCATTCCTTTAGTATCCAATTAGAGATCCCGTCTGGTCCTGCATCCTTCCTCATATCTTGAGTTTCCAGTAATTTGTATACTTCTTTCACTTCAACCATTACATCTTTTAACAATATTTCTAGTCACTCCCTCCTCCTCCACAAAATCACTTTCTCAGCTGAAGACTGACTGGAAGCATTTGTTCATTATTTCAGCTTGCATAACTGCATCTTTATAGACATTTCCTTCCACATTTAACTTACTGATTCCTTCCTTTTGTTTCAGTTTGCCATTAACAAACCTGTAAAACAATTTTGGTTGTTTCTTACATTTGTCTATCTATCTATTGCCAGACGCCTCAATCCCGTTTGGGGTGGCCACAAACAAATCACCTCCAAGTCGCCCTGTCCCCCGCCATTTCACTGCCCTGCTCCCAACTCACACCCCCCTCTCTCATATACCTCTCCACCCCATCCCTCCATCTCATCCTCGGCCTCCCCCTCCCTCTTTCCCCCTCCACCTCACTCACATACACTCTCTTCGTCAGTCTTTCACCCTCCATCCTCTCCACATGGCCAAACCACCTCAGTGTGTTCCTCATAACGCTTCCTTTCACATCCACATCAACACCACAACGTTCCTTTATATCCTCATTCGTCAGCCTATCTCTCCATGTGACTCCACAGGCTCCTCTTAAATAACTCATTTCCACTGCTCTCACTCTTGACTTGTGTCCTACCAACAATGTCCAAGCTTCACTTCCGTACGTTAGAGTTGGTATCACAATACTGTCATGTAGTAACTTTTTCACTTCCATGCTCACTTCCCTGTTTCTTATCACTACTTTCAAGGAACCAGCAACCTTTCTTCCCTGCTGTACCCTTTCAAACACTTCACCCTCCAAACCTCCATCCTTACTCATCACACTACCCAAGTACTGTACTTAAACGTACTCACATTTTCCTATTCCTCACCATCCAACCTCGCTGTACATTCACTGACTTCACCTCTCTCAAAGACCATCACTTTACTCTTCCCTACATTCACCTTCAGATTCCGTTTCTTACACAATCTCCCAAACTCATCCACCAAGCCTTGCAGCTCCCCTTCGTCTTCACTCAACAACATAGTATCATCTGCAAACAACAGTACAGGGAGTTTCCAAACACTATCCTCTCTCACCAGGGCCACTTCAGCATCCACTACCGTACCTTGTACCTCTTTTATTACCCCATCCATGTACAGATTGAACAACCATGGAGACATGACACATCCCTGTTTCAACCCAACTTTCAAGGAGAAAAATTCACTTAGTTCACCATCCTCACGCACTGCAGCCTTCGCACCATCGTACATACTCTTCACAGCATTCAACTACTTCCAATCTACTCCATATATTCTTAACACTTTCCACAATCCTTGTCTATCCACCCTGTCATATGCTTTCTCCAAATCCATGAAAGCCGCATACAACTTCTTTCCCTTCTCTAGAAACTTTTCCACTAAAGATCTAAGAATGAATATCTGATCTACACAACCTCTTCCCTTCCTAAAGCCTCCCTGTTCTTCTGCAACTAATTTCTCTGTTCTTTCTCTAACTCTGTCAATAAGTATCCTACCATACACTTTTCCTATTATACTAAGAAGACAAATGCCCCTATGATTACCACACACTTCTTTTTCCCCTTTTCCTTTGTACAAGGGAATAATTATACCTGACTTCCAATCCTCTGGGACTCTACCTTCCTCCCAGGCTAATCTGCACATCTTCCACATCCATTCTACTACTACTATCTCTCCCCCATGCTTCAGCATTTCACCACACATCACCACACACTCCATCAATTCCTGGGGCTTTCCCCGATTTAACTTTCTTCATTGCTTCCACAACTTCTATCCTACTGATTTCTTCCTGTCTTCTCATCTCCCTCCTTCTCCCAGCCATTCCCCAGCCACTTATACTCGCATTACTTCCATCCTCTACGTTCAACAATTCCTTAAAATGTTCTCTCCATCTGCTCACTTTTTCTCCCTTCTCCACTAGTAATCTACCATTTTCATCTTTCACTCCCCTGCTAACTTCACTTCCACCCTGTCTTACTCTTTTCACCTCTTTCCAGAACATTTTCTTACAGTCCCTCCACTTTACACTCAAATTCCTTCCAAATTCCTCATCCACTCTCTTCTTACTCTCTCTTACTACTCTTTTCACCTCTCTCTTTCTTTCTACATATAACTCTCTCTTCCGCCTCTCAACTTCTTCCACGTCCCTATTTCTCATCCATTCATTGTATGCTTTCTTCTTTTGTGCAACAGCCTGTTTCACCTCTTCAGTCCACCACGCTGTTCCTTGCACCCCCCTCCGTCTTCTCTTCCTTCCACACACCACATCACATGCTGCACATATTTCTTCTGTAAATATGCTACACACACCTTCCACGTCTCCCATCTGCTCTAATTCATATTTGCCCAATCGTTCCTTCACTTCTCTCTTATACTCTATCTTTTTCTCATCCTCTTGTAACCTTTCCACTCTCCTTGCAACTACTCCTTCCTCTCGTCTTTCCCTTCTTCTATTTCTCCATTCTGATTGGACCTTGATTCTGGCCACCACCAAGTAGTGGTCAGAAAGTCCACTCCCCCAGCCTCTATAAACTCTTGCATCCATTACACATCTTCGCATCCTTTCATCCACACACACATAATCAATCATTGCCTTCCTTTCATTCAGTTCACCACCCACCCTTCTCATCACTCGCCATGTATACCTGTGGATCATTTTATGCCTGAAGAGGGTATTGGCTACCACCAACCCCCTCCCAGCACAAATGTCCACTAACGCACTCCCATTCTCATCTATCTCAGCAGGCACACCCCACTCACCAACTATTCCATCCACCTTCGCATTCCCAACTTTACCATTCATATCACCGATCAAAAACACTCTGTCATTCCTTCCAAACTTTTCCATGCACACTTCTACATTTGTCCAGAACTCTTCTCTCACTCTTCTAGCACGATCTTGCGTTGGCCCATACACACACACAATCGCCCACATTTGTATTCCAACTTTCAACTTTACCCACACAATCCTTGACCCAACTGATCCATACTGTCTTATGCTTTTCTTCCATCTTTTACTCACAAGTATACATACTCCTCCCTTCACCCTCTCATTCTCACCTACTCCTGCACATATACCCCATCCATACTCCCATTCTCTCACACTTTCTCCTCTCCATTTTGTTTCAGTTATTCCACATACATCCACTTTCGCACCCTCAAGCACCTGGACAATCTCTCTCTCTTTCACCTCATCATTCGCTCCTCTTACATTCCATGTACCCATTACCAAGTCCTTTGTATGGTCTTGGGTCATCATCGTTTGGTCAGTCCTTGTCCGAGGCTTATTGTTTGTTTTTTTAGTTAGTTGTTTTCCGGGGAGGGGCACTAACCCTCCGCTAACCCTTTTTAGTCGCCTTTTACGACAAGCAGGGATACTGGGGGAGTATTCTTGAAAAAAAAACCCTACCCCCAGGGGGGCTTACATTTGTCAACTATACTTTTTTTGAAGTTTCTTTCTTCTTTACGTAATCTTGTATATTCATTTCTGGTTCTTTTATATTCTTCCTTTGATCTATTTTTACTTCTCTTTCTCCATTTGTTCTTTTGCTATCGTACACATTTTCTTGAACTAGTCATTTCTCTAGTTCTCCTTCGCACTAACTTTGGGCACATACTTTTCCACACCTGTATTATAGAATTCTAGAAAGATATCTCACATCTTCTGTATCAGTTTCCCAGATTTTTCCCCAATCCCCATCTTCAAAAAATTTTCTCAGTTCTGTAAAGTTTGCTTGCCCAAAGATATATCTTCCATGCCTGTATAGTTCGTCTCTTGTCTCTCTAATTCCTTCAGTTGTGTGTGTGTGTGTGTGTGTGTGTGTGTGTGTGTGTGTGTGTGTATTTACCTAATTGTGATATACAGGACATGAGCTACGCTCGTGGGGTCCCATCTCTGTTTCTCAATAAGTCAAATTTAGCTTTAAACTCGTTTAAGTTTTTAGACTAGACGATCTCTTTGTCCAGGCTATTCCACATGTCTATACATCTATAAGGAAAACTATTTCTTGATATCCTTCAAGCAGCTTGGTTTCTTCAGTTTCATTCCGTGTCCTCTTGTTACTCTCTTATGCAATAAAAACAGATCTTCTTTGTTAATTTTATCTACTCCCACCATGGTCCTGAACACTGCAATCATGTCTCCTTTCTTTCTTCTAAGGAAGGCAAATCCAGCTTTTCCAGCCTCTCTCTCTGTATGACAGGTCTGTCAGACTGGGGACCGTCTTGGTTGCTGTTCTTTGTATTCTCTCAATCTTGTTTATATCTTTCTCTTTGTGTGGGGACCACTTTACTGCTGCATATTCTAACCTCGGGCGAATAATGGCCACTATCAATTTCTTCATCATCTCCTCATCCATATAATGAAAAGCTACTCTTATATTAGTCAGGAGTTTATACGTCTCTCTAACTGCCTTGCTAATGTGTTTTTCAGATGACAAACTGTCCTGGACCAGCACTCCCAAATCTTTCTCTTCTCTCGCTTTTGTGATTGGTTCATTACCCATCAAATAATTCAGTGATGGCCTCTTGGTACTTTTACCCATTTCCAATACAGTAATCTCTCCAATATCCGATGTAATAGAGCCATAGGCAGGTCTGGATAGTGGTCCTGTCCGGATATTGGGTCCCAGCTTATGGACTTGTACTTATGGACCCTAACTCAGAGAAACACCTATACAACTCCCTCTGGACATGCATAGCACCTATTTAAGACCCAGATCACACCAATAAGGCACATAAAAGACTGAAATAAATGCAAAAGAAGCATAAAATGAGGGTTTTGAGGTAGGTTCATACAATATTCAACATTCTGGGTACTTACAAGTGCCTGGCTCCAGGACTGGTACTTATGGACCCTAACCTAGCCTAACTCAGAAAAACACCTTCCTACTGCACATGCATAGCTCTTAATGCCCTATTCACACCAATAAAGGACATTAAAGAGTGAAATGAGGTGTTTGAGGTAAGTACAGTATGGAAAAAAGTACAGTATGAAACATTCTGCCTACTTACAGCAAGTCCATGGCCATCTCAATGAATAACCGCCTCCTCTTGGACTCTGACAGTAAGAAGGATTTCCTGAAGCACTTGCAGTACACTATTCATGAAGTCTTGCACTGAACTTAGTCAGTCGCACTCAGAAGTCCGTTCTCTTCACAGTGCGTACTCTGTCTAACTTATGCTCCATTGTAATTTACTAAGTGTTGCACTCTGCATTTTAACTTTTCCCACTCTTCTAACCATTTTCTAAAGTAAAAACAAACGAGTCTATTTACGTTAAATGTTGTTTCAAAATTATATTCTCACTCAAACTGTAAATCCGTAACACAACTCACTGTTTTTTTCACTGCACAACACTGTAAATTCCCTTGTGGTCTAGTGGAGAAGTTCTTCCTGTTTAATCACTGTCAGAGTCCTAGAGTATCACTGGCAGGTGACCTAGGGGTGCGTCGGTGGGTCGTGGTGATGATGTACCCACTGCAGACGACTCTGAAGACGGACACAAACTCACGTCGAACGGTGACTCCACCATGGCTGATGTGCTGGGCTGTTGCTCGGAGCATGAGGGTCTGTCTTGGGGAGGCAACGGAGTGGAGCCAGGGCTGGGCACAGCGGGGGTCACAGGCCTGAAGAAACTGTCAATGGTTGATTGACGCAAGGACCGACGATTCTGACAATTGATGATGTGCTGCCTGAAAGCACGCACTTCCTCCACAAGTCCCAAGGGCCCCATCTCCCTGTCGCAGTCCGGGTATTCCAGGTAGTCGAGAACGAACTCTAGGTGTTCCCGGAGTGCGCTCAGCTTGGAGATGGCTGGAGTAGTGTCATGCTGAGAGGAGTCCGCATCATCGCCGCTGTCCTCGTCGGAATCTTCAAGCTGGGTACTGACACCTGCAACTGAAGGTGCGATCTCGATATCAGACAATGTCTGATACCCAGGATCGCCCTCGTCGTCATCCAACCACTCACGCACATCGTCCACATCAACATCGTCGCCATGTGTACGTAGCCGTGCATGGAAGTCATCCACATCAAACCCTAGAAAATCGTACTCCACATCCATTCCGAGAAGCAGACGAGACCAACCATTTTCTAGAGTCTTGACAGGGACTTCCTTCCATGCACTAGCCCAGTTGTACAGCGCAGACTTGATGTTGTAGCGGCGATGGTTTTCCAAAGTCCGCTGGCCCCGCGTGTTCTGTCCCTCCCTGCGCTCGTCCTTGTCCTCGAGAACAACCATCACCTCATTCAGGAACTTCCGGTGGTACTGTATAGGCACTTTGTTGCCACGATCACTCCTTGGTCCATTGGTTGGATGAGAGCAGTTGTATTAGGTGGCAGAAACATGCACCTAATCCGGCCATTCTCAGCCACCTGCACGGGTGGGCAGGTGCATGGTCGAGGAGAAGGAGGGCCTTTACCTGGTTGCACGGGATTCCCAGTGTCTTCGTCTGGTAATTGATGACCTCCTTGACGAAGTGGCGGTGGAACCAGTCTTTGAAGATCTGGGCTGTAAACCATGCCTTCAAAGAATGGTACCAGACGACAGGAAGGACATCCATCACCCCACGAAGACACCGAGGCTGCTTTGCACGGCCAACAATAACGGGCTTAAGCCGGTGCATGCCGTTAGCATTGGCACAACACAAAGCAGATATCCGTTGCATGGAGAGCTTGTGGCCAGGTACTCGCTTCTCCGTCTCCTCGGCTAAAGTATTCGTTGGCAAAGAGCGATAGAATAAACCAGTTTCGTCAGTAATTTAGACTTGACCGAGAGTGAGGCCCTCCCTGTTGATCAAGCCCTTCACCTTGTGCCTAAACTCGTCAACTCCATCCTCGTTAGCGTCCAAAGCTTCGCCATGAGCTTTACAGTTGGTAAGGCCATGCCGTAACTTGAACGCGAAGAGCCAACCCTCGGATGCCTTGAAGTCTATGGCATCGTGAAGCCTTGCGAGCTTCTCACCAGCAGCCTTCAGCTCCGTTCCACGTACCATCACACCAGCAGCACATTGCTGTTGATACCAAATCAACGTGGATCGGTTGATTTCTGCAAACTTGGGAGTAAACATCACCTTCCTCTCCACGTTGCGTTTGCTTCTCGACGAGAAGTCAGCCGTGTACTGCATGAGTTTGTCTCGGGATCTCTTGATATCGAACAAAGTAGATCGTGCCAGGTTGAACTCGCGGAGGATGCGGGAAGAAGACCACCCTGCATGTACTTTCTCCAATATCTCCCGTTTCTTCTCCAGAGTCAACACCAGTCTCTTCCTCTTCTCAGGTGGCAGGCCCATCATCACACACACTAATAGGAGGCCCTAGAGCAGCAGGAGTGCCTGCAGCAGGTAAGGAACCACCACAAAAGCAAGCACGTGGGCAGCCATGACGACGAGCGTGCACTCGCGACGAGAGACAGGCGGAAAGTGGGGAGGATGCAGCGGCGCTCTATCGGACGTCGGAGGAATGACGCGCCACAATAAAGCTGTCCCGCGCCATGCGCGCCAAGTTCAAATTACGGGCGGGAAAAATTCCCCCCCTCCCCCCCATTTTTTTTTTTTTTTTTTTTTGCAGTTTTTGGACCATTTTGGGAATACTGGATCCCGGGACAATTATGTCTGGTTAGTGGGGATGTTTGGATATTGGGCGTTCGGATATTAGAGGGGTTACTTTACATTTCTTTGCATTAAATTTCTTTTCCCACATCTGGCTCTTATCGTGTATCCTGTCCAGATCCTTCTGCAGCAATTTACAATCCTTCTCAACCTCTCCCTTCCTCAAGATCTTTGCATCATCATCAGACAGACTTGCATAACTGTTCACTCCATCTACCATATGATTTACATAACTCAGGAACATTACTGGCGCCAGCACTTGTTACTTTCCTCCATCCAGACATTCTATCCTCTTTTGCTGTCCACATTTGTCTGTCTCTCAAAAAGTCTCTCATCCATTCCAGGAGGTTCCCCTTCAGTCCTCCTACAGTATATGCTCTAGTTTCCACATTAGTCTCTTATGAGGTACCTTGTCGAAGGCTTTCTCCAAATCTAAATACCTGTACACACAATCTACCCAACCAACTCTTTTCTGTAGCATGTCAATCGCTCTTGAGTAAAAACTCAACAAGTTGGAAACACATGATCTTCCACTTCTAAATCCAAACTGACTATCAGCCAAAAGATTCATCTCTTCCAGATGTTTTATCCATCTATCTTTCAGAATTCTTTCGCACAATTTTGCGACCATGCTGGTTAGGGACACTGGTCTATAATTCAGGGGTTCTTCCCCGTTTCCTCTCTTATAAACTGGTACCACATTTGCCCTCTTCCATTCTTGTGGTACTTTCCCCTCTTCCAGAGAACACATTATTAAACTGTGAATGTTATCTGCCAGTTGTTCTCTGCATTCCTTCAGTACCCAATTAGAGATTCCATCAGGTCCTGGGGCATTCCTTACATCTTGAGTTTCCAGTAATTTATACACTTCCTGTACTTCCACTTTTATATCTTTTACCACTACATTTGTAGTTGCTCCTGCCCCTTCCACAAACTCCTTTTCATTTGTGAAAACTGATTGGAAACATTTATTCATCATTTTTGCTTTCATTGCTGCATCTTTATAGACCTCTCCTTCTACTTTCAGTTTGGTGATTCCTTCCTTTTGTTTCAGTTTGCCATTGAGAAATCTGTAAAACAGTTTGGGTTCATCCTTATGTTTGTCTGTTATACCTTTTTCAAAATTCCTTTCTTCCTCTCTACGTATTCTTGTGTATTCATTTTTAGTTCTTTTATATTCCTCCATTGTTCTGTTGTTACCTTTCTTTCTCCAATTATTCCACGCTGTCTCTCTCTCTTTTTTTTTGCTATCATGCACCTTCTATTAAACCACTCCTTTTTCCTGTTTTCTTTTCCCCTTACTCTTGGCACATATTTTTCCACTCCTGAATTATAGAAGCCTAGAGAAATATCCCACTATTTCTGTATTTCCCTTGATTCTCTGAATATTCTCCGATCTGCATTTTCGAAAAATTTTCTCAAACCTGTAATGTCTGCTTTCCCAAAGTTGTATCTTCCCTGCCTATAAAGCTCGTCTCTTGGCTCCACGATCCCTGTTATCATCTGGAACTCAGTGACCACATGATGACTTTTTCCAATAGGACACAGATATTCCAATGATTCTGCTACGTCGGCTTCTTAGGTAAACTGTAAGTCTAGTCTTGCTGGTGTGTCCTCACCTCAGATCTGTGTCTCTTCTTTGACCCATTGCGTCATCACATTGTTCGTTGTTATATTTAATAATGTAGTGCCCACGAATCTTCACTGCCTCCTGAGTCCCATTCCTCCCAGTTCACCTCTTTACAATTGAAGTCACCCATTAAAATTATGTTGTTGCTTTTCTCAGTCATTTTCTGTAAATAACATGCCATGTCTGACAACATTTCCTGGTACTCATCTTCATTCCATGCTCCTGTCTTAGGGGGAACATACACTACTGCCATATCTCTCTTGCTATTCTCTCCAGTTTCTAATTTCATATTTATCGCTTCTGCCCTGCCTTCTCCCATTTCCACAGTATCTACATTTATGTTGTTCTTCACTGCTATCATCAGTCCTCCTCCCGTTTTTTCTTTTCTGTCTCTTCTCCACAGTTTGTATTTACCATCTTCCATATGAACATCAATATCTTCTCTTAATTTGGTCTCTACAAAGCACATAACATCAGGTTCATTAACCCTGAAAAAATCGTTGATTTCTAGCCTTGCCGATATTAAGCCATCAACATTAGTGTATGCAACCTTCCAATTATTTTTGATGTTTTTTATACCCTCTTTTCTCCTTCTCTCCATTGGTACCACTTCCTTAATTACTGATCCATGACTCTCTAATAAAACACTGTCTTCTCTTCCTCCGTTCTCTGCTCGTTTTTTACCTTTGCTTCCTTTACTAACTTCTTTATTTTAGCTCTTTCTTCCTCATTTGCATCTCTCCTTATCCAAACATTTTTTTAACCCTTCCTTGTCTGATAATTTCTATGTTCTACTGATAATTTCATTTACTGTGTCCTGAGACTTGAACTTTACCTTCAGTGGCCTTGCCCATCCTTCCTCGTACTTTCCTAACCTAAACACTTCTTCAATCTCTTCTTGAGCTTCGTTGTTTTCCTCCATGCTTACTGATATTATTTGTTTAACCTTACTCAGTTCTTCTCTTTCTCTTTCTTATTTTATTGTCATACGTTTTTCTTTAACTCCTGAAATTATTACACATTTTTTCTTCTCTGCTACATCCCTAACTAAAGATTCTCTACTTCTCAGCACCCTAACCACTTCTCTCTCCACCTTTTCCTTGCGTTTCCGTTCTACAATATCTTTCAAATTTACATTTCCCTCTTCCTGAATTTTCTTCCACCTCTTATGTTGCTCCTTGATTTCTTTAATGTGCTCATCATGTATTCTTGATTTGGATTCATACTCATCTAGTTTGGTTTTCATCCTGTCTCTTTCTTCTTCCAATCTCCTATTCTCCCTCTTAAGCTGTTTTATTTCATTAGAGGCAGATTCATTGCTCACTTTTAATTCCGTAACTACTCTTTCTTGTTCATCACTACTTGTACAAATTTTTTCCAGTTTATTTCGCAGACTTTTGATCTCATTTTCATACTCTATCATTCGTTCCTGTAACTCTTTAATTATTGCCCATACCTTTTTTATCTCCTGGACATTCCTCTCTGCTGTTTTCTTTACATCTGCTGTTTGTGGTTGGTTCAACTTAATACTTCCATTTCCCACGTCCTCTTCAGAGAAGCCCTGGAACTCTCTTTCGCCACTTGTAAACATTGCACCATCCCTTTCCGCCATGAATTAACCATATGGAGACTTTCTATTTTCACTATATCTTGTTGTTTTTATGACCAAAACCGCAATTTTTTAACTACTGTCCGACGGGACCACCACTCACGCACTCATTAACATAATCACAAATAGGCTGGTCATCTTTTCGTCAGTGATTCAGCGATTATTTCCCCATGATCGAGGAAGAGCTCCGTCTCTGTCAACGACCTGTGTGTGTGTATTTACCTATTTACCTATTTGTAGTATACAGGAATTGAGCAATGCTCGTGTTCTCCTGTCTCCATATCCACATTTATCAAGTCTACCATTACACACATGAATGTTTTTCTCATGCACCACCTCTTTGTCTAAGTCGTTCCAAATATTTAAGTCCATCCATCCATTGCCAGACGCCATGTATCCCAAATGGGGTGGCCAAGGGCTTAGAGTTAATTGTTTTACAGGGAGGGGCACTAATCCTCCACCAACCCCACTTGACATGTAGGGATGCCAACAGCATCTGGTGTTCCCAGGCGGTCACCCATCCAGGTACTAACCAGACCCAACGTTGCTTAACTTCGCTGATCGAATGGGAAGCGGTGTACTCAACGTGGCATGGCCGTTGGCAAATATTTAAGTATTTACCTAATATACCTAATTGTGATATACAGTACACGGAATGTACTATGCTCGTGGGTTTCCGTCGCTGTTTCTCAATAAGTTGAATTTAACTTTAAACTCGTTTAAGTTTCTAGACTGGATGATCTCTTTGTCCAAGCTATTCCATAAGTCTATACTTCTGTAAGGAAAGCTATATATCTTGATATCCTTCAAGCAGCTTGACTTTTTCAGTTTCATTCCATGTCCTCTTGTTGCTCTCTTATCCCATACAAACAGATCTTCTTTGTCAATTTTATCTACTCCCACCATGGTCCTGAACACCGCAATCATGTCTCCCCTCTTTCTCCTTTCCTCTAATGAAGGCAAATCCAGTTTTTCCAGCCTCTCTCTGTATGACAGGTCTGTCAGACTGGGGACCATCTTGGTTGCTGTTCTTTGTATTCTTTCAGTC
The DNA here is from genome assembly GCF_032717465.1 of Coenobita brevimanus. Lineage (NCBI taxonomy): Eukaryota > Metazoa > Arthropoda > Malacostraca > Decapoda > Coenobitidae > Coenobita > Coenobita brevimanus. The sequence continues at coordinate 60,132,693 of NC_137054.1, forward strand.
TTGTTTATATCTTTCTTTTTGTGTGGGGACCATACTACCACTGCATATTCTAACCTGGGGCGGATCATGGCCACTATCAATTTTTTCATCATCTCTTCATCCATATAATGAAATGCTACTCTTATGTTAGTCAAGAGTTTATAAGTCTCTCCAACTATCTTGTTAATGTGCTTTTCTGGTGACAAACTATCTTGGACCAGCACTCCCAAATCTTTCTCTTCTCTCCTTTTTGTGATTAATTCATTACCCCAAAAATAATTCAGTGATGGTCTCCTGGTACTTTTACCCATTTCCAATATTTTACATTTCTTTACATTAAATTTCATTTCCCACGTCCGGCTCCAATTGTGTATCCTATCCAAATCCTCCTGCAGTATTTTACAATCCTCCTCAACCTCTGTCTTCCTCAAGATCTTTACATCATCAGCAAACAGACTTGCATAACTGTTCACTCCATCTACCATATCATTTACGTAAATCAGGAACATTACTGGCGCCAACACTGAGCCTTGAGGGACTCCACTTTTTACTTCCCTCCATCCAGACATCTTTTCCTTTATTACTGTCCTCATTTTTCTGTCTCTCAAAAAGTCTCTCATCCATTCCAGAAGTTTCCCATTTAGTCCTCCTATATATTCTAGTTTCCACATTAGTCTCTTATGAGGTACCTTGTCAAAGGCCTTCTCTAAGTCTAAGTACACACAATCCACCCAACCATCTCTCTCCTGTACCATATCAATCGCTCTTAAGTAAAAGCTCAACAAGTTAGAAACACATGACCTTCCACTTCTGAATCCAAACTGACATTCGGCCAAAATATTCATCTCTTCCAGATATTCTATCCATCTGTCTTTCAGGATTCTCTCACACAATTTTGCGACCATGCTGGTTAGAGACACTGGTCTATAATTCAGGGGTTCTTCCCTGTTTCCTCCCTTGTAAATTGGTACCACATTTGCCCTCTTCCATTCTTTTGGCACTTTCCCCTCTTCCAGTGAGTGTGTGTGTTTGTGTGTGTGTACTAATGCCACACTGGTTGGTGTTTCCTGTGCATTCATTATTTTACTGAACAAAATTTGTTAAGTGAACATAACTTTGGGCCAGCTCAAGGTGATTGTTAAAACTGAAATTCATTAAAAGAGGGTTTGGTATATCGAGGTTTACTGTATGAAGGTTGAAGGTAGAGTTACAATAGGTAAACTGGAATAGACTTGGGATGAGGTCTTACAGTGTGACCTGAGGGATAAGAGACTGAATAGAGAGGCTGCTAGAAACCAGACAGCATGGAGAGCTGCCAGTAGGTTCCAGAGGCCAATGCATGCAAGCACGTTGGATTCCTTATAAATGGAGTGAATGAAAATGAAATTTTTAATTCCATCCATGGCTCACAGCACTCTTCTCATATTTTATTTTTTTCCTCCTTTTGTATCTTTATGCATTCATTTCTTGCCTCTATACTTATTTCAAGCTCTTTGACTGTATGTTCTTTACAGGTTGTTTCATGCTTTGTTCCTTGTTTTAAGTGCCTTCCAGCTTCTGTAACAAAGTCATTCTTTCTTTTTCATCCTTGCAGTAAATATTGGGACAGGTCTAATGATACCCTGTTTTGTACTGTATTTTCTTCAAGATTTCACAATTCTTATGGATATTCTCTGTCTTTTCTGTTCCTCTCTGATCAGTGTTTACAAAACAATGTCTTAGGATGACAAACATCCTCTTCCATGATTCTGTCTTGCTTTTGTTTGTATTTCTGTCATTCCCATATCTCTCACAAACATTTTAATCTCAAAAAGCAGGTGGCCATTGTTTCTCAGGGGGCACTTATATTTTGTGATGTGTACATCATAGAGATCTCTTGTGAATATCTAGTCCAGCATTAGAGATTTATCATCTGTTCTGTTTCTTGTCCAACATCTGAGATTTATCATCTGTTGCGTTCCTTGTATTTTGCAGCACTGTGCTGGGTTAACTCATCTTAAATGTCAGGACCAACTTGCCTAGCCCTGGGTTCCTGCACTCCTCATGGAGTGACATAGGATTCGATGATGGATGGCTGGATGAATGTATTTTCTACCACAGGGTTTATTAATGTGTTGCCCCCAAATTTTGTATTGCTGCCTGCATTCATTCCATTCCCTCTCCAGTCAATACCAGACTACCCTTTCTTCCACATCTGCTTCATTAGCACACCCAGGGACTTTCTCATGATTTGCTCATATTCCTCCGTCTTGCATGCCTGGCATATAAGACACATCTATATCTAATTTTCCTCTGTGGGGGCGCCCATCATCCACCCACTTAGTGTTGGGGTACTTTGTTTTTAGGGTGGCTCAACACTGAGTGGCAAGCCAAATGATTTCCTGTAAACCAGGAAATAATTTACAGTGCAGGGTGGTAACCTTATAACTACCCAACATGTGTTCCCTACATGACAACAAGTGGGTTGGTGGCGGGTTAGTGCCCCTCCCCGGAAAACAACTAACTTAGAATACAAACAAGAGGCCTCGGACCAGGACTGACCAACAGGTGACGACTAAGAACCGAACAAAGGACATGGTATGGATAGCTACATGGAATCTAAGGGTGCAAATGATGAGGTGAAATAGAGAGAGATTGTCCAGGTGCTTGATGATGCAAAAGTGGATGTATATGGATTAACTGAAACTAAATGGAGAGGTGAGAGTGTGAGAGAATGGGAGTATGGATGGGGTACATGCATGGGAGTAGATGAGAATGAGAAGGCAAAAGAAGGAGTGTATATTGTTGTGTCCCCCCCTGTGGCGGGGGGGACACAACCTGGCCGCACAATGGGGTGGTATACTGCTACTCTGCGGCCAGGTTGTGTTAGGAAGAATACTGCCACCGTATTCCCTGTGTGTCGTAAAAGGCGACTAAAAGGGGCGGGGTGAGGGGACTAGGGACCCCCTCCTCTGTTTTTTAGTTCCTAAAAAGAGACAGGCCAGAGAAAGGGATGGGGGATGGAGTTATCCCCGTACCCTGAAGATTGGGTCTATGAGTGTGCGTGGATGTAGTACGATTGAGGCTAAAAGGGAGGAGATTGGGAGAATGTTTGTGAGAAGAAAGTTGGATGTATTAGCTCTGAGTGAAATGAAGATGAAAGGGAAGGGGGAATCTGTGTTTGGAAGTGTGAATGGAAGATTGTCAGGTGTTGATAGAGGAAGGGCAAGAGAAGGTGTGGCCTTGTTAGTGAGTCCGGAAGTACAGAAATGTGTGATTGAATGGAAGGAGGTGTCATCGAGACTGATGTGGGTGAAAGCGAAATTTGAACGTGAGTTGTGGGTGTTTGTGAGTGCATCTGGGCCTGGTAGTGAAAGGGATGAACAAGAGAGGGAGTCTTTCTGGAATGATGTTGATGAGTGTCTGCAGAGTTTTGGAGTGAATGTGAATGTGGTAATGATGGGAGATCTGAATGCTAGAGTGGGAAATGTAGCAGTTGAAGGCGTAGTTGGTATGCATGATGTGCCTGGAAGAAATGAAAATGGGGAACGAATGATAGCGATGTGTGATGAGCGAGAGATGGTGATTGGGAATACGCTGTTTGAGAAGAAAGATATTTATAAGTATACATGGGTGAGACAGGAGGGTGGAAGGGTTGTTGATAGAGCTTTGATGGACTATGTGGTTGTGTCTAGGAATGTAATAGGAAGATTGTTGGACGTGAGAGTTCTGAGAGGGGAGGGTGGAGGTATGTCTGACCACTACTTGTTGGAGGGAAAGTTAAGAGTAGGTAAGAAATGGGTGAGAGCGAGGAGGGTTACGTGTGGCAGGGAGGTTTTGAAAGTGAGTGAGTTGGATAAAAGAGAGAAAAAGATAGAGTATCAGGAGAAATTGAAAGATGAGTGGAACGCAGTGAAAGATTGGGAAAATGGCAGCGTGGAGGAGGAATGGCAGTTGTTTAAGAGTGCTGTGGTGGGGCATGCAGAAGAGGTGTGTGGTGTGAGATGTGTGGGTGGTGGTGTAAGAAAAGGAAGTGAATGGTGGTGCGAGGAAGTAAGTATGGCTGTGGCTGAGAAGAGACATGCATATGAAGTGTGGCTGCAGAGGAAGGATGAGATGTCATATGAAAGGTATAAGGAAAAGAGGAATAGAGCGAGAAGGGCTGTGTGTGATGCTAAAGTGGCAGCAGATGAGAGGTGGGGTAGGCGGCTGACAGAGAATTTTCAACAGAATAAGAAAATGTTTTGGAAGGAGGTGAAAAGGGTGCGAAAGGGAGAGTCTGGGAAGGGAGAACGAGTAAAAGCAGAGGATGGAAGGATGTTAATTGAGATGGATGCAGTAAGGAAGAGATTGGCAGAGTATTTTGAAAGACTGTTAAATGTAGAAGAGGAAAAGGTGGCTGAGATTGTGGTGAATGGAAGGGTGCAAGGAATAAATGTGTTGAGAGAGTTGAATGATTCCTTGATCACGAAGGAGGAAGTGGAGAAGGCAGTAAAGGAGATGAAAACAGGGAAAGCTGCAGGTATGGATGGGTGTGCTGTGGAATGCCTGAAGGGAGGTGGAGTGACTATTGTTGACTGGTTAGTAAGATTGTTGAATGTGTGCTTTGAGAAAGGTATGGTGCCAATTGACTGGGCAAGTGCTTGTGTGGTCCCATTGTATAAAGGCAAGGGTGATAAGTATGAATGTACTAGCTTTAGGGGCATAAGTCTATTGAGTGTTGTAGGTAAGGTGTATGGTAGAGTGTTAATTATGAGAGTTAGAGAGGGTACAGAGGGAGTGATTGGTGATGAGCAGTGTGGCTTTAGGAGAGGGAGGGGATGCGTTGATCAGTGTTTGCTGTGAGACAAGTGTGTGAAAAGTATTTAGCGAAAGGCAAGGATGTGTTTTGGGCATTTATGGATTTAGAGAAAGCGTATGATAGAATTGATAGGGAGGCTTTGTGGACTGTTTTAAGATTGTATGGACTTGATGGTAGGTTACAAAAAAGGGGTGAAAAGTTTAAATAGTAGAGCGTGTGTAAGAGTGGGAAATGCTGTGAGTGATTGGTTTCCCGTGAGAGTGGGGCTGTGACAGGGTTGTGTGATGTTGCCTTGGTTGTTTAATATTTACATGGATGGTGTTGTAAGGGAGGTGAATGCAAGAGTTTTAGGTGGAGGTCTGAGTCTAGTGAATGTTGATGGTGGAGAATGGAATCTGAAGCAGCTGCTGTTTGCAGATGATACTGCACTGGTGACTGATTCAGAGGAGAAATTGAGACAGTTGGCAGAGGAGTTTGGAAGGGTGTGTGAAAGGAGGAAATTGAAAGTAAATGGGAATAAGAGTAAAGTGATGAAGTGTACGAGGTTGACAGATGGTAGGGGGATGAATATAGTTTTGAATGGTGAGTTGCTTGAGGAGGTAGATTGTTTTAAATATTTAGGGTCACATGTTGCTGTGGATGGAAGAATAGATGCAGAAGTGAAGTTTAGAATAAATGAAGTAGGAAAGGTGCTGGGAGGAATGAAAAAAGTGTTTAAATGTCGTTCGCTTAGAATGGACGTAAAGAGAAGGCTGTATGAGGGTGTTGTGGTACCGACTGCGTTACATGGGGCTGAAACATGGAATATGGGTGTAGCAGAGAGGAAAAGTTTGAATGTAATGGAGATGAGGTGTCTGAGGAGTATGTGTGGAGTGACGCGTATGGATCGGGTGAAAATGATGAAGTGCGAATGAGAACTGGAGTTGTTCGGGAGATTGCTGGTAGAGTTGAGCAGAGGGTGTTGCGATGGTTTGGGCATATGGAGAGAATGGATAATGAGCGATTGGTGAAAAAGATAACTAGATCTGATGTGAGAGGTGTAAGGCTGAGGGGAAGACCACGAATAGGATGGATGGACAGTGTGAAGAGGGCGCTGGATGCGAGAGGGATGTCTGTTGAGCAAGGAAGAGTGGCTGTGCGTGACAGAAATAAATGGAGAGAAATTGTGAATGAATAAGTGATGACGCAGCCCTGAGGGGATATTCTCCCGCATTTTGGTCTGATCAGCTAGTCAGGTCAGGTGCGGGTAAGGGGATGGGTCTGTTATGATGTGGCAGGGGTAAACCAGTTCTGCTGTCGGGCCCTGCTGCGGATGTCACTGACTGCATTGTGCAGTTGACCCTTGTGCGGTGTGGTGCGGTGAGGATCTGTCCATTCTCCCCTTTGGGGCTAAGATGCGAATGAATGTGTTTGAGTGGATGAGTAAATGGGGAGTGTGTCGTCCTGTCTCGGCTACCTCCCTTTCCTTGGGGGAAGCAGCCTAGGTATATAGATAGATAGATAGATGGATCAGTTGGCACAGGAATTGTGTGGGTAAGATTGAACGTTGGACTACAAATGTAGGTGATTCTGTGTGTGTATGTGCCAACTCAAGATTGTGCAAGCAGAGTGAGAGAATAGTTCTGGACAAATGTAGAAGCATGTATGAAAAAGTCTGAAAGGAATGAGAGAGTTTTTTTATTAGAGATATGAATGGAAAAGTAGGGAATGTGAAGGTGGATGGAGTAGTTGGTGAGTGGGGTGTGCCTGCAGAAGTGGATGAGAATGGCACTGCTTTAGTGGACATTTGTGCCGGGAGGGGGTTGGTGACAGCCAATACCCTCTTCAGACACAAAATGATCCACAGGTATATGTGGCGAGTGATGAGAAAGGTGGGTGGTGAACTGAATGAACAGAAGGCAGTGATTGATTATGTGTGTGTGGATGACGGCTTGAGAAGGTGTGTATGGATGCAAGAGCATATAGAGGTTGGGGGAGTGGACTTTTCCGACCACAACTTGGTGGTGGTGAAAGTCAAGGTTGAAATGGAGTGGAGGAATAGAAGAAGGGAAGGACAGGATGTAGTAGTAGTTCTTACAAGGAAGGTGGAAAGGTTGCAAGAGGATGGAAAAAAGGCAGAATATAAGGGAGAAGTGGAGGCGCAACTGGGTGAATATGATTGGAGCAGATGGAGGACATGGAAGGTGTGTGCAAGATATTCACAGAAGAAGTCTGCGCAGCATGTGAGGTGCTATGTGGGGTGAAGAGAAGATGAAAAGGGGTGCAAGAACAGCATGGTGGAATGAAGGGGTGAGACAGGCTGTGGTACAAAAGAAGAAAGCATATAGTGAGTGGATGAGACACAGGGGTGTGGAAGAAGTTGAGAGGCAGAAAGAGAGTTATAGGTAGAGAGGAAGAGAGAGGTGAAAAGATTAGTAAGAGAGAGTAAGAAGAGAGTGGATGTGGAATTTGGAAGGAATTTGAGTGTAAAGTGGAGGGAATATAAGAAAATTTTCTGGAAAGAGGTAGAGAGAGTTAGACAGGGGGTTAAAGAAACTAGTTGGGAAGTGAAATATAAAAATGGTAGATCACTAGTGGAGATGGAAAAAAAAAGTGAGCAGATGGAGAGAACACTTTAACCCCTTCAATCCAGTGACGTACCTGGGACGTCATGCCAGGTGCAGTGTCCTATCCCATGACGTACATAGACCATCATAATCAATAGGTAGTGTGGGGTAGAAATTTTCAGCTGGGACCGTCTCCTGAGTAAAGAGAGACATGGCCCGGACTGATGGTTACATTAGTTGTCGAACATGTAAGTCATCAGTGTAATTTATATACAGCATATATAAATATCTTCTCTATCTATTCTTATATCACTGAATGAATTTTCCTATTCTTCCTGCAGAAAATTATGATGGGAAAGAAGAAGGGAAGATAACTTGTAGTGTGGAAGAGTGGGAGGTACACACACACCTCCCATGGGTTCCTCACTTCACCTCACCCTCCTTCCTACCCCTTCTCTTGCTTGGCGCTTGCGTGTCTCACACACACACACTCACACTCTCTAATTACTGCCACCCTACTTTCCCATAAGTTTTTCTGATTTTGTTTCACATGACAAAAATTGGGATGCTGAACACAAGTTATCTCCCAGTCAGTATAAATCTATCTATCTATCTATTGCCAGACGCCTCAATCCCTTTCGGGGTGGCCACAAACAAATCGCTTCCACGTCGCCCTGTCCCCCACCATTACACTGCCCCGCTCCCAACTCACACCCCCCTCTCTCATATACCTCTCCACCCCATCCCTCCATCTCATCCTCGGCCTCCCCCTCCCTCTTCCCCCATTCACCTCACTCACATACACTCTCTTCGTCAGTCTTTCACCCTCCATCCTCTCCACATGGCCAAACCACCTCAGTGTATTCCTCCTAATGCTTCCTATCACATCCACATCCACACCACAATGCTCCTTTATATCCTCATTTGTCAGCCTGTCTCTCCATGTGACTCCACAGGCTCCTCTTAAATAACTCATTTCCACTGCTCTCACTCTTGACTTGTGTCCTTCCAGCAACGTCCAAGCTTCACTTCCATACATTACAGTTGGTATCACAATACTGTCATGTAGTAACTTTTTCACTTCCATGCTCACTTCCCTACTTCTCATCACTGCTTTCAAGGAACCAGCAACCTTTCTTCTCTGCTGTACCCTTTCAAGCACTTCACCCTCCAAACCTCCATCTTTACTCATCACACTACCCAAGTACTGTACTTAAACGTACTCACATTTTCCAATTCCTCCTCATCCAACCTTGCTGTACATTCACTGGCTTCACCTCTCTCAAAGGCCATCACTTTACTCTTCCCTACATTCACCTTTAGATTCCATTTCTTACACACTCTCCCAAACTCATCCACCAAGCCTTGCAGCTCTCCTTCGTCTTCACTCAGCAACACAGTATCATCTGCAAACAACAGTACAGGGAGTTTCCAAACACCACCCTCTCTCACCAGGGTCACTCTAACATCCACTACCCTACCTTGTACAGTACAATCCCAGTTAACCGGGCGGCTTGGGGAATTCACCTTCCCGGCTACAGATTTTTCCCGTAGTTCTGATATTCAAATCTATACAAAGGCGATCATTATCACAGCAGTAAATACAATTCAGGTACTCACCACTCACATCAGGGGGCACACCAAGAGATTCCACCTGAAAAATTGCCCCGGAAACACACACCATGGTCATAGTGGACGTGCATGCAATGCCTTGCAGTACCGGTACTGCAAAATGCACAAGTCCATTCTTTTAACTACCGAATAATTTCTTGTATGTACTGTACTCATGTGGAAAACTAAAGAAATAAAATCCTGAATATTTATTGGTAAATTATCATGACACCTGTACCCCCACATCAGCTTTGTTTACGATCCCGGCCCCAACTGACCGCCACCATTCCGCCACTGTTTTGCACCATTGTTAACTACCTAAGTATTTGTTGCATGTACTGTACTCATAAAAGTGGAAAAATAAAGAAATAAAATCTTGAACATTTATTGGTGAACTGATGTTAAGACTGCACTGTAGAATTATCACACCTGTGCCCCCACACAAAGCTTTGCTTACGGTCCCGGCCCCGACTGACCTCCATCATTCCACCCTCCACCTGCTGCCAATCAGCTGTTTTGCACAAAATAAAATACATGATGTACTTATGAAGTGCAAGCATATATATTTTTTTTCTTCCAACAAAGTAAACCTTCATTCCTATTAACATTTTTTTTTTTTAAATCTCTGCCAGCACACATGCGTTCTAAGATGAATTTATGTAGTGCAAGTTAGAGTCGGTCCGTTAGGAAGAAAAACACCGGCGTTTGCTGATTTGCTCTCTCCCGAGATGTCTGGCTTACAAATTCCATGCCTGTCTTTGAAACGATTTAACCATCCAACACTGAAATCACATTTGACTTCTGTATTCATTTTATTGTGAAACTGTCTTGCTTTTTCTTCGATAAGAGGACCAGAAATAGGTGCTCCCCTAGATCTTTCTAAGCAAAACCACTTGAACGATGAAGAGTATGCCTTTTATCAATGGACTTACTTGTCTCGCTTTTCATGAAAAATTCATTGAGCTTGGATGCTGGGTCTTTATATAAATCGTTGGATTTCCTACATTATATTCGGTCATCAGTGTTTTATAATGTTTGCCTTTTTCAAGTCTATTGCATATGTCCAGCTTCTGCTTCAAGGTAGGCATGACACGCTTACGTTTAGTTTGCTCTTTAGGCATTTTGGAATATTGAAATTACCGTCCATCAGAGCAACACAACAGCAAGAGAGCTTGTTTTGCTGTCTGGTGGTAAAAAGCAGACTGGTGATTTGTGGAAATTGTGGAGGGTGTGGAGGATGACTGAATTCAAGTAGGGGAAAGAGGGAGGAGGAGGGCTGGTTAAGAGGATTTACTAGGGATTTACATTAGCCAGAAATGCCTTCACCTCGCTTAGTCCGACTTCACCCAGCCTCGCGTGACACGATAAAACGGCGGTTTGGCGGTCCATTCAAAATGGCGCACAGTTATAACTTACTGACGTTTTTACCAGCCCTTGAATTTTCCCGTTTTTCTGAGTATTCCGTTTGTCTGGATACCGGATAGCTGGGATTGTACTGTACCTCTTTTATTACCCCATCCATGTACAGATTGAACAACCATGGAGACATGACACATCCATGTTTCAACCCAACCTTCAAAGAGAAAAATTCACTCAGTTCACCATCCACATGCACTGCAGCCTTAGCACCATCATACATACTCATCACAGCATTCAACAACTTCCCGTCTACTCCATATATTCTTAATACTTTCCACAATCCTTGTCTATCCACCCTGTCATATGCTTTCTCCAAATCCATGAAAGCTGCATACAACTTCTTTCCCTTCTCTAGAAACTTTTCCACTAAAGATCTAAGAATGAATATCTGATCTACAGAACCTCTTCCCTTCCTAAATCCTCCCTGTTCTTCTCCAACTAATTCCTCTGTTCTTTCTCTAACTCTGTCAATAAGTATCCTACCATACACTTTTCCTATTTTACTAAGAAGACAGATGCCCCTATGATTACCACACACTTCTTTTTCCTCTTTTCCTTCATACAAGGGAATAATTATACCTGACTTCCAATCCTCAGGGACTCTACCTTCCTCCCAGGCCAATCTGCACATTTTCCACATCCATGCTACTACTATCTTTCCCCCATACTTCAGCATTTCTCCACATACTGCATCAACTCCTGGGGCTTTCCCTAATTTAACTTTCTTAATTGCTTCCACAACTTCTATCCTACTGATTTCTTTCTGTCTTCTCACCTCCCTCCTTCTCCCAGCCATTCCCCAGCCACTTATACTCGCATTACTTCCATCCTCTATGTTCAGCAACTCCTTAAAGTGTTCTCTCCATCTGCTCACTTTTTCTCCCTTCTCCACTCGTAATCTACCATTTTTATCTCTCACTCCCCTGCTAACGTCACTTCCACCCTGTTTTACTCTTTTCACCTCTTTCCAGAACATTTTCTTACGGTCCCTCCATTTTACACTCAAGTTCCTTCCAAATTCCTTATCCGCTCTCTTCTTACTCTCTCTTACTAATCTTTTCACCTCTCTTTTTCATTCTACATCTCTCTCTCTCTCTCCCGCCTCTCAACTTCTTCCACGCCCCTATTTCTCATCCAGTCATTGTATGGTTTCTTCTTTTGTGCCACAGCCTGTCTCACCTCTTCATTCCACCACGCTGTTCCTTGCACACTCCTCCGTCTTCTCTTCATTCCACCACGCTGTTCCTTGCACACCCCTCCGTCTTCTCTTCATTCCACCACGCTGTTCCTTGCACACCCCTCCGTCTTCTCTTCATTCCACCACGCTGTTCCTTGCACACCCCTCCGTCTTCTCTTCATCCCACACACCACATCACATGTTGCACATATTTCTTCTGTAAATATCCTGCACACACCTTCCACGTCCCCCATCTGCTCCAATTCATATTTGCCCAATCGTTCCTCCTCTTCTCTCTTATACTCTGCCTTTTTCTCATCCTCTTGTAACCTTTCCACTCTCCTTACAAATACTTCTTCTTCCCGTCCTTCCCTTCTTGTATTTCTTATATATATGTCTACCTAGTATCACTGAATGAAATTTCCTGTTCTTTGTGTTGAAAATTTTGATGATAAGAAGGAAGAGAAGAGGGATTGGAGAATGGAGGAAGAAAGGAGGGAATCTCCCTTGGGATTTTAACTTCACCTCACCCTCCTTCTTCCTCCACCTCTCGCCTACCGACTGTGTGTCACACACACATACACACACACACACACGAACAGCCGGAGAGAGAGGACGTCCCAGGCATCGCTCCTAACCTTGAGTAGTTTCAGGAATTTTGTCTGTCTTGTCTCCTAGGGTCTTTCTTTAAATTTAAAATAATGAAAGTTGGTAGACAACCAAAAATGTAAAGATTTGTTGGCAATAGTATACATGAATGTTTGTGGCTTATTCAGTAACAGCTGTTTGGGTACTTTACCGGTACGTTAAACATGGCCGAAAATGTAAACAATGAGGGAATGGAATTTCAAGGATTTGATGCTAATACTAATGTCATGGACCTGGTGAAAACATTAATTATGAGGATTAGTGAACTCGAAAAAAAAGTAGAGAATCTAGTGATAAAGGATGTGTCAGGAAATACGGAAACCACCATACAGAGTCTAATCCAGTCCAACGAAACAGCCAATGAAGAAATTAAGAATTTGAAGAGGGAAAATGTTGAACTGAGGAGGAAACTTGAAGAGAGTACTAATAAAATGGAGAAGGTGAGTAATGTACTAGAAGAACACAAGGCAAAGTGGGCACACGTAGAAGAAGAACAGAAAGAAGTGGTCAGCTTAAGAGAGATCATCCAGGAAGAAAGGGAAATGAACAAGAAAGAAATGGAAGAAAATGTAGTGAAAATACTGAAGAAAAAAGAGAAAATAGTGAGAGAAACTGTAGAAAGGAATAGATGTGTGGTAGTATTTGGAAACAGGGAAGAGGAAGAAAAGGTTAGGTTCGCAAGACTCGAGAGAGACACGAACATGGTGAGAGGAATATTAGGCAAGATTGACCCCGAAGGAGACAAGTGGGTAAAAGAAATTGAGGAAGTAAGGAGGATAGGACCTTATAAAAAAGGGGAAACAAGACCAATGAGAGTCAAGTTTACATCAGAAAGTGTAATAAATGAGATACTTAAAGTTACCTGGAAATTAAGCAAAGAGGCGGGGATGGAAAATATTATAATAAGAAAAGATCTGAATGAAGAAGAAAGAGAAGTTTTAAAATCATTAAAGGAAGAAGTAAAGGAAAAAAATGATAAGAGGACAGAGGAAGAACGTAATACTTTTTTTTGGAGAGTATTGGATATGAAAGTAAGGAAATGGTATTTAAGGAAATAGAAGTGAAGGAAACTAAGGGGGATGGTTGTGAAAGATCAGAAGTTGAGGAAGTAGTACGGACAGAGAGTACGAGAGAAGAGGGTATTAATAATGTCAAAAATAATTTGAAGGTGATATATACTAATGTTGATGGTTTCATATCGACAAGGATCGAAATTAATGATTTCTTGAGAGAACATGAACCTGATGTCATGTGCTTTGTAGAGACCAAATTAAGAGAAGATATTGATGTTCATTTGGGAGATGGTAAATACAAACTGTGGAGAAAAGACAGAAAAGAAAAAAAGGGAGGAGGAGTGATGATAGCAGTGAAGAACAACATAAATGTAGATACTGTGGAAATGGGAGAAGGCAGAGCTGAAGTGATATATATGAAATTAGAAACTGGAGAGAATGTTAAGAGAGATATGGCGGTAGTGTATGTTCTCCCAAAGACGAGAGCATGGAAGGATGACGAATACCATGAGATGTTGTCGGATATGGCTAGCTACTTGCAAAAAATAATTGAGAAAAGCAATAATATAATTTTGGTGGGTGACTTTAATTGTAAAGAGGTGAACTGGGAGGAATGGTACTCGGGAGGCGGCGAGGATTCGTGGGGTACTATGTTATTAAATATAATAATGAATAATGTGATGACGCAGTGGGTCAAAGAAGAGACACGGTTTCGAGGTGAGGACACACCAGCAAGGTTAGATTTATTGTTCAAAGAACCCGATGTAAAAGAATCATTGGAATATCTCTGTCCTTTGGGAAAAAGTGATCATGTGGTCATTGAGTTCCAGATGTTAATAGGCAACGTCGAGCCAAGAGACGAGCTTCATAGACAGGGAAGATACAACTTTGGCAAAGCAAATTTTACAGGATTGAGAAACTTTTTTGAAAATGCGGACTGGAGAAAATTCAGAGAAACAAGAGAGATACAGAGGAAGTGGGATATCTTTCTAGACCTCTATAATTCGGGAGTAAAAAAATTTGTACCAAGAGTAAGAGGGAAAGAAAACAGGAAAAAGGAGTGGTTTAACAGAAGGTGTATAATTGCCAAAAAAGAGAGAGATAAGGCATGGAACAATTGGAGAAAGAGGTAACGACAGAACAAAGGAAGAATATAAAAGAACAAGAAACGAATACACAAGAATACGTAGGGAAGAAGAAAGGAATTTTGATAAAGGTATAATTGACAAATGCAAGGATGAACCCAAACTGTTTTATAGATTTGTTAATGGCAAACTGAAACAAAAGGAAGGAATCACCAAGCTGAAAGTAGATGGAGAGGTCTTTAAGGATGCGGCAATGCAAGCAGAAATAATGAACAAACGTTTCCAGTCAGTTTTCACTAAAGAAAAGGAGCTTGTGGAAGGGGAGGGAGTGATTAGAAATGTTCCGGTGATGAAAGATATAAAAGTGGAGGTGCAGGAAGTGTATAAATTACTGGAAACTCAAGATGTAAGGAAAGCCCCAGGACCTGATGGAATTTCTAATTGGGTACTGAAGGAATGCAGAGAACAACTGGCGGATAAAATTCACAGCTTAATTGTATGCTCACTGGAAGAGGGGAAAGTGCCAAAAGAATGGAAGAGGGCAAATGTGGCACCAATTAACAAGGGAGGAAACAGGGAAGAGCCCCTGAATTATAGACCAGTGTCTCTAACCAGCATGGTCGCAAAATTGTGTGAGAGAATCCTGAAAGACAGATGGATAAAATATCTGGAAGAGATGAATATTTTGGCTGAATGTCAGTTTGGATTCAGAAGTGGAAGGTCATGTGTTTCAAACTTGTTGAGCTTTTACTCAAGAGCGATTGATGTGGTACAGGAGAGAGATGGTTGGGTGGATTGTGTGTACTTAGACTTAGAGAAGGCCTTTGACAAGGTACCTCATAAGAGACTAATGTGGAAACTAGAATATATAGGAGGACTAAAGGGGAAACTTCTGGAATGGATGAGAGACTTTTTGAGAGACAGACAAATGAGGACAGTAATAAAGGAAAAGATGTCTGGATGGAGGGAAGTAACAAGTGGAGTCCCTCAAGGCTCAGTGTTGCCGCCAGTAATGTTCCTGATTTACGTAAATGATATGGTAGATGGAGTGAACAGTTATGCGAGTCTGTTTGCTGATGATGTGAAGATCTTGAGGAAGATAGAGGTTGAGGAGGATTGTAAAATACTGCAGGAGGATTTGGATAGGATACACAATTGGAGCCGGACGTGGGAAATGAAATTTAATGTAAAGAAATGTAAAATATTGGAAATGGGTAAAAGTACCAGGAGACCATCACTGAATTATTTTTTGGGTAATGAATTAATCACAAAAAGGAGAGAAGAGAAAGATTTGGGAGTTCTGGTCCAAGATAGTTTGTCACCAGAAAAGCACATTAACAAGATAGTTGGAGAGACTTATAAGCACTTGACTAACATAAGAGTAGCATTTCATTATATGGATGAGGAAATGATGAAAAAATTGATAGTGGCCATGATCCACCCCAGGTTAGAATATGCAGCGGTAGTGTGGTCCCCACACAAAAAGAAAGATATAAACAAGATTGAGAGAATACAAAGAACAGCAACCAAGATGGTCCCCAGTCTGACAGACCTGTCATACAGAGAGAGGCTGGAAAAACTGGATTTGCCTTCGTTAGAGGAAAGGAGAAAGAGGGGAGACATGATTGCGGTGTTCAGGACCATGGTGGGAGTAGATAAAATTGACAAAGAAGATCTGTTTGTATGGGATAAGAGAGCAACAAGAGGACATGGAATGAAATTGAAAAAGTCAAGCTGCTTGAAGGATATCAAGAAATATAGCTTTCCTTACAGAAGTATAGACTTATGGAATAGCCTGGACAAAGAGATCGTCGAGTGTAAAAACTTAAACGAGTTTAAAGTTAAATTCGACTTATTGAGAAACAGCGACGGGAACCCACGAGCATAGTACATTCCGTGTATATCACAATTAGGTATATTCTTAAATATTTGGAACGACTTAGACAAAGAGGTGGTGCATGAGAAAAACATTCATGTGTGTAAAGGTAGACTTGATAAATGTGGATATGGAGACAGGACAACACGAGCATTGCTCAATTCCTGTATACTGCAAATAGGTAAATACAAATAGGTAAATACACACACACACACACACACACACACACACATGAGCGAACAGCCAGAGCGAGCAGACGTCCCAGCCATCGCTGCGAGCCTTAAGTAGTTTTCAGGAATTTTGTCTGTCCTGTCTCCTAAGGTCTTGCTTTAAATTTAAAATAATGTAAGTTAATAGACTACCAAAAATGTACAGATTTATTGGCTAGAGTATACATGAATGTTTGTAGTATTTTTCGGTAATAGCTGTTTTGGTACTTTAACCAACATCAAACATGGCCGAAAATGTAAACATTGAGGGACTCGAACTTCCAGGATTTGATAGAAATACCAATGTCATGGATCTGGTTAAAACATTGATTATGAGGATTAGTGAACTTGAAAAGATAGTGAAGAATCTAGTGATAAAGGACGTGTCTGAAAACACAGAGATTACTATACAGAGTCTGATCCAGTCCAATGAGACAGCGTATGAGGAGATTAGAAATTTGAAGCGTGAAAATGTCGAATTGAGGAGGGAACTAGAAGAGAGTACTAATAAAACGGAGAAGGTGAGTAGTGTATTAGAAGAGCATAAGGCAAAATGGGCACACGTAGAAGAAGAACAGAAAGAAGTGGTCAGCTTAAGAGAAATCATCCACGAAGAAAGGGAAATGAACAAGAAAAAAATGGAAGAAAATTTAGTGAAAATACTGAAGAAAAAAGAGAAAATAGTGAGAGAAACTGTAGAAAGGAACAGATGTGTGGTAATATTTGGAAACAGGGAGGAGGAAGAAAAGGTTAGGTTCGTGAGACTCGAGAGAGACACGAACCTGGTGAGAGGAATATTAGGCAAGATTGAACCCGAAGGAGACAAGTGGGTAAAAGAAATTGAGGAAGTGAGGAGGATGGGGCCTTATAAGAAAGGGGAAACAAGACCAATGAGAGTCAAGTTTACATCAGAAGGTGTAGTAAATGATATACTTAAAGTGACCTAGAAATTAAGCAAAGAGGCAGGGATGGAAAATATTATAATAAGAAAAGATTTGAATGAAGAAAAAAGAGAAGTTTTAAAATCATTGAAGGATGAAGTAAAGGAAAAAAATGATAAGAGGACAAGGAAGAATGTAATATTTTTATTTGAAGAGTAATGGATATGAAAGTAAGGAAGTGGTATTTAAGGAAATAGAAGTGAAGGAAACTAAGGGGGATGGCTGTGAAAGATCAGAAGTTGAGGAAGTGGTACTGACGGAGAGTAGGAGAGAAGATGGAATAAGAAACATCAAAAATAATTTGAAGGTGATATATACTAATGTTGATGGTTTCATATCGACAAGGCTCGAAATTAACGATTTCTTGAGAGAACATGAACCTCATGTCGTGTGCTTTGTAGAGACCAAATTAAGAGAAGATATTGTTGTTCATTTGGGAGATAGTAATTACAAACTGTGGAGAAAAGGCAGAAAAGAAAAAATGGGAGGAGTAGTGATGATAGCAGTGAAGAACAACATAAATGTAGATACCGTGGAAATGGGAGAAGGCAGGGCTGAAGTGATATATATGAAATTAGAAACTGTAGAGAATGTTAAGAGAGATATGGCGGTAGTGTATGTTCCCCCTAAGACGAGGGCATGGAAAGATGACGAATACCAGGAGATGTTGTCAGATATGGCTAGCTATTTACAAAAAATAATTGAGAAAAGCAATAATATAATTTTGGTGGGTGACTTTAACTGCAAAGAGGTGAACTGAGAGAAATGGTACTCGGGAGGCGGTGAGGATTCTTGGGGCCCTATGTTATTAAATATAATAATGAATAATGTGATGACGCAATGGGTCAAAGAAGAGACACGGTTCCGAGGTGAGGACACACCAGCAAGGTTAGATTTACTGTTCACCAAAGAACCCGATGTAATAGAATCATTGAAATATCTCTGTCCTTTAGGAAAAAGTGATCATGTGGTCATTGAGTTCCAGATGATAATAGGGAACATCGAGCCAAGAGACGAGCTTCATAGACAGGGAAGATACAACATTGGGAAAGCAAATTTTACAGGATTGAGAAACTTTTTTGAAAATGCGGATTGGAGAAAATTCAGAGAAACAAGAGAGATACAGAGAAAGTGGGATATCTTTCTAGATCTCTATAATTCCGGAGTGGAAAAATTTGTACCAAGAGTAAGAGGGAAAGAAAACAGGAAAAAGGAGTGGTTTAATAGAAGGTGTATGATAGCAAAAAAAGAGAGAGATAAGGTGTGGAACAATTGGAGAAAGAGAGGTAACAACAGAACAAAGGAAGAATATAAAAGAATTAGAAATGAATACACAAGAATACGAAGAGAAGAAGAAAGGAATCTTGAAAAAGGTATAATAGAAAAATGCAAGGATGAACCCAAACTGTTTTATAGATTTGTTAATGGCAAACTGAAACAAAAGGAAGGAATCACCAAACTGAAAGTAAAAGGAGAGGTCTATAAGGATGTGGCAATGCAAGCAGAAATAACGAACAAACATTTCCAGTCAGTTTTCACTAATGAAAAGGAGCTTGTGGAAGGGGAGGGAGTCATTAGAAATGTACTGGTGATAAAAGATATAAATGTGGAGGTACAGGAAGTGTATAAATTACTGGAAACTCAAGATGTAAGGAAAGCCCCAGGACCTGATGGAATTTCTAATTGGATACTGAAGGAATGCAGAGAACAATTGGCGGATAAAATTCACAGTTTAATCGTGTGTTCCCTGGAAGAGGGGAAAGTGCCACAAGAATGGAAGAGGGCAAATGTGGTACCAATTTATAAGGGAGGAAACAGGGAAGAACCCCTGAATTATAGACCAGTGTCTCTAACCAGCATGGTTGCAAAATTGTGCGAGAGAATCCTGAAAGATAGATGGATGAAATATCTGGAAGAGATGAATATTTTGGCCGAATGTCAGTTTGGATTCAGAAGTGGAAGGTCATGTGTTTCTAACTTGTTCAACTTTTACTCAAGAGTGATTGACGTGGTACAGGAGAGAGATGGTTGGGTGGATTGTGTGTACTTAGACTTAGAGAAAGCCTTTGACAAGGTACCTCATAAGAGACTAATGTGGAAACTAGAATATATAGGAGGGCTGAAGGGGAAACTCCTGGAATGGATGAGAGACTTTTTGAGAGACAGACAAATGAGGACAGTAATAAAGGATAGGATGTCTGGATGGAGGGAAGTAACAAGTGGAGTCCCTCAAGGCTCAGTGTTGGCGCCAGTAATGTTCCTGATTTACATAAATGATATGGTAGATGGAGGGAACAGTTATGCAAGTCTGTTTGCTGATGATGTAAAGATCTTGAGGAAGGTAGAGGTTGAGGAGGATTGTAAAATGCTGCAGGAGTATCTGGATAAGATACATGATTGGAGTCGGATGTGGGAAATGAAATTTAATGTAAAGAAATGTAAAATATTGGAAATGGGTAAAAGTACCAGGAGGCCATCACAGAATTATTTTTTGGGTAATGAATTAATCACAAAAAGGAGAGAAGACAAAGATTTGGGAGTGCTGGTCCAAGATAGTTTGTCACCAGAAAAGCACATTAACAAGATAGTTGGAGAGACTTATAAACTCTTGACTAACATAAGAGTAGCATTTCAATATATGGATGTGGAGATGATGAAAAAATTGATAGTGGCCATGATCCGCCCCAGGTTAGAATATGCAGCGGTAGTGTGGTCCCCATACAAAAAGAAAGATATAAACAAGATTGAGAGAATACAAAGAACAGCAACCAAGATGGTCCCAAGTCTGACAGACCTGTCATACAGAGAGAGGCTGGAAAAGCTGGATTTGCCTTCCTTAGAGGAAAGGAGAAAGAGGGGAGACCTGATTGCAGTGTTCAGGACCATGGTGGGAGTAGATAAAATTGACAAAGAAGATCTGTTTGTGTGGGATAAGAGAGCAACAAGAGGACATGGAATGAAATTGAAAAAGTCAAGCTGCTTGAAGGATATCAAGAAATATAGCTTTCCTTACAGAAGTATAGACTTATGGAATAGCCTGGACAAAGAGATAGTCCAGTCTAAAAACTTAAACGAGTTTAAAGCTAAATTTGACTTACTGAGAAAATGCAACGGAAACCCACGAGCATAGCACATTCCGTGTATATCACAATTAGGTATATTAGGTAAATACATAAATATTTGGGACAGCTTAGAGAAAAAGGTGGTGCATGAGAAAAACATTCATGTGTGTACAGGTAGACTTGATAAATGTGGATATGGAGACAGGACAACACGAGCATTCCTCAATTCCTGTATATGACGAATAGGTAAATACACACACACACACTCATGATGGAATCCTTATCGTGACTACTTATGGGGATCAAGGCATGTCTTAATATTTGTCATATAAAATGTAATTAGATAAAGGTGTAGGAAAGAATCTATCTATCTATTGCCAGACGCCACAATCCCGCATGGGGTGGCCATTTGACTTTGAGTTAACTGTTTTACGGGGAGGGGCACTAACCCTCCACCAACCCACTTGTTGACACGTAGAGAGAGAATGATGGCTGTAATTAGAGCATGTGTGTGTGTGTGTGTGTGTGTGTGTGTGTGTGTGCATGTGTGTGTGTGTGTGTTCTTACCTAATTGTTCTTACCTAATTGTATCTTTACAGGAATGAGTCAAGCTCGTACTGTCCTGTGTCTTAAACCATATTTATCGTACATATCCTTAAATTTGTGAATTGTTTTGGCACACACTATTTCATTCGGTAGTGCATTCCATTGATCAATTGCTCTGTTTGGGAAACTGAATTTCCTTACGTCTTTATCACCTCTCTTCTTATGCAGTTTTTTGCAGTGTCCTCTTGCTGATGCTTCTCCATATGTTAAGTAATCATTTATGTCTATTTTCTCCTTTCCTGATATGCATTTATATAGCATTATCATGTCACCTCTTTTCCTTCTCTCCTGTAGTGTTGGTAGATTCAGTTTATTTAGTCTTTCTTCGTAGCTTAGGTCCCTTAAGCTTGGTATCCATCTTGTAGCGGCCCTTTGAACTTTTTCAATCTTGTCTATGTGCTTTTTGAGATGAGGACTCCAGACTACTGATGCATATTCCAGGATTGGTCTAATGAATGATGTTATTATCCTTCTTAGCATGTCTTCATTTATGTATGTGAATGCTATTCTCATATATGCAAGCAGTGTATACATGTTCCGTACCTTCTCGCTGATGTGGTCAGCCGGAGATAGTCTGTTATTGATAATCACACCTAGGTCTTTCTCTCTTTCTGATGTGTATAGGGTTTTATTTCCTAACTTATAATCCCAATCAGGTCTTCTTCCACTTTTACCAAACTTGATTACATGACACTTGTCCACATTGAATTCCATTTGCCATGTACTACTCCATTCATGAAGTTTATTTAATTCTTCTTGTAGCTCTTTACAAGAGTCTGTGTTAGTAATTCTCCTTTGTATTTTTGCATCATCTGCAAACATATTCAGATAGCTCTCATTTCCAGTGTTACTGTTTATATCATTTATATACACTAAAAACATGATTGGTGCCAGCACTGAACCCTGTGGTACTCCACTAGTCACTTCTTTCCATGATGAGTAGTTTCCTCTTAGTACTGTCCTCATTTCTCTTTTTATGAGAAAGTCTTGCATCCAACAAAACAGTTTGCCTCGAATTCCTCCTTGATGGTACAGTTTCCATAAAAGTCTTTGGTTTGGGACTGTGTCAAAAGCTTTCTTGAAATCTAAATAGATACTGTCCACCCATCCTTCCCTTTCCTGTATTGTGTTTGTTACTCTGTCATAGTAGCTCAACAGATTAGTAACACATGATTTTCCTTCTCTGAAACCAAACTGTCTTTCTGTTATCATACTGTGTTCTTCTAGATGATTTACCCAAGCTTTTCTTATAAGTTTTTCTAATACCTTGTTTACAACACTGGTCAGTGATACTGGTCGGTAGTTGAGTGGATTTTGTCTATTTCCTTTCTTGAATAAGGGGACAATATTTGCTTTTTTGCAAATATCAGGTAGTTATCTTGCTCTCGTGTTCCTGAACTTGATTCTTCTGAATTCTCCACACTCTGGCTTCGGCTTTCCTGTCATTCTCTGACTAAATATATCTGTGCTGTTTACTTATCCCCGAATTCTACTGACTATCAAAAATTCTTTGACTATCTTACTTCTACGATGGAACACATTCTGTCCATTTCTCCTTTCTCTGAAATCTCCATTCTTGGAGATTTCAATGTTCACCACCACCTTTGGCTCTCCTCTCCTTTCACGGATCCACCTGGTGAACAAGCCTACATCTTTTCTATCCTTAATGACCTAGAGCAGCTTGTACAGCACCCTACCCGTATCCCTGACCGCCTTGGAGAGAGCTCCAACATACTTGACCTCTTCCTCACAACTAATCCTTCTGCTTACTCTGTTAATCTTTTCTCTCCGTTGGGCTCCTCCGATCACAACCTTATTACCTTAACCTGTCCTATCACTCCGGTACGGCCTGTGGACCCTCCAGGGAAACGTCGTCTGTGGCACTTTGGAGCCGCGAACTGGGAGGCCCTCAGGCAGTACTTCTTTGATTTTCCCTGGAATGATTATTGCTTCCATGGCCGGGAGCCATCTGAGTGTGCCTCGCGCATTACGGAGGTTATTCTCTCGGGCATGGAAGCATACATTCCTTTCTCATATCCTTTGACTAACGCAAGAAAGCCTTGGTTTAATCACGCTTGTTCTAATGCTGTCCGCAACAAGGAGAGGGCCTACAAATGGTACCGGAGCCAACCCACACCTGAATCACATCATCTTTACGTTTCTGCCCGGAATCGTGCTAAGTCTGTTCTTCGCTCTACTAAAAATAATTTCATCCATACTAAATGCTCTCAACTCTCCAACTCGAATTCTTCCCGCTCCTTCTGGCACCTTGCCAAAAATCTTTCTAACAACTTTACCTCATCATCCTTCCCTCCTCTTTTCTACTCTGATGGTTCTGTAGCTATTTCTTCTACTGATAAAGCAGATCTCTTCGCACAGACTTTCTCCTCCAATTCCACCTTAGACGATTCCGGTGCTGTTCCTCCTTCACTTCTCCCCTCTGACTTCCTCATGGCTGACATTAAAATTTCTTCAGTTGATGTATTTTCTGCCATCACTGGCCTCAGTACTAACAAGGCATATGGGCCTGATGGGGTCCCTCCTGTTGTTCTCAAGAACTGTGCTTCTGTGCTTACACCCTGCCTAGGCAAACTCTTTCGCCTTTGTCTGTCAACTTGTACCTTTCCTTCTTGCTGGAAGTTTGCTCTCATTCAGCCAGTCCCAAAGAAGGGTGACCACTCCCAACCCTTCAACTATCGTCCAATTGCTTTA
Organism: Coenobita brevimanus; assembly: GCF_032717465.1. Lineage (NCBI taxonomy): Eukaryota > Metazoa > Arthropoda > Malacostraca > Decapoda > Coenobitidae > Coenobita > Coenobita brevimanus. Next base: position 60,156,357 of record NC_137054.1, read on the forward strand.
ACGTCCTGTATTTCAAAAGTTTTCGAGTCAATTCTTAATAGAAAAATTTTAAGGCATCTTTCCTATCACAACCTTCTTTCCGATCGTCAGTATGGGTTCCGTCAGGGACGCTCCACTGGCGATCTTCTCACCTACCTTTCAGACTCCTGGTCATCCTCCTTTCGGGACTTTGGCGAAAGCTTTGCCATTGCACTTGACATCTCAAAGGCTTTCGATCGAGTCTGGCATAAATCTTTAATTTCCAAACTGCCCTCCTACGGTTTCTATCCTTCTATCTGTGCCTTCATCGCTAGCTTCCTTTCTGGTCGTTCTATAGCCGCTGTTGTAGACGGCCATCGTTCTTCTCCTAGATCTATCAACAGTGGTGTTCCTCAGGGCTCTGTCCTATCACCAACTCTCTTCCTTTTATTCATCAATGATCTTCTAAGCTGTACATCTAACCCTATCCACTCATACGCTGATGACTCCACCCTTCACCTTTCCATTCGGTTCCCGCAACGCCCATCTCAACAGTTACTTCAAGAAACAAGGGATGAGGCTATGGCACACCTAATGTCTGACTTGGCTCGTATCGCTGACTGGGGTAAAAATAATATGGTTGTCTTTAATGCATCTAAGACTCAGTTCTTACACCTATCAACCCGACAAAATCTTCCACAGGTATACCCATTAATGTTTAATAATATTCAGCTTAATCCTGCATCATCCTTGAACATGCTTGGGGTTTCATTTACTCGGGACTTATCTTGGAAAGATCATATTACATCTCTTGTAAAATCTGCTTCTAAGAGATTGGGTGTGCTAAGCCGACTCCGCTCTTTCTTTACCCCTGCACAATTGTTGACTCTATACAGAGGTTTTATCCGCCCCTGTGTGGAGTACAACTCTCATGTGTGGGGAGGCTCCCCACATACAGCTCTTCTCAATAGGGTGGAGTCAAAGGCTTTTCGTCTCATTAACTCTCCTCCTCTTACTGACTCCCTTCAACCTCTGTCTCTTCGCCGCACTGTTGCATCTTTATCTCTTTTCTATCGCTACTTTAATGGTCACTGCTCCTCTGAACTGTCTGCTTGCATTCCTCCACCTCTACGACGGGCGCGTAGCACCCGTCTGGCAGCAAACTCTCATCCCTTTTCTGTCCAACTCTCTAATGCAAGAGTTAACCGTTACTCCCAGTCTTTCATTTATGCAACAGGTCAACTCTGGAACTGTCTCCCCTCTGTCTGTATTTCCTGCTGCCTATGATCTCCAGTCTTTCAAACGCAGTGTGTCCAGGCATCTCAAAATGATCGGATCTTGAATTTGGCTCTCTATTGTATTTTGTTTTTCTCTTGGAGGGAACTGTTACTGCGGGCCATGGCCTTTGGTTCCTTCTTCCTCGCATAAAAAAAAAAAAAAAAAAAAAAAAGTTTACCTTGACTCAAGGATTTCTTGAAAATTAAAAATAATGGTTTACATAACTCCTATGCACATTCTCGTAATACCCAACATGAAATTTCATCAGGACCACTTGCTTTTCCTCTGTCTAATCTACTTAACTCCTCCTGTATTACTTTTTCTGCTATTTGTATATCTGGTAGTATGTGTGGACATGCGTGTTCCACATAGTCCCTCTCAAAATTTTTTTCTTCTGTAAAAACTAATTGGAAATTCTTATATAGTGCTTCACAAATATCTTTCTCTTGTGTATAAGTGATTCCCTCGTCCGTAATGGATTGTATTATATCTTTTACTTTAGTTTTGCTTCTGATATAGCTGTAAAACAGCTTTGGTTGATCACTACTTTTATTTATTATATCCTCCTCAAACTGTTTTTGGGATTCCCTCCTTATTCTTGTATAGTCGTTTCTTGCCTGTTTGTAATTATTATACGCCCTTTCACTATTGTGTCTTCTGTATCTATTCCACAACAGATCTCTTCTTTCTTTTGATTTTTTACATTCTGTGTTGAACCATTTCTGTATTTTCTTATCTGCTTCTTTGTGCTGTGGGATGTACTTCTGGACTCCTATTTCATAAAATTCAAAAAAAATTTTATATACAGCATTTAAATCTTGTCCTCTAAGCTCATTTTCCCAATCAACTTCTAAGAAATACTTCTTTAGGTCTTGATAATTTCCCTTTTTATAGTTTAGGCTCTTTTTGTAACTATCATTGCTGTTTACTATGTCATATGCTATCCTGAAGTTATAATTTAGTACTGCATGATTGCTTTTGCCGAGTGGAGGGTGATATATTAAACTGTCAATATCATTTTCTTGCCTTGTAAATATTAGATCTAGCACTGAAGGCACATCGAGTCCTCTTTTTCTGGTGGTTTCCCTCACATGTTGCGTTAAGAAAAACTCTTGTACGAGATCCAGGAGCTTTTGATCCCAACAGCTTTCTTGGCTATTTATATCTAGAGTATTCCAATTTATATTTGTATTGAAGTCCCCAGTTAGTATAATTCTTTCCGATTTCTCTTCCATTTTATGTAGCAATGATCTTACACTCTGAATTGTACTCTCTGCCAGGTCCTCATATTCGTCTCTTTCCCATGTGTTTGATCTGGGTGGCATGTACAAATTGGTTACAATTACTTTACCCTCAGATGTGTCGATCTCTACTGCAATCAGTTCTACTTGTGATGGTATATCTAGTTTTATTTCCTTGACTTTTAGATTTTTCTTAGTTAATATTATAATTCCTCCTCCTTTTTTTAAATATCTGTCACTTCTCCATATATTGTATTCCTCTAAGTTTAGTATGTCATTTGATATCCTTGGGATTAATTTTGTTTCAGTTAGGCATATTATTTGTGGTTCATTTTCTCTGACATAATCATTCATCTCTAGTAATTTAGATACCATTCCATCCACATTTGAGTACATCAACTTTATCATCTTGTTTATATACTTGTCATGACATGGTTCTACTACCTTCCTCCTTTTTCTTCCATCCTGTTTGTGTACCACTTTCGTACCTGCAATCCTATTACTTTGTAAAAAAATTTCTTCTTCTCCTCTTCTGATCTTCCCTCATTTTTTGTTTTTGCTTCCTCCCTTTTCTCTTTCAGTAATTCCAGTTCCTCTTGTGTTAGGCATCTTTTTATTCATACATTTTTGAACTCCTCTTTTTCCTTAAGATTCTTTGCATTTTTTAGTATCTCTTCCACAGTGTTTGTCATAAAGACTTTGTAGTTACTCGTAGAGAAGTATATTTTAGACTTCTGGTCGAGCGGCTTTTATATCTTGTAGTAGCTTCCCCACCAGATGTCATGTAGTGACGGGAGAGGTAAAGAATAGTATGGGACTATTTTTATTTGTCTTGGAAATATTAAACCAGGTCTCTCACATGGAAAGAGTATAAGTCCCGGGTAGCTACCTCCCTGTCTCGCTATCTCTCTCTCTCTCTCTGTTCTAAGGCTAATCTCCGTCTCGACCTCTCTCTAGGGTTGCTTGTCTCCTTCTAAACTCTCTTTCCTAAAATCTGGTGTAGCAGGGGTGTGTCACGTATGTTCCTCATGGTTACCAGATCTTTGTTCACGAGAGGACTGCTGACAGCTAACTGCATCATCTCCTTACTGGCTGCTGTCGTCAGCTTTCCTCAGTGTTAAGAGTGTGTAAGCATGTTTAGCACTGCTCGATTCTCGCAGACACAACACCTTCTCATCATTTGACTTCCTGCTTCTATCTGTCTCTCTATCTATCTATCTATTATGGTTTGCAATTATAATATGGAGACCTACCACATGTTTACACTCTGGAAAGTCGCCTTTAGAGGTCTTGTCTTGCTTTTCTCGTATTTCCCTAACCTTTTGTGTTCCTCTATGTCTTTACTACAGATTTCCTCTGATACTTCTTTCAGTAAGCTCATTACATTTGCCATCTCCTTTTTGTCTTTTGTGATCTTGTTTTTAACTTCATCCTCTTCTATACCAGTGATTACTATTGATTTGTTTATCTCTACTGAATCTCTGACTTACTTTGGATTGTTTTGGATTATTCTTTTCACCTCCTTTTTAATGTTTTTTTCCTCCACCCTTGTTTCTAAGTCTTTCTTTACTTTCACCATTTCAGCATACGTGGTTTCCACATCATTTTTGTAGCTTTGCACAGCTTCATTTACTTGTGTTATCTTCTCCTCAATATCACTGCTCTGGTCAATAAGACTGCTAACTTGCCTAATTGTCTCTGTGTCATTTTTGAACTCTTCCATAACACTCTCGTGATTGACTACTGTACTTGCCATTTCACTCATTTTCTTCCTAAGTATACTCAATTCCACGGTTAGTTCACTGATGGTTGTGTCTTTCTTATTGGCCTCCCTTCCTAGTTTTTCTATTTCTTCCTTTTGCAAGTGCATCTTCTTCTTTATTTCATCAATTTCATTTTTGAAAGCCATTTCTAGTTTGTTTACACGTTCAACCAGTCTATTGTGGGTCTCTACTTCAACCAGTTCTTGGTAGAAATCATCATTTTGCTTTTTACCTTTATCCCTTTTCTTTTCCAAATTTGTTTAACTGAAGTATGTATCCATTTTGCAATACTTAAAGTGCAAAGCATATACTTACAATCTCCGTCTTGTTGTAGTCTAAACAAACCTCAGAGATGACTCAGCGTATTCTTTCGTCTTGGTTCTATTTCCTGTTTTTACAAGTCTTGTTGAAACTTATTATTTTTTTCCTTTTTATAATGAACAATCATTTAGTCTAACCTGGTACTGAGCTTGACTCATACAAAGATACTATTTAGGTAATGCCACTGGCCGTGATGATTTGGTACGGAGCGCCGGTGTCACACGTTCGCCTAGATTGAATCCCTGTGTGTGTGTGTGTGTGTGTGTTTTGGGAGGGTGAGATTGGCCTAAAGATAAGAATGCCCACAACCATGTATACATACATACAGCCATACATACCTACAAATGCTTCCTTCCATACAGGAGACATTGGGTTACCGGTGAGACAGAAAGAAAGGCAGGGATGCTGCCCTGCAGGGGTGAGGTCAGATAAGGACATCTATATATATTTGTCTAGCTAATTGCTTCTTGCGAAACTTTTTATTCGGTATTACTGAAGACCTAATGTTTGACCCAAAAGTAAGCTAATTACTTATGTATTTATTTCTCCTCCTGGAAATTTTTTTTAGAGGAAAGGGGAGAAGTGTAGGAAAAGAATAAAGTGGTTACAGACAAGGAAGGTTTGAAAATAATAGGAGTGTAGTAGGAAAGTAAAGGATCAGTATTTAGTGAATTTGAAGGGAAAAGGGAAAAACTCTCTCTCTCTCTCTCTCTCTCTCTCTCTCTCTCTTACATTCTCTGAATTTCTTCAGTTATATTTTATATGCCATATCCACTCCAGTCAAAATTGGTAGTAGCGTCAGTGCCTCGAAAAACATCTCTGTTGTTGTGCACCACTTCTGGTTGCCTCCTCCAGCTGTTTCCTTTCCTCTTGTTTCTTCTTTCCCCATCTCATCTTCTCTCTCTACCTCTTCATCTGCCTCCATCATCATCTCCATCTGTTGCACTTCTTTTGCTGCCCCTTGATTCCCTTCTTGCTCCTAGTCAAAGGGAATTCACATAAATTCCCCCTTGACAAAAGCCTGCACATCCAGGTCCTCCATTGCTCGGGTGTCTGACTGGGTTTACATCACGTGCACAGTAAATTGCTTCTTTTTTTTTCTTTCTTTCTTTCTTTTTTCACAAATTGCAACCACTTGTCATAATATATGGCTAACATAATTTGTATTATTGAATGATTATGTAATTTTCATTTTACAGTACTATAATAGTATATATGTATATATATAGACTCTTACCAACACAAAACTATAAATTGGAAACAACCTGAGAAGGAAGTTACCAACTTGTGTAGTAAATGGTAGTGATTTTTTTTTTTTTTCCCCTCATTTTGAGTCCCAATAGGTATTATTCCATGGACCTAAATATTCTGTGAAGAAGCTTTGCTTTACAGAGAAATATGAAAACAACAACTGATTAGTAAATGCTTGAAGAAAAAGAGGAGATACAGATGAGTGGGGCACGCAGGTTGGGAAAGTAAGACAAACCGGATTTGAACTTGGCGTGCTTGGGAGACGGGCCGGGACGAAGGGGTTAAGGATTTGTTGAGCACAGAGAATGAAAGTAATGGATGTATAAGTGGTTGGGGAATGGCTGGGAAAAGGAAGGATGTGAAAAGACAGGAAGAAATTAGTAGGATGGAAGTTGTGGAAGCAATGAAGAAAGTCAAAATGGGGAAAACCCAAGGAATTGATGGAATGTAAAGTGAAATGCTGATGCATGGGGGAGAGATAGTAGTAGAATGGATGTGGAAGATTTGCAGAATGGTCTGGGAGGAAGGCAAAGTCCTGGAGGATTGAAAGTCAGGTATAATTATTCCCCTGTAAAAATGGTGGCAAAGAAGACAGGGTGGCAGAGAAGTTAGGGAGTGAGAGATAAAGATGGTAGATTACTAGTGGAGAAGGGAGAAAAAGGTGAGCAGATGGAGAGAACACTTTAAGGAGCTGCTGAACATAGAGAATGAAAGTAATGTGAGGATAAGTGGCTGGGGAATGGCTGGGAGATGGAGGGATGTGAGAAAAGAGGAAGAAATCAGTAGGATGGAAGTTGTGGAAGCAATGAAGAAAGTTAAAATGGGGAAAGCCCCAGGAATTGATGGAGTGTGTGGTGAAATGCTGAAGCATGGGGGAGAGATTGTAGTAGAATGGATGTGGAAGATGTGCAGATTGGCCTGGGAGGAAGTAAGTCCCAGAGGATTGGAAGTCAGGTATAATTATTCCCCTGTACAAAGCAAAGGGGAAAAAAGAAGCGTGTGGTAATCATAGGGGCATTTGTCTTCTTAGTGTAATAGGAAAAGTATGGTAGGATACTTATTGATAGAGTTAGGGAAATAACAGAGGAATTAGTTGGAGAAGAAGAGAGAGGTTTTAGGAAGGGAAGAGGTTCTGTAGATCAGATATACATTCTTAGATCTTTAGTGGATAAGTTTCTAGAGATGGAAAAGAAGTTGTATGCGGCCTTCATGGATTTGAAGAAAGCATAGGACAGGGTGGATAGACAAGGATTGTGGAAGGTATTAAGAATATAAGGAGTAGATAGGAAGTTGTTGAATGCTGTGAAGAGGATGTATGAGGGTGTTAAGGCTGCAGTGCATGTGGACAGTGAACTGAGTGAATTTTCCTATTGAAGGTTGGATTGAAACAGGAATGTGTCATGTCTCCATGGTGGTTCAGTCTGTATATGGATGGGGTTATGAAAGAGATACAGGGTATGGCAGTGGATGTTGGAGTGGCCCTAATGAGAGAGGTCAGTGTTTGGAAACTCCTTGTACTGTTGTTTGCAGATGATACTGTGTTGTTAAGTGAAGATGAAGGGGAGCTGCAAAGCTTGGTGGATGAGTTTGGCAGAGCGTGTAAGATATGGAATCTAAAGGTGAATGTTGGGAAGCGTAAAGTTATTGTCTCGAGAGAAGTGAAGTCACTGAATGTACTCAGAGGTTGGATGAGGAGGAAATGAAATATGTGAGTGCATTTAAGTACTGTACTTGGGTAGTGTGATGAGTAAGGATGGAAGTTTAGGGGGTGAAGTGTTTGAAAAGATACAACAAGAATGAGTGTTTCTGGTTCTTTGAAACCACTGGGAAGAAACAGGAAAGTGAGCATGGAACTGAAAAGTTCATGTATGACAGTATTGTGATACCAACTCTAACATATGGAAGTGAAGCTTGGATCTTGTTGGAGGGATGCAGGTAAAAGTGAGGGCAGTGGAAATGAGTTATTTGAGCAGAGCATGTGAACTCACATGGAGAGAGAGAGACTGACAAATGAGTAAGTGAAGGAGCATTGTGATGTGGATGTGGATGTGATAGGAAATGTTAGAAGTATCACATTGAGGTGGTTTGGCCATGTGGAGAGGATGGAGAGTGCAAGACTTATGAGGACAATGTATGTGAGTGAGGTGGATAGGGGGAGAGGGAGAAGGAGGCCAAGGATGAGATGGAGGGATGGAGTGGAGAGGTATATGAGAGACGTGGGTTTGAGCTGGGAGCAGGGCAGTGAAATAGCAAGGGACTGGGCGACATGGAGGAATTTTTTTTGTGGCCACTCCTTATGGGATTAAGGTGTCTGGCAATAGAGAGAGAGAGAGAGAGAGACTTCTTATTTTCTCTGTTGCTATGTTATGTTTGGATTTAGAGATTTTATGGTTAAATAAGAAATATTTTCTTTGTCAGATAGTGTGGTGTTGGAGTTTTAGGGAAAGGTTTGTATGTGATACCCTCCTAGAGCTGGTGTTTAATTCCCTTCCAATGTATTTGGACAGGTATGTGTTGGCAATGGCCCTGAAGAAGCTGCGAGAAGAACAAAACACCACAGAGCCACCTCCTCAGAACTGTAATGATACTGGTGGGTCCTGGGAAACTGGCAAGAAACTCTTCCAGTAAGTACATACTGTACTTGACTCACTTATTCAAACCATGACACAGATTCCCTTAATATAGGATTTACCCAGAATCCCATGTCTGGTCCTATATATAGAATCATAAATGTTTCACAGTACTGCACTATATAAGACTGATGCTTGAAGCATGATTTCTTCATGTGAGAAGTATGAGACCTCATCTAGTTTGCTGTGGGCTCAGAGATGTCCCAGCCACAGTATCAACTTTTTCCTTGTTGCCACTTTCTTTGTTCTTCTAACCTTGGCTTGTTTATCACCCATTCTGTTTTCTGATTTCATAAAATATTGTGCTTGATACTTTATGTGTTTGCACATCCAGTTTAGCTTGGTTTCTGTGTAGGTAGTTTATATATCACAAGTGAGTCCCCAGCTAAGCGTCACAGGGAATAGTACTTGCCTGCCACTCTGTACAGTGATCCTTTGGTTATTGCCCATAATTGGTACCAAGTCTAGTGTGTGATAATGAAATAATGCAACAGCGAAAGCACAGAACTTATAGATTTATCCTAATTGATACTAGGCACCCCATTGGTACAATCGACCCTCATATAATGCAGTATCATATAACACGGATCTGTACTTACTCGGTCATCTATAGTGTATATGTGACCAAAAAATATATTTTGTGGTCACAGACAGATACACTGCAGCAAGTTGTCAGGCATTGGAGCTCAGACGGCCCGCTGAAAGTCAAATTTCGCATGTGATTACATCAGGCGAGCGGTGCACCGTGACTGGTAGCATGGCATTACATTCATATGTAACCCCATTGGCCACCGGGAGTGTCCTCCATTGTTTTTTAGTGGTCTCCTGCCTTGTGCCCATGGTACAGAGCATTGTTACCTAAGCATTATGCCTCACAGCCAACTGGAACCTCCCAACAAGCGACGACACTTCACCTACGAGCAGAAAATGGAGATAATATGAGAGTTGGAGGTGGTGCTGAATTGGTAGAGAGGTGGCTTGCAGTCCTAATGGACCCAGCTTCAAATCCCTGCTGGGGCAGGGAACAGTTTATATTTGGATTTCATAAACGCAGACTTTATTGACGTACCAAAAGACCTGGTGACATTTTGTAAAAGTACCCCAGCTAATACAAATACACCAGTCCTGTATGAAACAGCACTAGCACGTATTCAATATGGACGGTGGGTGTTAGTGCTGGTGTGGTAACATGTGAAGGTGTATGGTATGCAGGAGAACTATTGGTCCTTGGGAGCAGGCTGTGAAGCCTATGCCCAGAGTTGGAAACATTATTTAAAAAAGGGGGGGGGGGGCAGAAAAGCACGAGGTTAATGAAAGCACCATCAGGACAGTTTGGACTGAGAGAAGATAAAGTCATATGTCAAGAGCAACCCCACAGCAGCAGGACAAGCTGCAATGAAGATCAAGAATGTAGCTCTGAAGACCACGGAGCGACATCTACTTCAATTTGAAGAGGCAGAGACAGAGAAACGTCACTACTGACGGCATCATGCTATGTGACAAGACCAAGCATTTCTACAGGGAGGTAACCTGACGGCCAAACCAACAGAAGCCGACACCCATCAAGGCCTCTAAAGGTTGGTTAAATTCTTTTATTAAGAGGAAAGAGTTAAAGAGTGTTAGTATAACTGGTGGCGGGGCCAGTACTGATGGTTTTGTTGCTTCTACCTTCCCAGCATTTCTTTGAGATGTCATCAGAGACAGTGGGTACACCCAGGACCAGATTTTTAATCCTGATGAGACAGGGCATTTTTGGAAAAAAATGTCCACAAAGACCAACATCGAACGATGTGGTAGGCCCGAGGTTACAAGGTGTCTAAGGAAAGCCTCACTACTCCTAACCTGTAATGCCTCTGGGACCTGCAAAATGAAGCCACTTGTTATCTCACGAGCCAAGAAATCACATGCCTACAGGAGTTGTGACATTGACATATTCAACGTGCACTGGATGTACAATGAAAAGGGGTGGATGTTGGGTGCAGTCTGTCTCAAATGGTTTGACAAGTGCTTCACTGAAGAAGCAGAAGATTTCTGCAAACAGCGCAACTTTGTATTTAAGATCTTGCACCATTTAGACAATGCACCAGGCCAATCACCACTCCTCGACTATCGCCACCCCAACATCAAGGTTGTGTTCGTGCTTCTGAACACAACCTCACTCCTCCAGCCACTCAACCAAGAAGTGATTGCGGTGCTCAAGGCAACCTACTCCTCGAAGACCCTTACTATGGTCCAAGCTGCTACCGACACTGACGAAGATTTGGACTAGCTGCCATCTTCACCAGATTCACCACGGCCTGAGTTGCCCACCACTGGCTCAAGCCGTGACTTCCCACCGCCACCAGCTACCATTGCTGCTTCCACTACCACACAGCACTCCAGGGATGCAGAGTCTGTTTGGGAGTCGTTTAACATCAAAAACAGAGTGGACACCATTGTTGAAGCCTGGAATGAGCTGACGCAGGCCATGGTGCATCATGCCTGGCGCAACATTTTGCAAGGTTTGCCAGGCCACAGGCTTGACTTAGAGACTGAGCCTCAGAGAGTTGACGCATTGGTTGACACAGCGGTGGAGGCATCAAGGAGAGTCGCCGGCATGGAACAACTCGGCGTTGCTGGCATGGAAGCTCCTGACATTCAGGAGCTTCTTGCCCTAGACCCCACCCTGGACACCGAGGAACTGTTGAACCAGCCTCAGGAAGGGTGTGAAGAACAGTAAGAGCCAGAGGAAAGGCCGCCAGGAGGGATAGCAGCAAGCACACTGAGAGAAATTGTGGAATTGTACGAGAGGCTCTCCTTCGTCGTCACCAACAAGGACACAGATAAGATCAAGCCGAGCAAACTGCTGCATTAGTGGTCAGTGATGTGAGGCAGTACACAGACATGTTTAGGGAGAGAATGAATGCTGAGCAACAAAAGAGGATCACCTACTTTATTCGAGTTCACCAGAACGCGTCACATCAACCATCCTGTGGTGACGATTCAAGCCCAGAAGACAGTGCTGAACCTGACGAAGAGGTTTATGTCCATCATTTCCTTCATGGACTTTGAAGGGTTTGACTCCGACGACGAAGGGAACCAGCCAACCTAATCTCAAGAGTGACAACAGAGAATGGGAACTGGGGGCACCGGGGACAGCAAGTGTGGCCAGCTGAGCCAGCCAGGTTTGTGGCCTAAACATTTTTTTATTAAAGTCTAGGAACCTTCCTCATGTACAGTAATACCTCGATATGCGATACCCCTAGATGCCATACCCCAGCTTAACGATGGGGGTAGAAATTGCACCATGCCCCGCCTACACGATGGCTAAATCCCTGTTTAATGATGGGTTTTGATTTTTCATACCAATTTTGATGATATTTTAGACTAAAATTGTGTATTTACTGTAGGTTGATTTATAAACTGTTTTTAGACTTCGATTAATGTGTTTTAGCATAGGTGGGGTGAACATTGCCATTTTAGAATACAGTTTATTAAGCATGATTTTTTCCAGACTTATATTTGACGATATTCAGATTTGATTTGTTGGTTTTAGTGAGTTATGTATAGGTGTTAGGCTTAGGTTAACTTCCTTGACAGCTGTTAGGCCATTTAGATTGCCTTTAAACCTGTTTTTGGGCTCATCTGGGTGGTTTGGGGGGAAACCCAAGGCTGGTAAACGGTCTACATTGAAATACATGTTAAAAGTACCCCGATATACGATACACCGCCTAACGATAGGGTTTTACCTAACCAATTAGATCATTAAACTGGTGTATGCCTGTACTGTTAATAATTTCATGTGTATGAGTACCAGAGTGAATGTCACCAGGGTGTTTTTTGGAGGGTTTGAGTTGGATTTGGGGTGAAAAGGGCAACATCGGAAAATGTCCAGTCTAAGTTAGCCGTTTATAATGGAAACAAACTGAACTTATAATGTAGAAAAGTATAGCACGGCTTGTTGTCAGTTTATGTTAGCCTCGTTATAGGAGGGATGGCTGTATACCCAAATTTACCCTTTACAACAATTTAGACCCACTTAATACCTACATACTGTTATGGTATCAGAAATGCAGATAGGAATGGTTAGGTTAATAGAAAATGATGAAAAGGGCACAATAAGGAAGACACACATACCATGTAGAGACCTGAGATGGGCATGAGGTAAAGGGCAATGAGAGAGAGTGGCTTCAACCACCTGGAATTAATCCCTCAAGTAATGCCCCATCTTTGAATCCCTCTAAGTCATCAGAAACCACAGATTTTGCACCATCATTGTTAGCAGAAACCAACTCTGGTGCACGATAATGTTGTTTGTTATCCAAAAAAATGTTTGGTAACAGCAGGAGTGTAGATTTTCATCTAGATGTGATAATGAAACCCAATATCACCAAGTGCTTGATAACCAAGGGATCACTGTATTTAGCACATTCTGTGATCAGCACAATAAAGTACCCTCCTATGCCACATTTTTAGTTAATTTTTTTTCATTTTTTGAGTGATTTTTTGTTGTTTCACTGTAGTCAGTGAAAAGTAGGATCAAATTTTTTATTTTTTTTCCACCATATGGTTATAGCCAACATTGATAGTTACTGTACTGTATTTTTAAACACTGGTACCAAATCTTCCCTAGCCCACCCGGGCATCATCTACAGTTTGAGACTTTTTCTTTGTATCCTTCTCATAATTTGACATTGTTTGCCAGCATCTAGCTCAGAGCCTAACCAACCCTTACCTTAGGCCTGCCTCTTCATGCATGTCAAAGCATTGATCGCTCTCCATCTGTGATGTTTTGTTAATGCAACTCCCAGTATCATCATGCTGTTTATGTAATGTTTCCCCAGGCTTTACTGCCTATAAAGCTACATATCTATATCATGTCTGGATTGGGCTTTCTTATGTCCTGATCACCCTGATTGAAAGAAAGTCTTGTCAGTGTTGTTAACAACCATGTCGAGGTGCTTTACTTTCTCAACCTCATAAATGCACCCCTGCATGGAGATTTCACCTGTATTAAGGGTAAAATTTCCAGTGCTGCAACTCACAATTTTGATCTGTATGAAGGTTTGTCTATGATGATAACACTATGTAGGATAGGCAGGTGTGAAACCTGAAAATTATATGCCGTGAGTGTAGGATTCAAAACACTGGTATAGTTTATTGTGGAACTTGCATCCTAATGGGAATACACAAGATATGACAGGCTGTGGCTGAAAGCAAAATTCCCTCTGAGTGAACCTCCTCACTCAGACCATACTTGTAAATGAGACCCCCTGTGCAGCACACGCATCAGTTATCATCATCATCATCTTGCCTCCAGTTATCATCATCATCATCGTCATCTTGCCTCTTTTCCCACCTGCAGGTGGGGTGAGGTACGGTACAGAAAACCAGAAAAGGAAAAATGTGGTAGTGGGAGAATTAATCATTGACATGCCAAGTGACATGGACCATGCACCCATTCATTCAATGATTCTATCTATGTGTTGTCAGACACCTTAATCCCTAATACAGGGTGGCCACAAACAATTGCCTCCATGTCACCCTGTCCCCTGCCATTTCCTTCCCTGCTCCCTATTCACACACCCCTCTCTCATATACCTCTCCACTCCATCCCCCCATCTCATCCTTGGCCTTCCCCTCCCTCTCTCCCCCTCCACCTCACTCACATACACTCTCCTTGTCAGTCTCTTACTCTCCATCCTCTCCACATGGCCAAACCACCTCAGTGTTTTTCTCCTAACGTATTCTATCACATCCACATCCACTCCACGATGCTCCTTCACATCCTCATTTATCAGTCTGTCTTTCCATTTGACTCCACAGGCTCTTCTTAAATAACTCATTTCCACTGCTCTCACTCTTGACTTGTGTCCCTCCAACAACATCCAAGCTTCACATCCATACTTTAAATTTGGTATCACAAAACTGTCATGTAATAACTTTTTCACTTCCATGCTCACTTCCCTGTTTCTTATCACTGCCTTCAAGGAATCAGCAACCTTTCTTCCTTGTTATACCCTTTCAAGCACTTCACCCTCCAAACTTCCATCCTTACTCATCACACTACCCAAGTACTCAAATGTACTCACATTTTCCATTTCCTCCTCATCCAACCTCACTGTACATTCACTGACTTCACCTCTCTCAAAGACCATCACTTTACTCTTTCCTACATTCACCTTTAGATTCTGTTTCTTACACACTCTTCCAAACTCATCCACCAAGCTTTGCGGCTCCCCTTTATCTTCAATTAACAACACAGTATCATCTGCAAATAACAGTACTGGAAATTTCCAAACACTGCCCTCTCTCATTAGTGCCTCTCCATCATCCAGTGTCCTACCTTGTATCTCTTTTTTAACCCCATCCTTATACAGATTAAGCAACCATGGGGACATGACACATCCCTGTTTCAATCCAACCTTCAGATAGAAAAACTCATTCAGTTCACTGTCCACACACACTGCAACCATAGCACCCTCATACGTACTCTTCATGGCATTCAACAACTTCCCATTTACTCCATATATTCTTAATACTTTCCACAATCCTTGTCTATCCACCCTGTCCTATGCTTTTTCCAGATCCATGAAGGCCACATACAACTTCTTTCCCTTCTCCAGAAACTTTTCCATTAAAGATCTAAGAATGAATATCTGATCTACAGAACCTCTTCCCTTCCTAAAACCTCCCTCTTCTTCTCCAACTAATTCCTCTGTTATTTCCCTAACTCTGTCAATAAGTATCCTACCACATACTTTTCCTATTACACTAAGAAGACAAATGCCCCTGGGATTACCACACACTTCTTTTTCCTCTTTCACTTTGTACAGGGGAATAATTATACCTGACTTCCAATCCTTTGGGACTCTGCCTTCCTCCCAGGCCAATCTGCACATCTTCCACATCCATTCTACTACTATCTCTCCCCCATGCTTCAGCATTTCATCACAGACTCCATCAATTCCTGGGACTATTTTGACATTCTTCATTGCGTCCATAGCTTCCATCCTACTAATTTCTTCCTGTATTCTCACCTCCCTTCTTCTCCCAGCCATTCCTCAGCCACTTATACTTGCATTACCACCATTCTGTATGTTCAACAATTCCTTAAAGTGTTCTCTCCATCTGCTCACTTTTTCTCCCTTCTCAACTAGTAATCTATCATTTTTATCTTTCTCCCACCTTCTAACATCATTGCTATGCTGTCTGACCCTCTTTACCTCTTTCCAGAACATTTTCTTACATTCCCTCCACTGGACACTCAAATTCCTTCCAAATTCCTCATCCACTCTTTTCTTACTCTCTCTTACTAATCTTTTCACCTCTGTCTTCCTTTCAACATATAACTCTCTCTTCTGTCTCTCAACCTCTTCCATGCCTCTATTTCTCATCCATTCATTATATGCTTTTTTCTTTTGTGTCACAGGCTGTCTCACCTCTTCATTCCACCATGCTGTTCCTTGCACCCCCTTTCATCTTCTCTTTATCCCACTCACCACCTCACATGCTGCACAGATTTCTTCTATGAATATCTTGAACACCCCTTCCACATCCCCCATCTGCTCCAATTCATATTTACCCAATCGTTCCTCCACTTCTCTCTTATATTCTGCCATTTTCTCATCCTCTTGTAACCTTTGCACAATTCAAGCCCCAGAATCTTTTGACAATTTGCCATTTCGGACAACCATGGAATTGGGAAATTTCCTTTTGACAGTTCATAGATCCTACCTTCTACTAACTTTTTTCCAAGTAAATAGTTTTTGCAAATTGATATTAACCATAATAAGTAAATCCTTAATACGACCTTGGCCTGTGGTGGGGGACAATTGGAGAGGTGATGGTGAGCACACAAGATCTGCTGACCAATGTGATTGAAGCAGGGAAGCCAGCTGGAGTGCTGGCACTTACAGAAGTGGTTACAGAGTGTTTTCAAGAGCAGTCAACTGCCCTAACTATAAACTACTGTGCAGTTACAGAAAAGACAAACGTTTCTGGTAATGGATAATTTATGCACTTTGAAGGTAAGGTTTGAACCTAGTGAGGTGGTTAATTTTGTCAGTGGGGGTATGGGACACAGACCCCTAGCTAGGATAGTAGTGTTTTTTTCTGGTGTTGTTTCCTGTTATGTGATCTATTCCACCTTCATTTTTATTGCAAAACTACCAGCAAGATAAGATTTATGCATTTTGAAGGTTTGGTTTGAATGCTGTTTCATTTTGTTTCGTTTTTTAAGGCTTCAACATGCTTGCATGCAACAACCTTGGTCAAATAACGGCTTATCTCCATACTGTCCCTGCGGTCACGCTCAGTGGCTTCATCCCAGGTCTTTCTCGGTCTACCACTCGCAGCCCTACCTCTAATGTTAACACTTCTCACTTTCTGCACTGTTATCATCCCCCATCCACTTCACATCCCCAAACCACCTCAGTCTACCTCTCCTCATCACAATACCAAGACACTCCAGTCCCATCCCACCTCTCAGTTCTTCCATTTTAAACCTAGCCCCCCCCAGGCCTCACACTCAGAGATGCACTGCACATCCACATAATCATTGTCATTTCTGTATGTTTGAGCCTGTGAATATCCTTCCTTTACTGCCCAGGTCTCACTACCATTCCTAACATGGGCACATACAAAGATCCCTTAACATGGAGGGAGAGCCCTCTCAGTGTCAGGAGAGGCAACAGCTCCCTGAACTTCATCCAATCACTCCTCTTTCTAGCCACAGAGCTAGCTCCAGCTCCACCTCCAGCATATAACATGTCTCCCAAATAACAAAACATCCACACATTCAAGAGACTCACTAGCAAGTTCAGTTCTTTCACGCATGACATTCTCCACATGCTCTCCCAGACACACTGCACACATGAGATCAGCATTGTCTTCCAGTCTACCACTAATACCACTACATCTCTTATGCACCCACTTATCATAGACACTGTACAAAATGGAATTACTTCCCATTCCCTTTTGACAAATCGCACACGGCCACTCTCCCTCTTCTTTGACAGTACCGCCACCAGCCTTAGATACCATCACTTGTTTTATCTGCATTTGCTTGTAAGTCCTTGTGTCCTATACCATCCTTCCACTTCCCAAATCTTTTCCTCCACTTCCCTTTCATTCTCTGCAGTCAGCACCAAATCATCAGCATACAGCATCTTCCACAGTAGTCCATTTCTGAAGTTACGTGAGAGGGCTTCAAGTATCATGATAAACAACAAGAGGCTCAAGACTACCCCTGATGCACACCAACATTCACGGAAAACTCATCACTCAAATCTCCATACGCCCTTACCTGGGTGTGAGCACCCACATATGGCCATAACCACCCTAACCAGCCCCTCCTCGATCCCAAGTTTTCCCATTGCCCGCTTCACCACCTCTCTAGGGACTCTGTTAAAGGCTTCTCCAAATCAGCAGAAACAAGTACAGTTCCCTTTTCTTCCCTATATATTGTACTTTTCCTGAAGCTGTTAAACACTAAATTTGGCATCAGTGGTCCCTTTGCCTGGCATAAACCCAAACTGCATCTCATCAATATTCACGCCTTCTCCAGTCATACATTCTAGAAATCTTTCTATTACCATCATTATCTGGTCCAAAAGCTTTATGCCTCAATAATTTCCTCTCTTCTGGGCATCACCCTTCCCCATGTGCACATTTACAATTACTTGTACACTCTTCAGCCAATCATCTGGGACAACACACTCATATATTATTGTTTTTATCAAATCAATGACTAACCCCAGTCCTATATCTCCTGAGGCTTTCAGCATTTCAGCAATGAACCCAGACACACCTGCTGCCTTCCCCACCTTCAGCCTACCTAATGCCCTGCTCATAGTAGCAGCATCAATCAAAGGCCAAGGGCCAAACACTGGATCTGGTGGTTCCAAACCTTCCCTGACCCAGTCAAACTTCTCATTCAACAACCAGCTGTAATGCTGTCTCCAGGTACCTTTAATATCCCCACTGTTCACTGCTACCCTTCCTTCATCATTCTTCACACGCTGCTCACCTGTGATATCCCTGTTGTCCCTCCTTGTCTGATTTGCCTCTTTAAAGATCACATTTTTCCTTTCCACACAATTTAGGCTATCAAGCAAAAGTCTCTGTGACTCGGACTTTGCCCTGTAAACATGTTTTTTTAGCTGTATGCGTGACAGGAAAGTATTCCTCTTTGATATCACCCTTCTTCCATTCCCAGAAGAGCCTTCTTTTCTCCTTAACCACAGTGTCTACACCCTCATCCCAGCACCAAGTTACTTTATGTCTGGTGGGCCTTTTGTTCATTTATGTACAGATTCAGTAACTCTCAAGAGGTTGCTTTTGAGGGCTCAGTACTGTTCATTAACACTTCTGTCAATGACTCCCTCTTCAGCCACTATTCTCCTCATCTCTCAGTAGAAGGCATCTCTTACTGGTTGTTTTTTTTCTGCTTCCATATTTTCCTTCCATGTGCATAAGTTCTCTTTTTCATCTCCCACTCCTTAAGCACCATGTCACATAATGCAGCACACACTTCTCTCTCCATATAACTTTAACATCCATCACATCCCTCACTAACCTCCTATCAGCCCTCCTGACCAGGAAATAGTCCATCTGGCTTCTGTTACCCCCAGACTTGTATGTAATCAACCTACTCCCTCCCTTCATAAAATGTGTTTAGCATGCAGTCATGTTCATTGCCCCTCCAAACTTGAGTATCCTTTCCCCTTCCTCATTTCTTGAACCATATGCATATCCCTCATGTATTCTTTCATATCCTTGAGCTGCTTCACCAACATGACCATTTAAGTCCCCTTCCAAAACTACAATCTCATCATCCCCCATACCACTTACTACACAAATTGTTATCCCAAATTCAATCCATCTCTGCTTATTCTGTATATATACAGGTAAGCCCTTAATTTACGCGAACTTTTTTCACGCGATTTCGGTTATTCACGAATTTTTGGAAAATAATTACAGTAAAACATAAAATTATAGTATTCAAATAAATAATTTTAATATACAAGAGAAATAAATAAAATATAAAAATGCCTACCTGCTGCCCATGTGCATACATACATGTATATGTGTGTGTGTGTGTGTGTGTGTGTGTGTGTGTGTGTGTGGGAGGTCGGTCTACCACGCACCACACAGTCAGTTTGAATCCGACGGTCGAACCATGCTGTGACTTGTGAATTGTTATTTGTGGCTTATTTTTCTGCCTTCCAGTGATTGCTTGACTTGTCTGCCAACATGGGGCCTAAGCGTAGTTCTAGTGATGCATGTGATAACACACCAAAACGGACTGTAACGTGATGTTGCTGACAGAAAGTTGCGTTGGACAAACTTAAGGGAGGAATGTCGTCGACAATTCTCCATCAGGACGATTCCCCGTCATTTATTTACATACCAGTTTATTTAGCAAGTACAGTACACTAGTTTTTTACTTATATGAGTTATAAAATCCCCCAGAAAATTAGTTATTAAAGTATTAATTAATCAATAATAAGTATGTTTATAGAATGACAGGGAATCGTCCATGTTTTGATAGTGAATTGACTTCATGATGAATTGTCTTGGAACCGTGTGTTTGGGTTGAGTCAACTGTTCCAACAATAAAGAAGGAGGAACGTAGCATACGGGAGGCAGTGAGGGCCAGTGTACCAGACTGTGCTAAAGTGTCTCCACCTGTGCCTGTGAACTGGCTTGGTACCGTATGTTTGGGGTGATTGAGTCAACTGTTTGGACAATAAAGAAGGCAGAATGTAGCATATGGGAGGCAGTGAGGGCTTGTGCACCAGACTGCAGAAGTGTCTCTACCTACGCCTGTGCTTGTCAGGTTTCAGTGTTAAATTTCTTAACATTTTTGTTGTTTTTCATACTTTATGCTAGTTTATAAGGTGCATGTAGTGCATAAACAGTATTATTCAGATGTAATATAATTAGTAGCCATGCGTAATTATGTGCACACAAGGGCAGAACATATACGCGAATTTACCACATACACGAAGGGTCTCGGAACGTAACCCTCGCGTGAATTAACCCTTTAACCGCGGGTATTGTTTTGGCCTGACTGTCCTCTCCCGCGGGGGTTTCAGCCAAATGTAAACAAACCTTTAAACCTTAATAACTCTGCACAGAATAAAGCTAGAGAAAAAAATAAGGTACCATTAGAAAGTACTAACCTTCAGCTTTCCATTGATGTAGGTTTCATGACTCTGTTGACTTTCACAGGACAGGCAGTGCCGTTAGAAGTGAGGGGTGTAAAATCACTATTTTTCGCTCACACACCATTACCTTCGCTCATACACCATTACCAAATGCCAACCTCATTCTGATAATAATACTATAAACATATATGAACACTGCACATACGATAAACACCCACTCTGTGTTCACTGAGGCAGGTAAAAGGCACTGTAATTACCTGCACTTCACTGCCACATCAGCGGTGTTGTAATCACTATTTTTCGCTCACACACCATTACCAAATGCCAACCTCATTCTGATAATAATACTATAAACATATATGAACACTGCACAAACGATAAACACCCACTCTGTGTTCACTGAGGCAGGTAAAAGGCACTGTAATTGCCTGCACTTCACTGCCATATCAGCGGTGTTGTAATCACTATTTTTCGTTCACACACCGTTACCAAATCCCAACCTCATTCTGATAATAATACTATAAACATATATGAACACTGCACATACGATAAACACCCACTCTGTGTTCACTAAGGCAGGTAAAAGGCACTGTAATTGCCTGCACTTCACTATCACATCAGCAGTGTTGTCACTCACACAGCTGGACAGATACTGATGCGTGTTTGGTCCGGGGTGGGGTGGGGGGCCCAGGGGGTGGGAGGTGGGGCCCGAAGGGGGGGAAGAGGGAGGTGGAGGTTGGCTGGAGTGAAAGAACTTAATAGCTACTCTCCCTTGAAACAATTGGCGCTCGGAAAAAACGCGGGGTATTCAAAATATTCACAAACATTCGAGAATGACACCCGCGGTTTGGTCCAGTTTTTGCAGTGTCATTCTGGAATGACACCCGCGGTTAAAGGGTTAAGGGCTTACCTGTATATATATATATATATATATATATATATATATATATACACACACACACACACACACTTAACCCCCTTCTATCACGCGTTCAGCTATCACATTTATCTGCTATCACGCACACATC
This sequence comes from Coenobita brevimanus, assembly GCF_032717465.1. Taxonomy (NCBI): domain Eukaryota; kingdom Metazoa; phylum Arthropoda; class Malacostraca; order Decapoda; family Coenobitidae; genus Coenobita; species Coenobita brevimanus. The sequence goes on from NC_137054.1 coordinate 60,177,979, forward strand.
AAATGCACAATCATACATGCCATCATGCACCCCAAGACCGCTATCACGCGTCGAGTTTGAAGACAGGCTAAGCGAAACTTATTCACACGGCACTTCATACGAGGTTTGCAGAGGATATGATCGTTAATCGGAACGGTAACGGGGTAAAATTCCCGATTATAGCACGGGCATTTGGAATCCATCTGAACGGATTCCTGCCAAGGACACGACGGGCAAAACAGTGACCAAAACCCATTCGGCTCGAAAGAATATATCTTACTATAGCACTGAAATTTAGCCTAACACTGAATACTTATTAATATTGTATTTTAGAATAAATAACAATCGTTTTGAAACCCTTATAAAGAGTTAATATTTCTTATGCCGAAAAAACTGTGATGTCGATAAAGTAATCACGTGTTTACAACTGAGACGGGGCTCTGACGACAGTGTGAGGAACTTGTGTGATAGCGTCCAAGTTTTGTTCCACTTAAATGTTCCTCAGCCATTCCTGATATAAGGTACCATGTGATACCCGCTTTACTGTGGACACTAAAGAAATGGAGACAGCCAAAGAGATCTGGCGGCAACTAACCCACTCCCAAGCCTCGGAACCCATCAAACCACCCAAGCCGTAATCCTTATAAAAGTTAGATGGCCTTTTATGTTGTTTATTTATTCATTATACTGTTATTATTAATATAATAATGCTTTATTTCATGTTAGAGGAGAGATTGGCAGGAAATCGTAGGCATAAAGTGGTTAAAAGTCAGAAAAATGGGCCACCGAAAAACCAATTAGAAATTTTCCCATTGATTGTTCAGTTCAGCTATCGCGCATTCAGCTATCACGCGCGTTTCCTGTGACCAATTAGGTGCGACAGCAGGGGGTTGAGTGTGTATATATATATATATATATATATATATATATACAGTATATATATACAGTATATATATATAAATACAGTAATCACTCCAATATCCGACGTAATAGAGCCATAGGTAGGTCCAGATATTGGTTCTGTCCGGATATTGGGCCCCAGCTTATGGACTTGTACTTATGGACCCTGACTCAGAGAAACACCTATACAACTCCCTCTGGACATGCATAGCACCTATTTAAGACCCAAATCACACTGATAAGGTACATAAATGACTGAAATAAATGCAAAAAAAACATAAAATGAGGGTTTAGAAGTAGGTTCATACAATAATAAACATTCTGGTGACTTGCTCCTGGACTGGTACTTATGGACCCTAACCTAGCCTAACTCAGAAAAACACCTTCCTACTGCACATGCATAGCTCCTAACACCCTATTCACACCAATAAAGGACATTAAAGAGTGAAATGAGGTAAGTATAGTATGGAAAAAAGTACAGTATGAAACATTCTGCCTACTTACAGCAAGTCCATGGCCATCTCAATGAATAACCGCCTCCTCTCGGACTCTGACAGTAAGAAGGATTTCCTGAAGCACTTGCAGTACACTGTTCCTGAAGTCTTGCACTGAACTTAGTCAATCGCACACAGAAGTCCGTTCTCTTCACAGTGTGCACTCTTGTCTAACTAATGCTCCATTGTAACTTACTAAGTGTTGCACTTTAATTTTTCCCATTCTTCTAATTTTCCAAAGCCAAAACAAACAAGTCTATTTACGTTAAATTTTATTTCAATTGAGTCTTTTCTCTCACAACTGTAAATCCTTAACACAACACACTTTTTTTCACTGCACAACACTCTAAATTCCCGTGTGGTCTAGTGGAGAATTTCTTGCTGTTTATTCACTGTCAGAGTCCGAGAGTATCACTGGCAGGTGACCTAGGGGTGCATCGCTGGGTTGTGGTGATGGCCTACCCACTGCAGACGACTCTGAAGACGGCCGCAAACTCACGTCGAGCGGTGACTCCACCGTGGCTGATGTGCTGGGCTGTGGCTCGGAGCAGGAGGGCCTGTCTTGGGGAGGCAACGGAGTGGAGCCAGGGCTGGGCACAGCGGGGGTCATGGGCCTGAAAAAACTGTCAATGGTTGATTGACACAATGACCGACGATTCTGACGATTGATGATGCGCTGCCTGAAAGCATGCACTTCCTCCACGAGTCCCAAAGGCCCCATCCCCCTGTCGCAGTCCGGGTGTACCAGGTAGTCTAGGACGAACTCTAGATGTTCCCGGAGTGCGCTCAGCTTGGGGATGGCTGGAGTAGTGTCCTGCTGAGAGGAGTCCGCATCATCGTCGCCTTCCTCGTCGGAATCTTCAAGTTCGGTACTGACACCTGCAACTGAAGACGCGATCTCGATATCAGACAACATCTGATACCCAGGATCGCCCTAGTCGTCATCCAACCACTCACGAACATCATCCACATCAACATCATCGCCGTGCTTACGTAGCCGTGCATGGAAGTCATCCACGTCAAACCCTAGAAAATCGTACTCCACATCCGTTCCGAGAAGCAGACGAGACCAACCATTTTCCAGAGTCTTCACAGGGACTTCCTTCCATGCACTAGCCCAGTTGTACAGTGCAGACTTGATGTTGTAGTGGCGAAGGTTTTCCAAAGTCTGCTTGCCTCGTGTGTCCCGTCCCTCCCTGCGCTCGTCCTCATCCTCGAGAACAACCATCACCTCATTCAGGAACTTCCAGTGGTATAGGCCCTTTGTTGCCACGATCACTCCTTGGTCCATTGGTTGGATGAGAGCAGTCGTATTAGGTGGCAGAAACATGCACCTAATATGGCCATTTTCAGCAACCAAGTCCTTGTCGCATGGGTGGGCAGGTGCATTGTCGAGGAGAAGGAGGGCCTTTACCTGGTCGCGCGGGATTCCCTGTGTCTTCGTCTGGTAATGGATGACCTCCTTGACGAAGTGGCGGTGGAACCAGTCTTTGAAGATCACAGCTGTAAACCATGCCTTCAAAGAATGATACCAGACGACAGGAAGGACATCCATCACCCCACGAAGGCACCGAGGCTGCTTTGGGCGGCCAACAACAACGGGCTTAAGCCGGTGCATGCCGTTAGCACTGGCACAACACAAAGCAGATATCCGTTGCTTGGAGAGCTTGTGGCCAGGTACACGCTTCTCCGTCTCCTCGGCTAGAGTGTTCGTTGGCAGCAAGTGATAGAATAGGCCAGTTTCGTCTGTGTTGTAGACTTGACCGAGAGTGAGGCCCTCCCTGTCGATCAAGCCCTTCACCTTGTGCCGAAACTCGTCAACTCCATCCTTGTTAGCGTCCAATGCTTCGGCATGTGCTTTACGGTTGGTAAGGCCATGCCGTAACTTGAATGCAAAGAGCCAACTCTCGGATGCCTTGAAGTCTAGGGCGTCATGAAGCCTGGCGAACTTCTCAGCAGCAGCTTTCAGCTCCGTTCCACGTACCATCACACCAGCTGCACGTTGTTGTTGATACCAAATCAACGTGGATCGGTCGATTTCTGCAAACTTGGGGGTAAACATAAACTTCCTCTCCACGTTGCGTTTGCTTCTCGACGAGAAGTCAGCCGTGTACTGCATGAGTTTGTCTCGGGATCTCTTAATATCGAACAAAGTAGACCAGGCTAGGTTAAACTCGTGGAGAATGCGGGAAGAAGACCACCCTGCATCTACTTTCTCCAATATCTCCCGTTTCTTCTCCAGAGTCAACACCACTCTCTTCCTTTTCTCAGGTGGCGGGGCCATCATCACACACACGAAGAGGAGGAGTGCCTGCAGCAGGTAAGGCACCACCACAAAAGCGATCACGTAGGCAGCCATAACGACAAGCGTGCACTCGTGGCGAGAGACGGGCGGAAAGTGGGGAGGATGCTGCGGCGCTCTATTGGACGTCGGAGGAATGACACACCACAACAATGCTCTCCCGCACCGTGCGCGGCAAGTTCAAATTACGGGCGGGAAAAATTCGTTTTTATTTTTAATTTTTTTGGGTTTTCGGACCATTTTGGGAATATTGGATCCCGGGACGATGATGTCCAGGTAGTGGGGGTGTTCGGATATTGGGTGTCCGGATATTAGAGTGATTACTGTGTATGTATATATATATATCTATCTATATATGTATATATATATATATATATGTGTATATATGTATATATATATATATGTGTATATATGTATATATATATATATGTGTATATATATATATATATATATATGTGTATATATATATATATATATATATATATATATATATTGCCAGACACCTCTATCTCGGGTGGGGTGGCCACAAACAAATCGGCTCCAAGTCGCCCTGTCCCCCTCCATTTCACTGCCCTGCTCCCAACTCACAACCCCCTATCTCATATACCTCTCCACCCCATCCCTCCATCTCATCCTCGGCCTTCCCCTCCCTCTTCCCCCCTCCACCTCACTCACATACACTCTCTTCGTCAGTCTTTCACCCTCCATCCTCTCCACATGGCCAAGCCACCTCAGTGTGTTCCTCATAACGCTTCCTATCACATCCACATCCACACCACAACGCTCCTTTATATCCTCATTCGTCAGCCTGTCTCTCCATGCAACTCCACAGACTCCTCTTAATTAACTCATTTCCACTGCTCTTACTCTTGACTTGTTGCCTTCCAACAACGTCCAAGCTTCACTTCCGTACGTTAGAGTTGGTATCACAATACTGTCATGTAGTAACTTTTTCACTTCCATGCTCACTTCCCTGTTTCTTATCACTGCTTTCAAAGAACCAGCAACCTTTCTTCCCTGCTGTACCCTTTCAAGCATTCACCCTCCAAACCTCCATCCTTACTCATCACACTACCCAAATACTTAATCGTACTCACATTTTCCAATTCCTCACCATCCAACCTCGCTGTACATTCACTGACTTCACCTCTCTCAAAGACCATCACTTTACTCTTTCCTACATTCACCTTTAGATTCCGTTTCTTACACACTCTTCCAAACTCATCCACCAAGCCTTGCAGCTCCCCTTCGTCTTCACTCAACAACACAGTAGTATCTGCAAACAACAGCACAGGGAGTTTCCAAACACTATCCTCTCTCACCAGGGCCACTCCAACATCCACATGCACTGCAGCCTTCGCACCATCATACATACTCTTCACAGCATTCAACAACTTCCCATCCACTGAATCGGTAGAGAGGCGGCTTGCAATCCTGATGGACCCAGGTTCGAATCCCGGCTGGGGCAGGGAACAGTTTAAGGATTTGAATTTCATGAAAGACTTTCCTGATCTACTAGATGACCCGCCGACATGTCATAAAAGTACCCCCGCTAATACCAATACACCAGTCCTGTATGAGACAGCCCTAGCATGTATTCAATATGGACGGTGAGTGTTAGTGCCGAAGTGGTGACATGTGGAGGTGTAGGAGGACTACTGGGCCTTGGGATAGGCTACTGCCCCCGAGATATAGGCCCTAAAGCCTTTGCCCAGAGTCGGTAACATAAAAAAAAAAAAAAAAAAAAAAAAAACCATATATTCTTAACACTTTCCACATCCTTGTCTATCCACCCTGTCATATGCTTTCTCCAAATCCATGAAAGCCACATACAACTTCTTTCCCTTCTCTAGAAACTTTTTCACTAAAGATCTAAGAATGAATATCTGATCTACACAAGCTCATCCCTTCCTAAAGCCTCCCTGATCTTCTGCAACTAATTTCTCTGTTCTTTCTCTAACTCTGTCAATAAGTATCCTGCCATACACTTTTCCTATTATACTAAGTATATATATATATATATATATATATATATATATACAGTATGTACATTATATATATATATATATATATATATATATATATATACATATGCCATGGCCATACCACGTTGAGTACACCGCTTCCCGTCCGATCAGCGAAGTTAAGCAACGTTGGGTCTGGTTAGTACTTGGATGGGTGACCGCCTGGGAACACCAGCTGCTGTTGGCATCCCTACGTGTCTAGTGGGGTTGGTGGAGGATTAGTGCCCCTCCCTGTAAAACAATTAACTCTAAGCCGTTGGCCACCCCGTTTGGGATACATGGCGTCTGGCAATGAATGAATGAATATACAGTAATCCCTCTAATATCCGGACGCCCAATAACCGAACATCCCCACTAACCGATGATGGCCCCGCCTCCTGAGAAAAGGAAGAGAGTGGTGTTGACTCTGGAGAAGAAACGGGAGATATTGGAGAAGGTTGATGCGGGTTGGTCTTCCTCTCGCATTCTCCGCGAGTTCAACCTGGCCCGGTCGACTTTGTTTGATATCAAGCGTTCCCGAGACAAGCTCATGCAGTACACGGCTGACTTCTCGTCGAGAAGCAAACGCAGCGTGGAGAGGAAGGTTATGTTTACTCCCAAGTATGCAGAGATCGACCGCTCCACGTTGATTTGGTATCGACAGCAACGTGCAGCTGGTGTGATGGTACGTGGAACGGAGCTGAAGGCTGCTGCTGAGAAGTTTGCAAGGCTTCACGACGCCCTAGACTTCAAGGCATCCGAGGGTTGGCTCTTCGCGTTCAAGTTGCGACATGGCCTTACTAACCGTAAAGCACATGGCGAAGCATTGGACGCTAACGAGGATGGAGTGGACGAGTTTCGGCACAAGGTGAAAGGCTTGATCGACAGGGAGGGCCTCACTCTCGGTCAAGTCTATAACGCTGACGAAACTGGCCTATTCTATCGCTCGGTGCCAACGAACACTCTCGCCGATGAGACGGAGAAGCGTGTACCTGGCCGCAAGCTTTCTAAGGAACGGATATCTGCTTTGTGTTGTGCCAATGCTAACGGCATGCACCGGCTTAAGCCCGTTATTGTTGGCCGTGCAAAGCAGCCTCGGTGCCTTCGTGGGGTGATGGATGTCCTTCCTGTCGTATGGTACCATTCTTTGAAAGCATGGTTCACAGCTGTGATTTTCAAAGACTGGTTTCACCATCACTTCGTCAAGGAGGTCATACATTACCAGACGAAGACACTGGGAATTCCTCGCGACCAGGTAAAGGCTCTCCTTCTCCTTGACAATGCACCTGCCCACCCGTGCGACAAGGACTTGGTTGCTGAGAATGGCCGTATTAGGTGCATGTTTCTGCCACCTAATACGACTGCTCTCATTCAACCAATGGACCAAGGAGTGATCGTGGCAACAAAGCGCCTGTACCGTCGGAAGTTCCTGGACGAGGTGATGGTGGTTCTCGAGGACGAGGACGAGCGCAGGGAAGGACGTGACACTCGAGGCAAGCGGACTTTGGAAAACCTTCGCCGCTACAACATCAAGTCTGCGCTGTACAACTTGGCTAGTGCATGGAAGGAAGTCCCTGTGAAAACTCTTGAAAATGGTTGGTCTCGTCTGCTTCTCGGAACAGATGTGGAGTACGATTTCCTAGGGTTTGACGTGGATGACTTCCATGCACGGCTACGTACGCACGGCGACGATGTTGATGTGGACGATGTTCGTGAGTGGTTGGACGACGACGAGGGCGATCCTGGGTATCAGACGTTGTCTGATATCGAGATCGCGTCTTCGGTTGCTGGTGTCAGTCCCGAACTTGAAGATTCCGACGACGAAGGCGATGATGATGCAGACTCCGCCCAGCAGGACACTACTCCAGCCATCCCCAAGCTGAGCGCACTCCGGGAACATCTAGAGTTCGTCCTAGACTACCTGGAACACCCGGACTGCGACAGGGAGATGGGGCCCTTGGGACTCGTGGAGGAAGTGCGTGCTTTCCGGCAGCGCATCATCAATCGCCAGAATCGTCGGTCCTTGCGTCAGTCAACGATTGACAGTTTTTTCAGGCCCGTGACCCCCGCTGTGCCAAGCCCTGGTTCCACTCCGTTGCCTCCCCAAGACAGGCCCTCCTGCTCCGAGCCACAGCCCAGCACATCAGCTACAGTGGAGTCACCGCTCGACGTGAGTTTGCGGCTGTCTTCAGAGTCTTCTGTAGTCGGTACGCCATCACCACTACCCACCGATGCACCCCTTGGATGCCTGCCAGTGATATTCTCGGGCTCTGACAGTGAATAAACAGCAAGAACTTTTCCACTAGACCACACGGGAATTTTGAGTGTTGTGCAGTGAAAAAAACGGTGTGTTGTGTTAAGGTTTTCAAGTTGGGAGAAAAGACTAAGTAGAAAAGAAATTTAACGTAACTAACCTTCTTTGTTTTGGCTTTGGAAACTTAAAAAAACTTGGGAAAAGTTAATGTGCAACACTTAAATTTAATGGAACATTATTTGGACTAAAGTGAACACTGTGAAAAGAACGGACTTCTGTGTGTTAGTGACTAAGTTCAGTGCAAGACTTCAGGAAGAGTGTAGTGCAAGTGCTTCAGGAAATCGTTCTTACTGTCAGAGTCCGAGAGGAGGCGGTTATTCATCGAGGTGGCCAGGGACTTGCTGTAAGTAGCCAAAATGTTTCATGTTGTACTATTTTCCATACTATATTTACCAGAATGTTTCATATTGTATTTTTTCCCATACTATACTTACCAGAAAGTGTCATACTGTACTTCTTTCCATACTAAACTTACCTCATGCATGTGCAGTAGGAATGTGTTTTTCAGAGTTCGGTTAGGTTCGGTTCGGTTAGAGTCCATAAGTACCAGAATGTTTATTAATGTATGAACATACTTCTAAACCCACATTTTATGTGTCTATTGCATTTATTTCAGTCATTTATGTGCCTTATTGGTGTGATTTGGGTGTTAAATAGGTGCTATGCATGTCCGGAGGGAGTTGTATAGGTGTTTCTCTGTGTTAGGGTCCGTAAGTACAAGTCCATAAGCTGGGGCCCAATATCCGGACAAAACCAATATCCGAACCTACCGATGGCTCTATTGATCCGGATATTGGAGTGATTACTGTATATATATATATATATATATATATATATATATATATATATATATATTTATTTATTTTTATATATATATATATATATATATATATATATATATGTATGTATGTATGTATATCTGTCTATCTGTCTATCCATCTATCTGTCCATCTATAGCCCGACGCCCTAATCCCGCAAATGGTGGCCACAGACAAAACGCCTCCAAGTCGCTCTGTCACCCACCATTTGACTACCCTCCCCCCAACTCGACCCCCCCCTCCCTCATATACCTCTCAACTCCATCCCTCCACCTCATCCTCAGTCTACCCCTCCCTCTCCCTCCCTCCACCTCACCTACATACACCCTCTTAGTCAGTCTTTCATTCTCCATTCTCTCCACATGTCCAAACCACCTCAGTGTATTTCTCCTAATCTTCTCAACCACATCCACATCCACCCCACAGCGTTCCTTCACTTCTTTATTCGTCAACCTGTCCATCCATGTCACTCCACATGCTCCTCTCAAGTAACTCATATCCACTGCTCTTACTCTTGACTTCTTCCCCTATTGCAAGGTCCACGCCTCACTTCCATACGTCAGGGTAGGGATCGCAATACTATCACGCAGTGACTTCTTAACTTCCATACTCACCTCCCTATTTCTCATCACTGCTTTCAGTGAACCAACAACCTTCCTTCCCTGCTGTACCCTTTCACACACTTCATCCCCCAAAGTTCCATCCTTACTCATCACACTACCTAAGTACTTGAATGCACTCACACTCTCCATATCCTCACCATCCAACCTCACTGTACATTTTGTGACTTCATTCCTCTCAAACACCATAACTTTACTTTTGTTTACATTTACTTTCAGCTTCCTCCCCCTACACACTGTCCTAAATTCATTCACCAAACCTTGCAACTCTCATTCATCTTCACTCAACAATACTTTATCATCAGCAAACAACAACACCGGAACCTTCCAAATCTCACCCTTATTCATTAGAGCCACCCCCACATCCACTGCCCTACCCTGCACCTCCTGTACAACCCTATCCATGTATATATTAAACAGCCATGGAGACATCACATAACCCTGTTTCAGTCCCACATTGAGATCAAAGAACTCACTCAGCTTACCATCCACTCACACCATAACCCTAGCTCCTTCGTACATACTCTTCACAGCATTCAACAATTTCCCATCCACTCAATATATTCTTAATACCTTCCACATTCCTTGCATATCTATTCTGTGATAAGCTTTCTCCAAGTCCATGAAGGCAGCATACACTTTCTTTCCCTTCTCTAGATACTTCTCCACTAAACATCTTAGAACAAATATCTGATCTACACACCCTTTTCCCTTCCTAAATCCCCCTTGTTCTTCTCCAACTAACCCCTCTGTTATATGCCTAACCCTATCAATGAGTATTCTACCATATATTTTAGAAGTCACACTAAGAAGGCAAATACCCCTATGGTTACCACATACTTCTCTCTCCCTTTTTCCGTTATATAAAGGAATAATTATACCTGATTTCCAGTCCTCTGGAACCCTTCCCTCTTCCCAAGCCAATCTACACAACTTCCATATCCACTCCACAACAATCTCACCCCCATACCTCAGCATTTCACCACACACTCCATCAATTCCTGGGGCCTTTCCCAACTTGATCTTCTTCATTGCTTCCACTACTTCCGTCCTACTGATCTCTTCCTCCCTCCTCTCATCTATTCTCCTCCCAGCCATTCTCCAACCACTTATACTCGCACTGCTGTCACTCTGTACGTTCAACAAATCCTCAAAGTGCTCCTTCCATCTCCTCAGTTTCTCTCTCTTCTCTACCAACAATCTATTATTTCTATCTTTCACTCCCCTACTATTTCCCCTTTCACACTGCCTTACTTTCTTTACCTCCTTTCAAAACAATTTCTTACTCTCCCTCCACTTCACACTCAGATTCCTCCCAAAATCTTCATCCACTTTCTTCTTACTCTCCTTCACCAGTCTCTTCACCTCCCTTCTCCTACTCATATGTACCTCTCTCTTCTCTCTCTCGTCTTCTCCCCTACCTCTACTCGCTAACCATTCACTATATGCCCTCTTCTTTTCCATACCTCAGCATTTCACCACACACTCCATCAATTCCTGGGGCCTTTCCCATCTTGATCTTCTTCATTGCTTCCACTACTTCCGTCCTACTGATCTCTTCCTCCCTCCTCTCATCTCTTCTCCTCCCAGCCATTCCCCAACCACTTATACTCGCACTGCTGTCACTCTGTACGTTCAACAAATCCTCAAAGTGCTCCTTGCATCTCCTCAGTTTCTCTCTCTTCTCTACCAACAATCTATTATTCCTATCTTTCACTCCCCTACTATTTCCCCTTTCACACTGCCTTACTTTCTTTACCTCCTTTCAAAACAATTTCTTACTCTCCCTCCACTTCACACTCAGATTCCTCCCAAAATCTTCATCCACTTTCTTCTTACTCTCCTTCACCAGTCTCTTCACCTCCCTTCTCCTACTCACATATACCTCTCTCTTCTCTCTCTCGTCTTCTCCCCTACCTCTGCTCGCTAACCATTCACTATATGCCCTCTTCTTTTGCTCCACAGCTCGTTTCACCTCATCATTCCACCATGCTGTCCCTTGCACACCCTTGCATCTCCTCCCCACTCCACAAACCACCTCACACGCTGCGCCTATTTCTTCCGTAAATATCTTACATACGTCTTCCACCCCTTCCATCTGCTCTAGCTTATACCTTCCCAGTCTTCTCACAGGAGTTGTTTCCTCCTGTCTTCCCCTTCGTTTCCTCAACCATTTTCTTTGCAGCTTTACCTTGGCCATCACTAAGTGATGGTCCAAGACTCCATTCCCCCACCCTCTCCACACTCTTGCATCCAACACTTGTCTTCTCATTCGCTCATCCACACACATGTAGTCTATCATTGCCTTTTGCCAACAGTTCACCATCCATCCTCCGTAATTCATTCGCCATCTTCTCCATATCTACCTGACTGTGGCATACACTTCTTTGTAATTTGTGTCGCACTGGTTGTTGGTAATACGAGGCACCTAACTGTTCCGACCTTGCCAGGAGTTCCTTGGACGAAGCACACGCTGTTCTGTCTATGTTCAGTGTAACACATAGTGGTGCGTGGTCAGACCCACACACATTCTGTTGTATCACCAACTCTTTAATCAAGGCTAAAGCATTCTGTTTTACAACACACAAATCAATTTCAGAAATCCACTCATCTTTCCTTCTAAATGTTAAATTTCCATCTATGTATTTATTACTACATCTTATGTGATTCACTATCACCATCTTGTTATTATTACACATATTCACAAGTGTTCTTCCGTGATTGTTAATCGTGTGGTCTCTTACTCCTCTATACTCATACTGGTTTCCACTTTCATCTCTGATTCTAGGTTCCCCCTACTCTTGCATTTAAGTCTCCCATTACTACCGTTTTCTCTGGGCCTACAGTGCGAGCAGCCAACTCACCAAACTGAGAGGCGTGGTAATAAGGAGAGTCACTTGGAGGAATATATACACCACCTAGTTTCAAATTCGACCACCATGACAACTGTATCCAGATCTGTCCTTCAGCATCCGTATCTATCTTGGAAACGTGCTCCGTTAACCATTGTGTAATGAGCACTACAACACCGCCTCGGTGCTGACCACTCCTAGATACATTTGAATACACATTAAAACCTGGCACATTCAAATGAAAATACTTTTTAGCTTCTATCAACCAAACAATATCATATCCCATTACAAACTTTAAAGTATGCGGTTCATCTAGTTTATCCTTTAAACCACCAATGTTCCATGAAACCAAACGCAACTCACGAACACTTTCCTTCCACCTAAAAAAACTGAGGTGAATACTTATCAATGATTACTCCATCACGAAGCAGAACCCGGTTTTTCCGATCGTAGCTGATATTGGCTCCAATATTTGCAGGTTTCTCTTTTTCTTCTTTTTCTCTCTTCCTGAGGCGAGCGTACTCCTTCCTTACAGCAGGGTGCAGGTCCTTTTTCATGTACACAGTAGCCAGTTGCCCCTGTGCATCTTTCAGATTTCTCGCTGCTTGTAAAACAGCATCTCTTCTCGTTTGATTCTCCATCTTGATGAGCAGTGGTCTTCTGCGACGCTCGTTGTCCTGTCCCAGTCTCTTCATCTCCCACCTAGCTGGTTCCACTGTGTCGGTGTAAGCAGCAGCTTGCAACACCTTGACTACTTTTTCGTTGTCAGTCTCGCCGATCTCATCTGGGTCTTCAGATAATCCAGTGATCACTAGGTTACATCTCCTCTCCTTGTTATCTAGTGTCTCTAAATACAGCTGTTGGTTATGGATTATCTTGTAAGCGTTATCAAGACCCTCTGACAAACGCTGGACCTCTTGCTTCAATTGTTTTACCTCAGCTATTTCCTCTCGAATACTTCTCAGTTCATCTAGTAGTACAGAATTAGGTGGATCTTGTCTTCTCTCTGCGTTAAGTAGCGTGGTGAGAGCGCGTTTTAATTGTGGATTTGTCATTTTGTTGATGTCATTTGGTGACAATTCACGCACTGCATCAGCATTATCAGCCATTTTGCTACTATCTTATTTCTAGGCGTAAAGGCAAGTGGTAGGTTGTGTATCAGGCCGTTAGGGTTGCTGTTGGGTTGGTTACTAAGGACGCTGCCTGTTGTCAAGGCTAGTGCGCATGCGCAAACAGGAGCTTGGAGGTCAAGGGGGGTGCTACCAAAGCACACTGACTTATAGCCTTAAATTATGACTAAGTCCAAACCCCAGGAAACCTCTACTCCAACACCAACTGGCCTTGGGTTACTCACACACCTCTTGGTCTTGTTTGTACCTTCGTGGACTTTCTATTTTCTGCGTATTTGATGTAGAAAGTACGAGCAATTCATCCTGTTGTTTACACCACTGCCACGCCCTCTACATACATCAAACAATTTCTTACTCTCCCTCCACTTCACACTCAGATTCCTCCCAAAATCTTCATCCACTTTCTTCTTACTCTCCTTCACCAGTCTCTTCACCTCCCTTCTCCTACTCACATATACCTCTCTCTTCTCTCTCTCGTCTTCTCCCCTACCTCTGCTCGCTAACCATTCACTATATGCCCTCTTCTTTTGCTCCACAGCTCGTTTCACCTCATCATTCCACCATGCTGTCCCTTGCACACCCTTGCATCTCCTCCCCACTCCACAAACCACCTCACACGCTGCGCCTATTTCTTCCGTAAATATCTTACATACGTCTTCCACCCCTTCCATCTGCTCTAGCTTATACCTTCCCAGTCTTCTCATGCTCCGCCAGATGTGAGTGGTGTCATAAATGTAGATGTAGCACTGACGGCAGGGTGTAATACTATCATGGAGTGTGCGCGTAGAAACATCGTAAGATTCGCACCTCAAAACCACACGTGGGAAACAAACCAACCCAGATGGAAAAGAATACTTGATGGAAATGATAGTAGATTGATTTGGAAGTCCATTAACTGGAAAGGCAACGTACAGATAGAAAATACGGAAATACCTACAGATGAACAGTTTAAGGTGCATTTTGAGGAACTATTAAATCCTCCAAACGTGGAAAATGCTGAAAGAAATGAGACTGGCAATGACAATTTTGAAAGTCTACCATATATACCAGTTTTAGACGATCCATTTTCTTTGAGTGAACTTGACCAGGCCACAAAAGACTTAAACAAGAACAAAAGTTATACAGGAATATGTCCAGCTTTGCTGAGTGTATTCGATGTAACGTGGAGACTGTTCTTATTATTGATTTTTAACGTAGTGTTCACTAATATGTATTATCCAACTGTTTGGTGTTATAATAAACTGGTAATTTTGTTTAAAGCAGGTAACCGTATGATGTGTAATAACTATCGGGGTATAAGTGTAATGGATACATTGGCAAAACTGTATGATAATATGATACTCAACAGACTTAGATTATGGTGGGACATAGACAAATGTCAGGCAGGTGCCCAGAAAAAGCGAGGGTGTATTGAGCAAATTGTTACCTTAAGGCTATTATGTGATTATGCGGCATACAAGAAAAAGAAAACTCTATGTACTATTTATAGACTTCAGTAAAGCATATGATCGAGTCCCTAGAGATAAATTAATAGAAAGTTTAAAACGTTTAGGATGTGGTAGAATAATGGTGAAGGCAATAAAGGCAATGTATACTTGTACAAAAAACATCTTAAAGTCAGCAGTAATAGAGTCGTCTATTGGTGTTCGCCAGGGGGCCCCGACCAGCTGTTTGCTCTTTGTTTTGTATATTGATCATATGGTAAAAATGATAAAAAATGAAATAGCAGTGGACGGTTTTTTAGGAGCATTACATATATTACTTCTAATGGATGATGCGGTAATATTAGCAACAAACAGAGAGATGTGTGAAAAAAAGCTAAACATTGTATTGAAATATTGTAATGATTATGGAATGGTTATCAATGAAAAAGAAAACAACATTCTTTGTTATCAATGGTGAGGAAACGGACAGACAAAACTTGAGAGTAGGAGGTGTGACTGTCAACCAATTGCCTAGATACTTGTATCTGGGCGCGTGGTTCACTGACACTGCCAAGATGAACGATGTGATTAACATGCATGAGATAGCTAACGAGGCTGTTGTCAATAAATTTTCAATATTTTGTGCAACTAATACGCAGATGCCGTTTATATACAAGAAAAAAGTGTTTGACGCGGCAGTGACTTCGGCACTGCTGTATAGTTGTGAATCATGGCTAAGCAACAAAATGAAAAGTTTAGAGAGACAATACAATACTTTAGTGAAGTGTTTGTTGGGAGTAAGAAGAAACACTAGTATTAATTTATGTATGCTTGAAAGTGGTATCCTACCTGTTGTAGAACTAGTGAGAAAAAGAAGAAAAAGTTTCATAAGATCTAAGTTAGAAAATACAGATATTGACCATCCATTCAACACAATATATGATCTCTGTAGACGAGAGAACACACCAGGATATAGATTTCTGTATAATGAGATATACTTAGAAGCTGATAGTGAACCCTTGGAGAGGATCAAACAGACTATTATAGATACACCAAACACAGCAACAAAGATTATGACTTATAAGACAGACCTTAATCCATTGTTGAGTGTACATAACGTATATAAGAGCAATGTGTATATACCTGACTACCAACGTGAATCATTTTCAAGATTAAGGTTGATGTCACACAGTCTGAGAATAGAGACAGGGAGATGGAGTCGTACGCCTCGCCAAGATAGAGTGTGTGTATGTGATGGTACTCAGGTACAGACTGAACGACACGTGTTGGTGGAGTGCCCGCTAAGTGAACACCTTCGTGGCAGGTATTCCATGTTACAGTTTGCAAATATTAATGATTTGTTAAATGAAGATGTTTATGTTAGAGAATTGTGTAGCTTTATTTTTGATGTTTTTGAGATATTTAAATAAGTTACCTCTACAGTTTATCAGGAAATGATAATTTCTTTTGGACAAAATGAAGGAATGTAATCTTTTGTTTTTATATGATATTGTATGTAAATTTAT